>NC_079190.1:444860153-445186153 GCF_029499605.1 Hyla sarda
AAACTGCAAGGCTGGTTATTTTAGGTAGTCAACATAAGAAGTCATGATAAGACTTAATATTAGTTTATTAGGTTTGCTTCAGAAATATGAATTTAGGGAACAACATGAGTATTTTCTTTTTCCAAGAGAACTAAATTTATAAACAAAATTACTAAACATAATCTGAATTAAACAGGCCACAGTTTGGAGATAAAAATAATGATACACTTGATATTTATCAGGGATTATCAATACAAAGTTCTAAAGAAGACAGAAAGGAAGACAAGACACATCTCTTCAGCTCTTCTACTCTGTGGAAATCAATAGTAATGTTGATCTGATTACACTATAATTGGTGGATAATAGAGGTCACTTTTTAAGATAATACCATATGTATTAATTCACCTACCAGACCTACTCTATAGTAAAGATATTACAGCAATTCATACCAATAAACACAATCATGTAGTGAATCCATTGTTAAAGGGGTATTCCTATCTGGGCATTTTTATGGTGTGTCAAAAATTTTAATCAGTTGGGATGTCAGTGCTTAGGCTCCCACCAATAAGTAGGACATAGCACCACCAACCATCAGTAGGACCCCCACGATCAGTAGGACCCCCACCGATCAGAAGCGATCACTATCCTCTGGCCCATTATAGTTCTATGGGGCCATACGCAGTACACAGATGTGAGCTGGGGAGTTAAGTACACTACCATTCCACTGATTTTTAGGGTCTCAGCACAGATTCCCCAACTGATCAAAACTTTTTTCAGGTCCCTGTGACACATCTAAAGTATTTTGAAATGACAGAGACACTTTGAAAGGTACCTGTCATGACAATTCGGCAACAGGATGTATAATCTGACCTGCTATTCTCTTATCCTGTGACTTGGTCCAACATGACACAATCTGTCAAAATGCTGGAGCCCCATAAAAACTTTTAGGGGGCTTTTGGCATTTCGACTCCTTATCATGTCTTGTCAAGCCTCAGTATATAAGAATGTTGGCCAGTTTACACATATCCTTCCACCAGATTGTTGTCTAGTATTGATTCTCATTTAAATGGGCACTATCATCAAAATACATTTTTGCTATTCCACTCCTTATGGTAAATAAAAAATCTTTCTAATATACTTTGTTTAACCCCTTAAGGACGCAGGACGTAAATGTACGTCCTGGTGCGGTGGTACTTAACGCACCAGGACGTACATTTACGCCCTAAGCATAACCGCGGGCATCGGAGCGATGCCCGTGTCATGCGCAGCTGATCCTGGCTACTGATCGCAGCCAGGGACCCACCGGCATTAACCCCTCAGGTGCCGGGATCAATACAGATCCCGGCATCTGCGGCAGTGCGCGATTTGAATGAATGATCGGATCGCCCGCAGCGCTGCTGCGGGGATCCGATCATTCAGAACACCGCACGGAGGTCCCCTCTCCTTCCTCCGTGCGGCTCCCGGCGTCTCCTGCTCTGGTCTGTGATCGAGCAGACCAGAGCAGAAGATGACCGAAAACACTGATCTGTTCTATATCCTATACATAGAACAGATCAGTATTAGCAATCATGGTATTGCTATGAATAGTCCCCTATGGGGACTATTCAAGTGTAAAAAAAAATGTAAAAAAATGTAAAAGTAAAAGTAAGAAAAAAGTGAAAAATCCCCTCCCCCAATAAAAAAGTAAAACGTCCGTTTTTTTCCTATTTTACCCCCAAAAAGCGTAAACAAATTTTTTTATAGACATATTTGGTATCGCCGCGTGCGTAAATGTCCCAACTATTAAAATAAAATGTTAATGATCCCGTACGGTTAACGGCGTGAACGAAACAAAAAAAAAAAATCCTACTTTTTTAATACATTTTATTTAAAAAAAATTATAAAAAATGTATTAAAAGTTTTTTATATGCAAATGTGGTATCAAAAAAAATTACAGATCATGGCGCAAAAAATGAGCTCCCATAACGCCGCTTATACGGAAAAATAAAAAAGTTATAGGTCATCAAAATAAAGGGATTATAAACGTACTAATTTGGTTAAAAAGTTTGTGATTTTTTTTAAGCGCAACAATAATATAAAAGTATGTAATAATGGGTATCATTTTAATCGTATTGACCCTCAGAATAAAGAACACATGTCATTTTTACCATAAATTGTATGGCGTGAAAACGAAACCTTCCAAAATTGGCAAAATTGTGTTTTTCGTTTTAATTTCCCCACAAAAATAGTGTTTTTTGGTTGCGCCATACATTTTATGATATAATGAGTTATGTCATTACAAAGGACAACTGGTCGCGCAAAAAACAAGCCCTCATACTAGTCTGTGGATGAAAACATAAAAGAGTTATGATTTTTAGAAGGCGAGGAGGAAAAAATGAAAACGTAAAAATTAAATTGTCTGAGTCCTTAAGGCCAAAATGGGCTGAGTCCTTAAGGGGTTAAAAAAAAAAAAGAAGTTTTCTATGTTTTATTTGTGTTTAAAAAAAGCTGCCACTAGATGTCTCACTACTTGTCCAGAGCACATTTCCCCCCCATCTCTTGCACAGATTTTGGACTCCTGCTGGCCAGGCAGAAGTCTGAAATCAGGAAATGCTGAGGGGTGTGTGTGCAGCCTTAGCCAATCATAGCTCATCTCACACTGAACTGCTCTGGGCTGTGTGTAGCAGAGTGAGGGAGGAAGTTCTCTCCTGTATGGCTTCTGATGATGTCACACCTGGTGGGGAACACCCCTTCCCAGTCTGTGAATCTAACAGAAAATACAGAGCATTATCAAGATAGAAAACTAAAAAATAATACAAATAAAGGCAGGGGGTGGTTTATCATGATGGGGACAGAGAACTGGGAGGATTACAAAATTTAACAAGATCATGAGAGGTACTCTTTAATTAAAGCTACAAGACCAGACATCAACCAATAAACAAGGGTGCCACAGTTACAGGAAAATATAAGCACATCCTCCTTTGTAATCTTGGTCAATTCTGTAAAGGGGTTTTAAAGACCCCAAAAAGTTGGCTAAACCAATCCTAAATTTGTCCATTTATTGTCATCATATGCTGATAATTGCCATGTCATTGTTATGCAGAGTGATCAGGGATATTACAGTGCCAACAATGATAAATACATAACAATTAATGTGTAGGATTTATAGTATAACCACTTCAATCTAAATTTTCTAACAGAAGAAAAATATCGGTCTTTAGGGGATGCTCGGAATAGGGGGGGTCATAGGTCATATCTCCTGCTAACAATGATTTGTGTTAGTAATGTATCTGACAGAAAAGTAGGTTACAACGTGGTCCCTAGGAGTGTCTGGTCCTCGCTGTCAGAGCCTGATGATGAACTATTAGGACTGTAAGCAGGGTATAAAATGAGTTACCTGTCAGTCACAATACCATCCCACTAATAGAACATGAGAATCCTTTATACTCTGCTTTTATTTCCTTCCATATGTTTCTAAATGTTCACAAAGGGTATTTCACCAGGGTCCGTGTAATTATTGTTATGATTGATAGGTCAGTGCAGGAAGTTGATGGTCTCAGTTCTCCTAGCACCACAGGCTGCCTTCAAGGCAATCTCGCCCTCTCCAAATGAAACAATTTATTATGGTTATTTATTAAAAGTAACACATTCTCTATTGTTTTCAAAATAACACTCATAAGTGTAATAATGACAGAAGCCTGAACTATTTGAACCAATGGTGGTCAACCAGGTCAAATGCTATACTGCATTGGCTATGGCACTTCAGTTGGGTAGCATTGATTTACAATTTTTTGCAAAGATTTTGAAAGGGTATTCATATTTCAAAAAGCTTCCCCCTATCCATAGGGATAAATAGCAAATCAGTGGAGATCTAAGCAATTAGCTGGAACCCCCACTGACCCAGAGAAAGCTGAAAAATTGAAGCCCCCGAATGAAGGGACCACAGTACTTGTGTGACCGGTGCTCTATTCGTTCCCTATAGGGCTTCTTTGGATCAGAAGAGGAGCCAACGGTTGGACCCCCACTGATCCGTTAGTTATTCCTTTCCTCTGAGGAGCAGATAACCTTCTCAAATGAGAAAATTAACCCAAAAATATGTTTGCCCTGATTACCCTTTTTTTTTTTTTTCATAAACAGTAATCAGTTTTTATATTGAAAAGTTACTATATCATCTGCTAAGGATTTTATTTAACGTGTAGAATACATATTCCAAATCTTTTGTCGCCATAAATGTGCAAATTGTAACTCATGATTGGTTGCAGCATATCAGATGTAGGTCAATCCACTGCTTTGGGACAGAGAACCCCATTGCCTTAGTTTCCCAAATTCACTTCTGGACCCCATCTGTAAAGCCTGTTTTCGGTTTATCCATCAATCCAGCATAGCTGCCATCCAGAGTGGTTGCATTTTTAGATTTTTGACATCTATTCTAATTCATCCATAGGTCCATGCCCCATTTTGGCCAGTTTCTGGTCCCCAGTCATATGTGTTGCTGGCCAAACAGCCTAAAGAGGTTGTCTGAAGTCATAAAATTGTTAATATATGGCTGGGGACATGTTCAAAATGTCATACTCACCTACTTCGATCCCCAGCAACTGCTGTTTCGACACCTCATCACCTGTCGCTTCCTGGTTTCTGTGATGTGTCATCTCAGGAGGACCTGCTCACGCAGCCAATCACTGGCCACTGCTGTGTCCTGCATTAGCCAGTGATTGGCTGAGCCGGCAGTTCTTGCTGAGACGACTCATCACAGGAACCAGGAGGTGGTGGTGATGAGCGGAAACTGGAGTTCGGGGAGGTTAGTTTGAGTCCTTTTTTTAATTTTTAACATGCAACCAGTCATGTGAAAAAAAACTTTCTATCCCTAAGCATCCCTTTTAAACAATTTTCTGCAAATCTTTCTGATATCAACATGATCTGATAACAGCCCAATGTCTTTGAGATCAACCCGCCTTTTGCAGATTTTTTTTTTGTGCTTTTAAAGAAAGGTTTAGCATGTTGGATATCAACGTTGATCAATCCATTCTGCAACCAGGAGAAAAGCGGTGCTGAATGTATCTTACAGCTGCTTATCCCTATTTTAGAATTTTAATAAACAAAGTAGGGAGATGGTCTGCAACCCACAAGAGCAAAGGCTTTACAATCACCTCTTGTGTAATTTATTAAAGCTAATATTGTTGCAGATTATTTCAGAATCCCTGGGAGGACTAGACTAGGGTGTCCTCCTAATAACCCAGCCCACATTCACCAGAAGCCAAAAAATTGCCTCCAGAAATGTTTACACGGTCACTAAATAGCCCTAAGCACAAGCACAAATTCTCTACATGTCCTTTAAAGGTGGTATCCCGGAAAAAACTTTTTTTTTTGATATATCAACTGGCTCCAGAAAGTTAAAAAGATTTGTAAATTACTTCTATTAAAAAATCGTAATCCTTTCAGTACTTATGAGCTGCCGAAGTTGAGTTATTCTTTTCTGTCTAAGTGCTCTCTGATGACATGTGTCTCGGAAACCACCCAGTTTAGAAGCAAATCCCCATAGCAAACCTCTTCTACTCGGTGCAGTTCCCGAGATAAGCAGAGATGTCAGCAGAGAGCACTGTTGCCAGACAGAAAACAACAACTCAACTTCAGCAGCTGATGATTATTGAAAGGATTAAGATTTTTTAATAGAAGTAATTTACAAATCTGTTTAACTTTCTGGAGCCAGTTGACATATTAATGGGAATACCCATTTAAAGGGGCCCCTAGACATCTTATCCCCTATCCTATCCGATCGTGGGGGTCCTGCCGGTCCCCAGTGGCGGGACCCCGCGATCTCGGCTGCGGCACCCCAGACATCCGTGCCGGATAACTGGCGATGCAATGCGGAGGCTCGTTATGTCACAGCTGTGGCCACGCCCCCTCAATGCAAGTCTATGGGAGGGGGCGTGATGGCCGTCATCCCATAGACTTGCATTGAGGGGGCATGGCCGTGACGTCAGGAGCGGGACGCGGCCGTGATGCCACAAGCCTCCGGCGCTGCACTCGACGCTCTAAACGAACGCCTGGTGCAGCAGAGAGATCGCGGGGGTCCCCAGCGGGTGGACCCCTGCGATCAGACATCTTATCCCCTATCCTTTGGTTAGGGGATAAGAGGTCTAGGAGTGGAGTATCCCTTTAATAGGGATACTTGGGCCACTCAGACACAGTATTCCTGCATTCAGAGACTTGTTTTCATTGCATTTCTTTCTTCAGTCGCTAGGAAGTTTCTTTAATATGTTTTTTTAATCCTACAAATTTAGATAGACTGAAAATGTTCTCAATCCCTGGGAGCCGCACAGTAAAGCCGGAAAACCTTCAGAATGTACCTTCTGTGCTACAGTCGCAGATGGGGTTTATCCTGGTAATGTTCTATTAGAAGGAGGAATGTTGCCAGCTTTACATTATAATGCCATTTTGTTATTTAGCAATTTCCTACAGATTAATGTGCTTTCTGCAAAGAGCAAAACTACTAGTTCACATGTGAACGTTGTAACTCTTGAGAATGCTTTCTGTGTAGGGTTATTTTTATTGAAGAGGGGAATTCATCAAGCTTTCTAGACCGTTTTTTTCTATCTAAAAAAAAAGCTGCATCAAAAGTCTCAGTCACTTCTGTGACTTTTGTGCGACTTTTGCTATAGATCATATGTAAAGATGAACTACCAGCTGCAGTGCTTTAGACTAGTTATATGCAGTGGTGATCAATTCATGATGTGCGACTTTTCTCTGCAAGTTGCACAAAATTTAGCTTCCGTATTTACATAATAACCCACACTAATTTTCTTTAGCCCTAAAAAGTACTCTAAGCGCCCAATTACTCACTTGTCCTCTGCAGCGCTTCAGCTATCTGTGCCCCTGCCAGCGCTATCCTGCTTCTGCTCCCCGATCCCCGAGTGTTGGGATCGGGGGTACAGAAGCAGTGAAATCTGCTCCAAACAGTGCTGTCTGTGAAGCTGTCCCCCGCCAGCGCTGAAGCTGTTAACCCCCTGCCAGTGCTGAAGCTGTAGACTGTCCCCTGCAGCGCTTCTGTCCCCCGATCCCCGACTGTACCCAGATTGTACCCAGAACCTTATGAGATCAGCTCCTCAAGATATAGTGACCTACACTCTGTTCCACTGCTTCCTATATTAACAGGATAAATTCTGAATCAGCTTTATTGAAAGAAGAAGCAGTGGCACAGAGGGTAGTTGAACTAGTTTTTGACTAGCTGATCCCATAAGGTTCTGGGTTTGATCCCATAAGGTTCTGGGTTTAATCCCGAGACAGGACAGATGAATTTAGAATTACTCACCATGCCTGAACAGGTGGGAAATGTAGGAGAACTGTGAGGTAAATTTTCAGTAATGCCAAATTCATCAAGGGGCGTGCAACTTTTCTTGGATTTGGCTCAGAGAGTTAAAAAACAAGGTGACTTTTCATGACTAAAATAGTAAAAAAAAAAGTATTGATGAATTCCCCTCTAAATCTTGTTCCTTTGAGACAACAGTACCGTTTCATTCCAGGTCTTTTTGAAGCTCTCCATAAGTGTCCTTGGCTCTTGGACAACTCTTCTGATTATTATAGAACAAATAGAAAGTTAGTCATTAGTCAATGGCCCTTACCTGTTAAAAGCAATTAATGGGTGAGTGTTAATGGCTAACTTTCTACTTGTTCTATGATTGCCATATTGCTAATTTTCATATAGTCATGTGCACCCCTGTTCCAATGGATTCTCCCCTTTGGTGAAATATATTTTTTGCAATTTTTCGGGCAATTATTGGAGATTTTTGCTTGCATTGGTGATACCCAGATTTTCTCTCTATTGTACACTCTTCTGATTATTCGTCTTACTCCTCTGTCAGAAATCTTGTGAGGAGCACCTGGTCAAATATATGGTGAAATGATTGCCTTCCCTCTTCCGTATTCTGGACCCAACAGTGATCACTGGAACATTCAAAGGCTTGGAAATGCGCCAGTAACCAATGCTATTGTTATGTTTTGAAACAATTAGGTTGTGAGGGTCTTCAGAAAGCTCTTTGGTTTTACCCTTCATGAGATATGTCTTTTGTGACACCTTGGCAATAAAACCTTTTGGTAGGCCTCAGTTGGGACGGAACCGCCTGATATCAATTTGCACTGACAAGAGGCTGGATTGCTTTTTAAATACTGATAGATTTCAGCTGTTATCTTGGCTTTCCATGCCTTTTTCACCTCCTTTTCTTCATGTGTTCAATATTTTTTTTTCTCATTTCATATTATTACACATACATATTACACATTTGTTTCGGTTTCCTTGTATGTATGGATTACTGGGTTGTTACTAACATCTGGTGAAAATGTAATGTCAATAGAACCTTTGGAAATATATTTATTGAGAAAAATGGTGACTTGATCAATACACATTTCACCCACTGTAAATATGTAAGATGTGCATATCATACAATTTTTGCAGATGTCATTGGGTATGAGTAACAGATTAAAGGGTTACAGTTTGCCTCTAGGCAACACTAGGAATTGTGATTAAATAACAAAAGGAGCATACTGCTTGGTTCTATCTCCCAAAGCTTTCAGTGCCCCTGCTCCAGTCTTCTACAAGGCTTTGCTTACTTGACTGCAGTGACGATGTGCCAACCATATGGTACATGGCACTAGACTGCTGATGTCAAGGATTGGCTGTACTGGTCACTTGGCATATAGGCAGCTAAGAGAACAAAGGCTTGCAGAGAGGTCCGGAGTGTTGGTGCTGGAAGGGTTTAAACTACAGGGTATACCTTCTTTTATTTTATTACAATTCTAGAGTTAGGCAAATTGTTTAATAACTAGGAAAACTTCTTTAAAGGGTACCTCTCATCAAAAAAACTTTTGATATATTATAGATTAATCTATGCAGAATAACTTTACAATTGCATGTTATTAAAAAATATGCTTCTTTCTATTTAATTTTCCACTTTGAAGAAATGACCACTAGGGGTCTCCCTACCAGTCCTGGCAGCAAGCATTTCAGACTCGTGCTGGAGTCCTAAACACTACGAGCTGCCAGTCTGCTTTGTTCACAAAGGAGAACACTCAGAGCTCCCAGCCTGCTTTGTTCACAGCCTGTTTGGCTGTGAACAAAGCAGGCTGGCAGCTCTTAGTGTTTAGGACTCCAGCATGAGTCAGAAATGCTTGCTGACAGGACTGATCGTGAAAAATACAATAGAAAGAAGCATATTTTTCATTAACATGCTATTGGAAAGTTATTCAACATTCATTAATCTAAAATATATCAAAAGTTTATTTGATGAGAGGTACCCTTTAACAATGGGCATATCATATAAGTGATGTATTCAGCTGTATACTTGTATTAGACAAGATTAGATAAAAACCATATACTCTTGCAAATGTGGCAAACATAGTCACTTTTAGACAAAATTGGGCACATTGAAATGAATAAATCCTGTGGGTGTGTGCTTTGATATACATTGACATACCATACCAACTAGTATTCTGATGTATATCATAAGAATAAAGCTAGGATTAGTTCTAAACCAACATGCTAAACTTCAGCGACTGGGGTTGCAGTTTTTAAAACCAGCAGTTTGGGCACCAACGCAGCTTGTTTGTCCCTGGCCGAATGCACCAGTGCCTTCACCAGTGCCTATTCTGTTGTCAGCATGTAGCCAATCTAACATAACTGATAGTATGGTAACTGAGGTATACACGGCCTAAAAATAATATTCATTTAGAGATTGTAAAACAGTAAGTCCAAAATATCCAGTCTGTTTTTGATCAATATTTTTAAGCTCATGGTAGAATTTCCACTGAATGATGAGGAAAAATGGGGCAGGAAGTCTTGGTAAACCCTTTTAAATTTTTTAACCTTAAATATGGCTATTACAGCCTCAAAATCTGAATCATGCCACATGTATTGGGGAGATATCCTGGTTATATCCATTTCCTATTCAAATAACATGAACATTAAAGGTGTATTCCATGCAAAAATATTTTATCCCCTATCCTTTGGATAGGGGATAAGGTGTCTGATCGTGGGGGGCCCACTGCTGAGACCCCCCACAATCTCCCTGTAGCACCCACATTCTATGCGGGTGCTGAATCTCCAGTTTCAGAAACCTCCAGGTTTCCGGGACTGGGGACGTGACATCACGCCACACCCCCTCCATTCATGTCTATGGGAGGGGGCGTGACTGCCGTCACGCCCCCTCCCATAGAAATGAATGGAGGGGGCGTGGCGTGACATCACGTCCCCAGTCCCGGAAACCTGGAGGTTTCTGAAACTGGAGATTCAGCACCCGCATAGAAACAAAGCTTCAAACAAAGCTCCGGCACCAGTATTATTTCATGAGAAAGTTCATAGCAATCCCTTTATGACCATAATATATATTTTGTCAGTGACATAGCCTGGTACTGATCTCCTGACTGTTGCATGACAGTAGGCCTCCTGCTCTAACTACCAGGAGCAGAGAAACCACTTGGCTGCCAAGATCCAATTATGCTTGTGGCATCTAAGTGGTTCCTGAGCATCTGTCACTCCATTGGAACCCGGCTTGACATAATTGTCAGGACACAGATTGCGATGTGTTTCCTGTCAGTATAGCATTGATTCTGAGCAAAGTGTTACAGCCTCTGGCTATTACTCATGTCAAGGCTTGTTTGGTTTCTTGGAATTGATAAATAATTTGTAAAGGAGCAATTAATATTACTAAGCTTCGATTTGGTGCTGTGACTCACTGCATTGGTATCTCTCCAGCAATCGTAATAAAGTAGGAGCACTCACCAAGGAGTAAAATCCAAGTGGGCCTTTATTAAGTACACAAGGTCCAAGGTGCAGCAAAACAGGGAAACAGATGTTTTATGTGGCTCCAAAGCTGCACGAAACGACCGTAGTCCTGTTATGCTGCACCTTGGACCATGTATATCCAATAAATTCCTACTTACATTTGACTCTATGGTGGGTGCTGCTGCTTTTTTTCTACTGCTGAAGAGCTGTTAAACAGTGGGAACTATTATCTGAATTGTTCGCTGAGCACCATAGGACAGAGAGGAGTCCGCATTTGCATTATTGGAACTGCTTTGTACTGTGGACACACATAAAGGTAATAGTGCTATGCCATCACATTGGAAAATTAACTCTGTTTAAAACTCCTTTAAAAGACAAAATCACAGCAATGTATATACAGTGGTCCCTCAAGTTACAATATTAATTAGTTCCAGGACGACCATTGTATGTTGAAACCATTGTATGTTGAGACCATAACTCTATGGAAACCTGGTAATTGGTTCTGAAGCCCCAAAATGTCATCCAAAAATAGGAAAAAGTGAGAGTTAAAGAAAAATATGTAGATAACTAATATAGATAAAGCAAGTCCTTACATAAAAAAGTAAGACTGCCGGAGACTGTAAATCACTGTTTATTTCAGTGTTTCCCAACCAGGGTGGCTCCAGCTGTTGCAAAACTACAACTACCAGCATGCCCGGACAGCCTTTGGCTGTCCGGGCATGCTGGAAGTTGTAGTTTTGCAACAGCTGGAGGCATCCTTGTTGGGAAACACTGGTCTATGTAGAGGACAGGAGCTTCTTCAGGGTCCGGCACAGTACACACAATGTCCTAAAAAAGTAAAATGGAGCCGCCCTCACCTGGTGTCCAAAGGAGCAGCTAACCGTGGCACAGGTAAAGAGTACAGAACATGTAATACCTCCCTGTACTGTAGGGGGCGCTACCAGTCAGCCAGTCAGTGCATTAACTTTAGGAATACAGGGGTTTTACCAGTGAAATATCCATTCTGATTGGTCGGTTCATCCAGCCATTGACATGTTTCGCAGATTCCATAACATTGTATGTTGAGTCTGGTTTCAAGTTACAATGGTCCAGAAAAGAACATTGTATGTTGAAACTATTGTATGTTGAGGCCATTGTAAGTTGAGGGATCACTGTACCGTATAGCAATCTGCTAATTTGATATCATAATGACTCTTTTTACCTGCAAAGGCGAATAAAACCTTCAAAGCAAGAGAACATTTAAAGCGATGTCCACACTTTTGCAGCTAAAGAAAGTACTTCTGTTATTAGCGTTATATTAGGAGATTGCTATTTATGTGATATTTAACTATATTCTTTTAAGCGGCTCCAACAGTTAAACTTTACTTGAACTAATATCTGGTTAGAAGTAAGAGCAATCCTTCCAAGAAGAAGTCAATTTAGGCTTTAAAGGGGTAATTCGGTGGCAAACAATTTTATTTTTAAATCATATGGTGCCAGAAAGTTAAACAGATTTGTGAATTAAGCAAAAAGGAGAATGTGTCCGGCACTGCTTCGGCTGACCAAATGGATATGGTGGACCAGGATATGAGATTCAGGAAAACAGTATTTTGAGAAGGTAGGGGTGCTCTGACTGATATGTGAAAGTGCAATATTCCAATGTGGGAGAGATATGGAAAAACAATCGTCACTCACCGGTCTTCTTCAGCAATAAGTTTCTTTAATGCAAAATACTCACATACATAAAGGCAATTGGGGAGGAAGAGAGATTGACAGGGGGGTATTAACCTCCAGATGGAGGTTAATACCCCCCCTGTCGATCTCTCTCCCCAATTGCCTTTATGTATGTGAGTATTTTGCATTAAAGAAACTTATTGCTGAAGAAGACCGGTGAGTGCCGATTGTTTTTCCATATCTCTCCCACATTGGAGATTTGTAAATTACTTCTATTTAAAAATCTTATTCCTTCCAGTACTTATCAGCTTCTGTATTCTACAGAGGAAGTTCTTTTCTTTTTGGATTTCTTTTCCGTCTGACCACAGTGCTCTCTGCTGACACCTCTGTCCATGTCAGGAACTGTCCAGAGTAGGAGCAAATCCCCATAGCAAACCTATTCTGCTCTGGACAGTTCCTGACATGGACAGAGGTGTCAGCAGAGAGACAGAAAAGAAATTCAAAAAGAAAATAACTTCCTCTGGAGCATACAGCAGCTGATAAGTACTGGAAGGAATAAGATTTTTAAATAGAAATAATTTACAAATCTGTTTAACTTTCTGCCACCAGTTGATTAAAATGTTATATTTATTTTTTCCCACCGGAGTACCCCTTTAAGTGTACAATCTGGAACACCATTAACACAAACATCCTGACCCGCACTACGGAGATGCACACGTATTATTAATACACCATGTACGTTTTTATCTTTAGATGTTTGTGGTATAAGACATAATAGCAGACTATTAGCGGATATGAAAACTGGACACAGAATTTATTGAGCGTAGTGAATATGTATATATTGTATATATACCTGCACACCTTGTAAACTGCAAACAGGAAGTTTAATATGATGCATAATTCGGAACAATTGACCATCTGACCCACTGTCTACATGCGACTCATTATAAGCATGGTATAAAAGAGTTCATTGTCCATATGTAGACCCTGTCAATAGACTATTGCACGTTATTTCCCAGAATGCATAGTCAGGTTTATAGTGGAGTGCCAGCTCACAAACGTCCCAGTACATCCACAAATACAGTATACTCGGAGTATAGAACGTAGAGTGGAAGAAATACAGCCACCAACTAAAATCGCAACAATATGCAGAAAATAATTCCATATATAAGTATGTGCAATATCCGGAAACATTTCTTATGTGGACAGAAATATACTGTATATATATATATATGTATAATAGTTATGGCACCTTTATCACATAAATAATATGTAGTGATGTAAACATGTTCCATATTAGAATAAATATTTTTCAGTGTAGCTGTCTTGATTCTGTATGGGAAAAAAAGTCACTGTATGAATGTAGTATGTGCCCTTTATAGTGGCTGTTTTAAAGGGGTACTCAATGGTGGAAAACAATGGTGGAAAACAATTTATTTTAAATCAACTGGTGCCGCAAAGTTATACAGATTTGTAAATTACTTCTATTAAAGAATCTTAATCCTTCCAGTACTTATCAGCTGCTCTATACTAAAGAGAAAGTTCTTTTCTTTTTGAATTTTTTTCCCGTCTGTCCACAGTGCTCTCTGCTGACACCCACAGTGCTCTCTGCTAACACCCATATTCCCATAGCAAACCTCTCCTGCTCTGGACAGTTCCTGACTAGGGATGAGCGAACTTACAGTAAATTCAATTTGTCACGAACTTCTCTGCTCGGCAGTTAATGACTTATCCTGCATAAATTAGTTCAGCTTTCAGGTGCTCCGGTGGGCTGGAAAAGGTGGATACATTCCTAGGAAAGAGTCTCCTAGGACCGTATCCACCTTTTCCAGCCCACGGGAGCACCTGAAAACTGAACTCATTTATGCAGGATAAGTCATCAACTGCCGAGCCGAGAAGTTTGTGACAAATCGAATTTACTGTAAGTTCGCTCATCTCTATTCCTGACATGGACAAAGGTGTCAGCAGAAAGCACTGCGGACAGACAGAAAATAAATTCAAAAAGAAAAGAACTTTCTCTGTAGTAAACAGCAGCTGATAAGTACTGGAAGGATTATGATTTATTTTTTTTTTTAAATAGAAATCATTTACAAATCTGTTCAACTTTCTGGCACCAGTTAATTTAAAATAAATAGCTTTCCAATGGGAGTACCCCTTTAAGGATCTGAACAGAAAATATCTGCAATGCGTCCATGTAAATAAGCTCTGACCTTTACTTTAATATTAAACACTATAGCTATAGTTTTTTTTTCCTTAACAACTGAGACAGGTCATCTATAGTTTTGGAGTCTCCCCTAAGATTCAATTCTTTTTTGAGTTTTTTTTTTTTAGTGCAGGGTCTTCCTCTTGCTCCTATATGTTTTTGGAGGGTAGTGGGAGGATGGCTTAGGCCAGTGTTTTCCAAACAGTGTGCCTCCAGCTGTTGCAAAACTACAACTCCCAGCATGCCTGGACAGCCTTCGGCTGTCCAGGCATTCTGGGAGTTGTAGTTTTGCAACAGCTGGAGACACACTGTTTGGAAAACGCTAATTTAGGCGATCCAGGCCATGTACTGGAGTTTGTGAATGCTATAGTGATCTGGAATTGTTATAGTGTATGCGGTTGGAGCATTTTAGTTAGCACTTAAAAGGCTGACAGATCTGCTTTAAAAGGGTACTCCGGTAGGAAAAAAAAATGTTTTCAAATCAACTGGTGCCAGAAAGTTAAACAGATTTATAAATTACTTCTATTTAAAAATCTTAAGCCTTCCAGTACTTATCAGCTGCTGTATGCTCCACAGGAAGTTGTGTAGTTCTTTCCAGTCTGACCACAGTGCTCTCTGCTGCCCCCTCTGTCCGTGTCAGGAACTATCCAGAGCAGTAGAGGTTTGCTATGGGTTTTTGTTCCCGCTGTGGACAGTTCTTGACATGGACAGAGGTGTCAGCAGAGAGCACTGTGGTCAGACTCTAAAGAACTACACAACTTCCTCTGTAGTATACAGCAGCTGATAAGTACTGGAAGGATTAAGATTATTAAATCAAAGTAATTTACAAATTTGTAAAACTTTCTGGAACCCGTTTATTTGAAAACATTTGTTTTCCACTGGAGTACCCCTTTAAATCAGACCTGTTTAGGGTATAAAGTAAGGGCATAGCTGTATAGGGGTTTTGACACTGAATCCGTACATACCTTTTAAAATTTTCTTGACCCCTCCAGCGCTGAGGTTATAAAATATTTATGCAAATTAGGCTTTGGAGCCCACTGAGCGTCCCCTTCGGCCACCAAAGAGGCGGAGATTACATCACAATCTAGTGGCTGCCAATTAGGATGCTGGGAGGGGGGGAGGTTAGAAGAGGTGACCAATGCACAAACTTTGCTGGGTTTTAACAGCAAGGGTAAAGCTAAACGCTGGTATCTCGGCGCTGGATGGGTCAATTAACTATAAAGAGGTGTGTACACATTCAGGGTCAAAATCCCTATACATCCATGCATACAGAAATGCAAAAATGTCATAGAAAGCTCAGAATGACTCGTACCATGATGGGATATTCTTAAACTATCTGTCTTCCCTATAAACCATCAATATTAGATCTGGAAGGATCTGACTCCCTGCACCCCAGACAATCAGCTGTTTGAAGTGGCTGCAAGCAAGGTTAAGCTAACAAGGGGGGTTCTAGGGGTTGGACCCTGTTAACCCTAATATTGCTGGCAGGATAGGATAGGCCACCAATTATGGTTCACTATTTGCTCTTTTCCTTAAAGGGGTACTCCACTCTAAACATCTTATCCTCTATCCCCAGCGGTGGGACCCCCACAATCTCTGCTGCAGCACCCCTGTCATTCAGTGCACGGAGCCGCCACGCTCCCTCCATTCACGTCTATGGGAGGAGGCGTGACGGCTATGTACTAGCCCTCACGCCCCCTCCCACAGACATGAATGGAGGGGCGTGGTGTGACGTCACGAACATGGAAGCTGCAAGCTTCCGTGTTCCAGACACTGCCGCTACCGACCCGGAGATCGCGGGGGTCCCTAGCGGCGGTACATCTGCGATCTAACATCTTATCCCCTATGCTTTAGATAGGGGATAAGATGTTTAGAGTGGAGTACCCCTTTATATTTCAGATGAGTAGAAACTTTATGTCAAAAAGAGGTGTAAATGCTAGGCTACAGGAGAAAACAGCTGGTTCTGTGAGACCCTAGCGAGGCTCTTGCAGAACTCCGGCAGAAAATTCCGATTTCGGCTAAGAGGCGCACACCCAAGTATTGTGAAAGAAAGCAGGCTTTATTAATTCATAAAACATGCAGTGGGAACCGTACAACGCGTTTCAAAGGTTTTCCTTCTTCTTCAGGTCCTTTCAGACCTGAAGAAGAAGGAAAGCTTTTGAAACGTGTTGTCCCATTCGAACTGCATGTTTTATGAATTAATAAAGCCTGCTTTCTTTCACAATACTTGTGTGTGTGCCTCTTAGCCGAAATTGGAATTTTCTGCCGGAGTTCTGCGAGAGCCTTGCAAGGGTCTCACGGAACCAGCTGTTTTCTCCTGTATCCACACCGCTTGCATAGCGGGACCAACGGTTGGCTGCCTCCCGATACTGAACACCGCTTCCAGCTACTTGCTACATGCGATCGCCAGTGTTGTGCCTGCCTGCACAACACCCATAGGTGAGCAATATTCCTATTTTGGACAACTGTCCAACCTTTTATAATAAGGATTAACTGCACTATATTGCGCCATCTTTGCATTTCTTTCCCTCTCCTGCTAAATGCTAGGCTAAGGAAGTGTGAGCCTAATCCTCGCTCCGTCCGGCTCATATTCACCCTCCTATTCAGATTTACATCGCCTCAGACTTATAATCACAACCCTCTTAGCATAGAATTCGCACCTCCTTTTAAAAAGAAGTTCCCGCCCACCTGACTATACAGGGAAAATGTAGATAGTCAAATAGTAAAATCGCTATATCTTGGGAATGGAGGGGCGCAACAATAAAATAAAACAAGCATTGGAATCAGGGTGCCTAAGACTACAATAATAAAACTAGTTTTTTATATGGACTAAAGATGGATTAAAACTGGATTCATGGTTTACAAAATGCTATACCTAATCTGAAGCTCAGATCTTAAAATAAGGCCTTTTTCACACAAACAAGTTACATGTGTATTTTTGCGTTCATATTACGGATGAGAGCCCTGGACTGACCGCAGCCAGGCCGGGACATGCATCTGTAGTACTGATGCAAACACACAGATGTAACTATCCCATGTGAATCGGCCTGAATGTGACCATTTTCTCTTTATTCCTATATAGCTGGTCGATATATGTATAGATGATGATTTTGGCTTATCTCAGTGGCTTTGTACTTGGGTGCTGTGGGTTGACTATACCGTGTACCTTTGTATTGGTTGAAGTAAAGAAATAAGATATCAAGTAGTAATTTTGAATTGACCTTGAAGAGAACTTTTATTGGGTCTTTTAAAAGCAGCAATCCTAAGTTAATATGACAGACCCTGTAAAAGGCACTATATGCCACTATACATGAGAAAGGAAAAAAAATAAATTGATACTGACCAACTAAATAAATCTTTATAATACTCGTTCTGAGTACTGAAACATTTATATATAATCTATGTCCTATTGTATATTTTACCATGTGCTTTTTATATATTCTCTAGAAAACAATGGACAGGAAGGCCCTGGTCCTGGCTGCTTATGAGACTAGCAAAGCTCTCTTGCATCTTTATTTTTATGGAAAGGATTTCTGAGGCATAGATGAAGTAAAAACACTAGAAGACAAAGATTTCTTTTTTTTCGATTCTAAACTGTAAAAGTACAAGAATATAGAGTATCGATTACATGGACAATTCAATCCTGGGCCTCAGGAAGTACACTTTGTTAATACCTCAAATATCCATACACACAAACTCACTATATCAAACCATTGGAGAGATATCTACTATTCTCCAAAAAAAATAAGAAAAAAATAAACATTAGCAGCTAAAATGTTGGCTATCCACATTGTACCCATTACCCATACCACAGGCAGCCATTTGATGTTGACCCATTGTCCTTCTTGTGCATACGTAGGAAACTAATGACATCACTTAGATTTAAATAAAGAGCCTCTTGCTTCAGTAATGTCAATAATCCCAAATATTCTCTTCACTATAAATATGGCTCCCAAATTGGCTGCCTTCATTGTATGACATTAAAGGGGTTGTCTACTTTCAACAATATCTTTTTCTTAGAAGAGTCTCCTGGCCATAAGCTAATCATAGGCCATCCGGCTGTCAAAACTCCAAGTGATCGGCTCTAATCTGTGGGCCAACCTTTCAGCTTGTGTTGTATTTCCCTACAGCACCACCACAGGGGAAAATAAGTATTACGCAAGTCCCATTAAAATAAATATGAGCTGTCCATAATAATTCCCAGACTTGCTGGATCTTCCAGAGCCATGGTTGTCTTTATAGCTGCTCTGGTTAATAGATTAGGGACCTGAATTGGAGACCTCCTTCTATGACTAATAGGTTTTCTAAACCAGACAACCCCTTTGATAGGTACATTGAAAACACTAAATCCAAAATTCACCTAAAATATTCTTACTATATTTTCTGTATTCTCTTTTATTTAATAAGCACAATTTATATGAGCTACAAGATTACAAAACAACAGCAGTCCGTAGGTTAGACTGATACCACCGTCTTGCTACATGAGAAGGAAGCTAGAGTCGACAAAACTGCCATTGAGTTCATGATCAGTTGTATAAAGATGCCGCACAATGTTTCACACCCATGCGTAGTCACTCATCAGATGCCAGAAATCTTGCTTTGGGGCCCAGGATTTTACTTGTCCGTAACTTGAAGACATATCTATTTAAAGTTTTCAAAAACTTCAGTCTGGAAGTGTTAAGATCTCCCTCTCTCTCTTTTCTTCAATAGAGTCCAGTAGTTTAGAGAGTGAGAATCCATGATGAGAAATAAGAATCTCTTCTGTTAAAGAAATACTGAGGCACAAAACAGTTGCTTCAACTATTTTCATACATGAAATCCCTTTTCTTGTAAATGCATCATTTGTAATCGTAAAGTCTGTATGCTGCTCACTATTCTTCTCTGGTGCCCAATGAGCGTAACACCAACATTTCTGATGTCACTATGGGAAAGAAACAAGGTAATTAATCACATAAGAGAAGTAGGAAATGTATATACAATACATGTCTCTAAAGGGGTTGTCCCACGTTTAATTTAAAAGTGGCCAGACTGGCATGGATAAAAAAAAAAAAAGCAAACAAATAAAAGCTATATTCATCTTGCCTTGCACAGTTCCCCCTTACTGCCGGTATGACAGCACCTGGTCTCAGCTTTTCACCACTTCTTAATCTTTGTCTCAATTTAAGTAAGTGCCCACTTGGTCAGTCACTGGCTGCAGCGGTGACCAGTGATCGGCTGAAAAGGAACTTCCTTGTGTCAAGGTGGAAACTAGGAAGTATTGAACAGCAGGGACTGAGCAATAGATTAGTAGTGGTAAAGCATTGGGTCATAAATTATAGCAGTTTCCCCCCCCCCCAAAAAAAAAAAAAGTAAAACACTGAGTAACCCCATTAATGCTATAGTGGCCCTGTCACAGTGCTGAGACACCAATAAGCAGTAGAATGAGTGTGGTTGCCCAGTATGGGAGGTGTTACCCCGTACCCTTGCTGTCCTGTCAGGCAACCTCCCTAAAGTGTCCCCTCGGCCCCCTTGCATCTGTCACCCCCATGTAAATATGTTTCTAATGTATTATACCCTGTAATGTGTTCAGAAAGCATTGTCACTTTAAGACGGTTACCATGTGACTTGTCATGTGATTGTTACCCAGGAGGTATCAGTGACCAGGTGATCACAGGGGTGACCTATGGGCTCCCTGCTGGTCTCCCCCATATAAGTCCTGGGAGGAGCTAGCTCTTTCTCTTTCCTTACAAGTCTTTGCTGAGGTAAAGTTGAGTCCTAGAGAGCGTCCAGAGTCATAGGAGGCCTCAAGTCCAGTCTGCAGCCACAAGCAGCTACAAGTAACCACAGTATCAGTATTGTCAGTCATCAGTCAAGTCAAGTCAGTCACAGTCACCATTTGTCAAGTCAGCTTGGCCTGCATTAAATTTACTACAAGTCCCAGCAAGCCCTTAAGGTCTCTGAGTCACTGGTCACCTCCGTAGGCCCTGGCTGAACTGTATAGACTTTACCATCTGTCTACCCTCAGTAAAGCTACCGCTATCTGTAACTTGGCATTGGAGTCATTATTGCCCCCCGTGCCTAGACCAGGATCTAGCGGTATACCTTCGGGTGGTATCGAGGATAAACCACGCCCTGGTGTCACGAATACAAGGGGTTAATGCCATCTGCCCCTAGGGTAATTCCATCTGCCCTTTGCATCACACCCTCTACCACATGAGCATAGAGAAACCTGCACTTTTAACTAAAGATGCGCTTTACATCCTGGTTCGTATTGATCTCTATCAATGGATATGGAAGGAGATCGCTGTGGGCTGGGGAGTGAAACGCTTAATGCGTGCTTCTCCTTACTTGTTCTACTGAATGGTGGATGTCATCAGCACTGAGATCCTGACTGAACAAAACATATCTCTGTGACAAAATTATCTTTTTATGACAGTGACACTTTAAGACATGGGTGTAAGTATAGCTGTAGCTATAGCCGGGCCCAGAGGTTAAGGGGCCCGGCTATAGCTGTTACTTCTGCTATCTATACTATGTGGGTTCTCTGATATATGGTGCAATTATTTATATCAGTAATAATGACTACTTATGTTGCTGTTTCAGTGTCTTATATGGTTTGGGGCCCATCTCATTTTTCAATAGGCCCTATTAATTCAAATTCTATGGCCAATATCCCATTTTAACCAACAACTTTTTGGACATGTCAATCAAATGTTATATACATCTATCTATCTATACCAATTAAAGTGTCCCACAGCACTCCAATATAGGGTGAAAAAACAATTAAGTTTATTTCCCCATATGTGGCAAGCAACGTTTCGACTGTCTGCACAGTCTTTACCAAGCATGCTTGATAAAGACTGTGCAGACAGTCGAAACGTTTCTTGCCACATATAAGGAAATAAACGTAATCATGTTTTCACCCTATATTGGAGTCCTGTGGGACGCTTTACTTGGTATTGACTACTACTGCTGCCAGTGACCTGGGCTGCGATTGGGCCCGCCTGCACCCACATCACCTTGACACTGCTGGTAGTGCTGCTCCGCTATCCACATTATTTATCCTGGCAGGTAAATGGTTACACTCTTGTATCTTTTGTTTCTGTCATGACTGATTCCTATGAAGAACGTTTCTTTGCTTTATGGCTTTACAATATATAAATCTTTTGTCAATTTGAGATTAAATGGGCTGTACACTGACTAAACACTTCCACCCATGCAGTCAGATTAATAACCTGGTTTCCCCTGGATGGGTCCTGCCAAGGTACATCTGTCCCATAATACAGAGGCTTGGATAGCTTTAGTCGTTAGTTGTGACAATAGAAGCAATGAAACATGTTGAACACCGTCCATTCATCACCATTATTTTAGTTGCTTTTCCTTTCACCTTCTACAGTTCGCCACTTTTATTTCTGCTATTGTATTTAGATACAAGTTCTAATTGTTAAACTGAATGTTTCATTAAAATGCTAATAAGCCACCGATCCTGCATTATTGTTTCTCTCATATTCTGAAATGACTTACTCAATGCTCATTCTGCAAACCAAGTCCAACGTTGTAAACCCAGCCGCCATGAAATTATTAGCGTACTGACCCATCTTTATGGACTCTAGCCACTCTGTCACTGTGACAAAAAAGTGATATTCTGGTGTTTCCCCTGGCGACTCTGGCAAGCTGGGGAAAAGAGGAAAATGACATCAGTTAGTTGGTTTATTGGACATGACATCACAATATTTATAATTTCTAACAATTCTTAAAATGTGTGTGTAGCTAGACTTTTGCAAAGTTAATGTTGCTATGGCTTGGGTTATGTTCACACTCTGTACAGGGGTTCTGCCATTTTTAACAATTGCCATTGTGAGTTTTTCTTACTGCTAAAACAACATGTTGCCTAACTGTCTAGGATAGATAGTCTGGCAACTCCCTGCAGCACAGCTATGTTGTGCACTGTACCAGTTAAACTCCTTCTTTGGACACTAGTTGAGAACAGCTCCATTATCTCATCACTCTACAGGATCAGGGAGAAGCTCCTGCATCCAGCATTGTACAATATTTTCAGGGAGAAGCTCCTGCATCCAGCATTGTACAATATTTTCAGGGAGAAGCTCCTGCATCCAGCATTGTACAATATTTTCATTCTACAAT
Organism: Hyla sarda; assembly: GCF_029499605.1. Taxonomy (NCBI): domain Eukaryota; kingdom Metazoa; phylum Chordata; class Amphibia; order Anura; family Hylidae; genus Hyla; species Hyla sarda. The sequence goes on from NC_079190.1 coordinate 444,882,866, forward strand.
GATCTTTCCCGTATCAGTTGGTGTTGTGACTTGAGAATCACCTTAAATGCTTGTTTCATGGCTTTTAGCTGCATCTTGATAAGGAACCACAATGCAGCCTGGCAAATCCCCAAAATCAGTCAAATTCTTGGAGAGTTCTTTAACCCCTTAATGACCAAGCCCATTTTCACCTTAAGGACCAGGCCAATTTTATTTTTCCGTTTTCATTTTTTCCTCCTTGCCTTCTAAAATCCATAACTCTTTTATATTTCCATCTACAGACCCATGTAAGGGCTTGTTTTTTGCGTGACCAATTGTACTTTGTAATGAAATCTCTCATTTTACCATAAAATGTACAGCGAATGGGCAAAATTTTTTTTTTAGGGAGGAAATTTAAATGAAAACCAAAATTTTGCACATTTTGGAGGGTTTTGTTTTCACACTGTACACTTTACGGTAAAAATGACATGTGTTCTTTATTCTGTGGGTCAATACAATTAAAATGATACCCATGGCTAGATACTTTTATATTTTTGCACCGATTAAAAAAAATCTAAAACTTTTTGTACAAAATCAGTAATCTAAAATCGCCCTATTTTGACCACCTATAACTTTTTCATTTTTCCTTATATTGGGCGGTATGAGGGCTCATTTTTTGTGCCGTCATCTGTAATTTTTTTTAGATACCACATTTGCATATATAAAACTTTTAGATAATTTTTTATAATTTTTTTTTTTTAATAAAATGTGACAAAAAAGCAGCATTTTTGGACTTTTTTATTTGTTACGTTTATGCCATTCACCGTACGGGATCATTAACATTATATTTTGATAGGACGGACATTTACGAATGCGGCGATACCAAATATGTTTATTAAAAAAAATGTTACGCTTTTTGGGAGTAAAATGGGAAAAAATGACAATTTTCATTTTTATTGGGGGAGAGGATTTTGACTTTTTATTCTTACATTTTTCAACTTTTTTTTTACACTTTTTATGTCCCCATAGGGGACTATCTATAGCAATCCTTTGATTGCTAGTACTGTGCAGTGCTATGCATAGGACACAGCACTGCTCAGTATTATCAGTGATCTTCTGCTCTGGTCTGCTCGACCGCAGACCAGAGCAGAAGACCCCGGGAGATGGCCGGAGCAAGGTGAGGGGACCTCCGGCTGTCATGCTGGATGATCGGATCCCCACGGCAGCGCTGCGGGCGATCCGATCATCCAATCAAAGTACTGCAATGCCGCAGATGCCGTGATCTGTATTGATCACGGTATCTGAGGGGTTAATGGCGGACATCCACGCGATCACGGATGTTGGCCATTACGGGCGGGTCCCCGGCTGCTGCTAGCAGCCCGAACCTGCCGTGTATGATGCGAGCACCCTTCCGATGCTCGCGGTCATACACAGGACGTAAATGTACGTCCTGGTGCGGGAAGTCCCGCCAAACCAGGACATACATTTACGTCCGTGGTCGTTAAGGGGTTAAACCCTTCAGTGGGAGAAGTAAAGTCTTAAACAGAACCCGTAATCAGATTTTACCATATATAACATGTAGTGACAGGATATATATGGTAAAACATCCAATGGAGACATTTCTGCCCACAGAAATGGTGAGAATATTTAGTTTAAATGTCTCCCTGGCTTACCATGTAAGTAGTCCTTTGGGTTTGGAGCTATACTTACCTAGTCCCATCTTCTCCAGCTGTAATCATGCCCCCTCAGTGTGCCTGACAACCCTCGTCACCGGCCTGCTCCCTTAGCAGACAGAGCAGAGCAATGACGTGGACCGTGTCTGGGCTGTCAGGCACACTGAGAGAAGCGAAACTAGGTGAGTATAGCTCCCTTCCCAGGGGACTACTTATGGGGCCGGTGAGGGACTCTTTTGAACTATATATTCTCACCATCCCTGTGGGCAGAAACGTCTCCCAGGGATGTTAAGGAAGAAGATTTTACCATATACATATACATGGTACATATTATTAAAAAAAAGCCGTCCAAAGCTGATGATTTTGGCAAGATCGACCAATTGTCTAAAGTGAATGAAAGCCTCTTGACTTTACCCTGTAAGATGATGTAAGCTGCCAGAGGTGTTTTGCAGTGGTCTATCTCTAATTTCTTCATTGAGAACAATAAATTTTAGGGTGAGCCTAAAGTTTATGTGTATGAAGTGATTGGGAAAGATGGCTGAATATGTGTTTGCCTGACAGCTGTCGCTTTGTATGGGTACTTTAAAGGGTTACTGTCATTCAAAAAAATTTCAACATTATGCAGACATGTCAAAAGTTTTTGTCGGTCATGGTCTCAGTGTAGAGACCCTCACTGATCACTAGATATAGGGTGGAAAAGTGGGCAACAGAGTTCTTCACTCCCTGGCACGATGCTTGATTCGACTTGGATCAAGTGCCAAGCTGGGAAGTGAAGCCCCCTGCCGAGCACTTCTTCCTGTTATATCTATGGATCAGTGGGGTCTCTACACTGAAATGAAAGTAATGCTTTAAAATGATAATGCTGTGAACCATGGCTTTGGATATAAGACAAACCAAGACACCAAACTATGTAGAAGCAGGATACAGGTTGGCTGGGTGAGATGACTTTGATGTAGCTGTCATTGGGTGTTGATTATTTTTGTAGGGATCCAGCTGTAGTACCCTTGGTGCAAACTGTCTCTATAGATCTACAGAATTCTGAAATAGCTGTTTACACATAGGTGTCTGTGGTTTGAATGATATTTCTAGTTATGTTTCAAGGCTCCTAAATGAGGTTATAGGGTAACTTGGTGGAACTCGAAAGAGAGTTTCCTTTTTTCTGGAGGAGAGCCTATATGACTCCATGCACCAGCTGGAACTTTACCAGGAGAACCAGTACCCCCAAGAGCTGTACTCTCACCACACACAAACTAGGGGGAAAATTAGATCCCAGTAGTTACCAAATTATGCACAAGGGAGCAGTCCATGAAACATGTTTAACATATTCCAAAGAGTTAGGACCCTATTATATGATCTTATAAGTGCAAGGATTTTTGAGGAGGGCCGCCGGATTGATTGTACGGCATTCTACTTTCATTATCTGTCACTAATCCTGGAGATATGCGGCCAAAAAAGCAACGCTTTTTTGACAGGTCAAAATGACACCATTAGCTGGACAACAAGCATTTTCTTGTTCAGCGATTGATCACTGGCCATTTTGCACAGGGCTATATTGGCTTATTTGGCCTGTGTATTAGGACCCCCCTGTGTCATGCATTGTTCTCCAGAATCTGTATACCACACTTTTGCCTGGAGTGTTCTTTTAATATCTGCATGGTTGTGAACTCTAGAGGACCTTCCATGTAATAGTAACATTTCCAAAGTAACATTTTTATAATTAGGTTTCCTTTTCTGGCAAGTGTGTTACTACAGCAGGACAATGGGGACAGCCGAAGTGATGATACATTAACAGAAGGAGCCCAACCAATAACCCAGCAGTGTCATTTATCAGGTGAAGCCCGCTCTTCTGCTGTATAGACAGATGTGCTCACAGCTTATAATGGACAGTGCTCATACTTGAAAGGATTGTGTTATTGTAAAGGATAGTGGTGATTAGGATGATGAAGAGATCTCTCAAGATAACAGCATGCAGTAAATGAGCTAAAAAGCTCGGCCGTATTGTGCTTCTGCAATGACCAGTTTAAGACCCAAATAAATAACAATGCCATAGAACAGAGGGCACACGCAAGTCACTCAGTGCTGAGGCTCCTCTTCATCATCAGCTTCTACCGTTATGCATGTGGATTAATAGCGGCTATATTAGTCAAGGTTTTTCTTTATTATGTTCATTGACTTATTTCCCTCCTCATAGGTCAAAGTACTTTGAATTTAATGATCATGATCCTGTGATCTATTTTCCAATGCCCTTTACTATACTTCAGTACGTTATTTGGAGAAACTCCCTTCATCATCTATACAGTGGGCTAATAAATAAGCATCTCATCATTGGCTTAATAAGGACGTTGCATGTTTTCCCTCTTACTTAAAAAGATTGTCCCATATCCGCAAGCTATTTTTAAATGTAGGGCCCTTCTTTTAATAGCAGATTGATAGGATCTTCCTCATGCCATAATAATACTGTACATGGGACAATTAATAGGAAATATGTGTAAATAGTCTATGAGAAAAAGCATAATCTAATATATCAATATAAGATCAATGGGGTCAAACACCCAGCACCCTGTCAATTGGCTGTTTACCAGGGCTACATGTACAGATACCAGAGTTGGAAGCAGATGGCTCCATACATTGGGTAATGTCTGTGCTGGGTTACTGCAGCTCAGATCACATTAAATGAAAGGTAGTTCAACTGTACTAACCCAGCATATCCACCACACAATGTACGGAGCCATCTGCTTTCAGCTCTGGTATCTGTATATGCAGGTATATAGGCAGCTCTGGCAAACAGCTGATCAGCGGGCTACTAGGTGTCGTACATACCTGATCTGTGGACAAGGCATCAATACATTTTGCCTGGAAAGCCCCTTTTAACTCCCTTTAAGGCCCGATTACACGGGGCATGTAAATAGGCCAATAACCCCTTGGGTAATAAGGGCAGCATTCTATAGACAAGCGCATGCTCTGCAAACAAAGCCTTCAATACAAATGTGAACAGATCCTTACACGTGGGTGTTTGTACACAATTTCTTTATTTGTGTGCCATCTCCAGTAAAAGAAAGATAGATGTGAATAGATGAACACTTACCGTATATTGTAAGAGATTACATAAAATAAAATCTTAAAGTATATATTTTATTTTTATACAAATTAATTCTAGTAAGTAATAGCCTGTCACAACAGAAGGAGAGATTGGAGACACTTGTAAATATGAAAATGATGTAGTTTTATTGGATATACATTAAAAAATAAAATTTTTAAAAATTACATATAGGGAGAAACATCCACAAAGTGGAGAGACAAAGGCATTGCTCACAGACAGATCCCCATTAATAAATTATATAAAGGAAAGTGACATAGTGCATAGTCTCACATGTGTGCATGTAACAAATCATATATAGGCAATACAATGCTCTAACCATCATATGGTACAATGCACAGTAGAGACAATAGGCATACCAAGCTATAGCATCCAAGTGCTATCAGGGTCTGCTGGAGCAACGCCACCCCAACGCACGTTTCGGTGAGTCCTTCGTCCTTCACCCTCAGGACGAAGGACTCGCTGAAACGTGCGTTGGGGTGGCGTTGCTCCAGCAGACCCTGATAACACTTGGATGCTATAGCTTGGTATGCCTATTGTCTCTACTGTGTGCATTGTACCATATGATGGTTAGAGCATTGTATTGCCTATATATGATTTGTTAAATGCACACATGTGAGACTATGCACTATGTCACTTTCCTTTATATAATTTATTAATGTGGATCTGTCTGTGAGCAATGCCTTTGTCTCTCCACTTTGTGGATATTTCTCCCTATATGTTATTTTTTTAAATTAAATTTTTTAATGTATATCCAATAAAACTACATCATTTTCATATTTACAAGTGTCCCCAATCTCTCCTTCTGTTGTGATATATTTGTGTAGGAGTACACAATAGGTTAATTATAATAAGCACAAGCTTAATACATTGATCCAAAACTTTAGTTTGCTGTTGTGTTTATAAGTAATAGCCTGGTATTATACTATTGCATTATACTTTAACTTTTAATGCATTTTCTTATATCCGCTTTGCTCTTGTAAAGTTCTGTATTTCCTTGTGGTGATCAAGCTGATGTCTTACAGGCAATGCTCTTTGGGAAAAAGTATGCAAATTAGATCCCCCCAGAAGGTAGAAAACCTGCTCTGTAATGCCATCTGTAGGCAGCTACTCTGTAAATCACTGTCTGACATCTCCAGGAGTCCTAAAACATGTCAGAACTTATCTGGTTTGGCTATTATTGTTTGTCATCTTTGAAAAATACTTTAAAGCGTCACTGTTTGCTATGTCATAGAGACATATCAAAAGTTTTGATCAGTCGGTGTCTGAGTGTTCAGACCCTGACCAATCTCAATAACTAGCTGGGAGAAGACCGTGCGTAGCATGCTCTCTCTCGGTTATGTAACATGTGACCAGGACTTGGACAATGTAAGTCTATAAGGCCATCCAAGTGTCATAGACTCAGGGCAGAGAGAGGAGCATGCGGCAATACACCTCTCCCTATGCTCATTTTCAAGACACAGATCCCAACCTATAAAAGATTTTAACTTCTCCTTAGGACATAATCACCATAAAGAATAGCACCAAACATTAATGAATAGAAAATAGAAAATCTTTATTTAACATACAGTACATGATTACATAAAATATGATTAAAAAGGATCAACAACAGTCAGAAAAATGTGCAAAGATCAGATATATATGTGGTATACCGGTACCGTATCCTATACGTTACCTGTATAGAGGTCCCCATAGCCAGAGTCCCTAGGACGTCGGGGTCCCTCTTGTCTAGTCTTCCCCTTGTCACCTCTCACTTATTCAGTAAAGATATAGTAATAGAAACTGTATATATTTGGATATTTACCTGTACGGAGCGTAGCAGGACCTGCCGGTCACGTGATCAGGTAGAAACTCTATGGTTTTGCTTAAGGACCTTTGGAGGTCCCCGTGACGTGTTCACCCACCATGCCTTGTAACGGTGAGTGACAGCTGACACAGACCAATCCAAAACGGCCCTGCCCATACAAGGGAGCGGCGGCCATTACTAGCTCTCTTTCCTAGTGGGCTGCTGATGAGGACGGATCTGCGCAGCTGTCGTCAGCAGTTACTAGGCCTAAGTCTTGCGGCGATGGTCATCTCTAAAAACTGTGAGTTACTTCAATCCCTATTACCTCAGCAAGATCACCGGACCTAAATATTCCCCTAAATCCGGACGGATCTCTGCAAAAATCCTAAATCTAATAGCTCTTCGGATAAGTCAATGGTCCTCAGCATCTGTCAATCACTGCCGTGCTATATAGAGACTGTATTACTAAGACTGTTGCTGTTAATTGGATGTACCGCAAGTACTTCAGTAAAGTTTATGCAAGTTCAAGTTCATCCCTATTGTGGACCTTTATTCATTTAAGCACGCACCTATCGTTCCTGGGAAGGGTGGCGATAGGCCGGAGATTTACCTCAGCGTATTAACCCTCACCCTGGCATCACGAGTGACAGGGGTTAAATTAACCCCTTATATTCTGAAGCAACACCCCAACAACACTACACCCCCCAAGGGCTACCACATATACTATTCTCTTAGAAGCGCCAAAGAAACTGTCATGGTATAGTAATATCAACTACAGTATGGTATTCAAAGAAGGTATAAAATACCAAATAAACCACAAGGTGCACAGTAAACTAAGGTAAAAAAGTTATAAACAACAAGAGGAAAGGAGTGTAACAAGACAAATGTCACTGGCGTGGTGTGAAAGCTGGAAAAAGGGGGACAAGAGGGGAACCTAGGTAGAGTCGCTAATACAGCTACTAACACCGTCTCACCACAATGTCCCCCAAGAGCATATACCAAGCAACAAGCTGCACCATCACAATCAGAGTCATGCTGGTATACTCACAGGATCTGGTCAAGCACTACCCCTTTTTGCTACTCGCTTCATCACTCCCTTATGAAGCGAGTTTTCTCTTGTTGTTTATAACTTTTTCACCTTAGTTTACTGTGCACCTTGTGGCATTATTTGGTATTTTATACCTTTTTTGAATACTGTACTGTAGTTATTATTACTATCCCATGACAGTTTCTTTGGCGCTTCTACCAGAATATTATATATCTGATCTCTGCACATTTTTCTGACTGTTGTTGATCCTTTTTAATCATATTTTATGTAATCATGTATGTTAAAGATTTTCTATTTTATATTCATTCATGTGTGGTGCTATTCTTGATAGGTGATTATTATTAATGTACTGTGCACTGAACAAATACCCTCTAGTTGCTAGACACTTTGGCTCTATTTTTTTTGGCTTAAATTCTCCTTAGGACATGTCAAGTATTTTTTTAAGTCACAGGTACATATTATTGAGTCAGACACTGACTTACAAGGTAGCTACCCCTAGGTTGCATTGGAGACAGTGTTCTTCCTGTTGGAGGTGAGCAGTGAAGGCTTCAATGATTTATACAGTGTGCAAATTTAGTTATTAAGCGAAAAGAAGATAGCGGAGCACTCACCAGGTCAGTAAATGGCTTCTTTATTGATCATCTCGATCAGTCGGGATACATGCAGGGGAGGATGGAATGGATGCTGGGGGAACAGAGAGCGGCGACGGACCGTTACGCGCCTCTGCGCTTCGTCAGGCCGGTGCTAGCACCGGCCTGACGAAGCGCCGAGGCGAGTAAACGGTCCGTCGCCGCTCTCTGTACCCCCACGTCCATTCCATCCTCCCCTGCATGTATCCCGACTGATCGAGATGATCAATAAAGAAGCTATTTACTGACCTGGTGAGTGCTCCGCTATCTTCTTTTTGCTTGATATCATTTGCTGTTGATGCTCGGCGTGGTAGCACTGGAGAAGTTGCTGGTTTCCAGGGACTGTGTGGATCAGGTGTTCATTCATTTAGGTTCCATGCAACGTAAGGGAAGGTGCTGAGACCAATCCTCTATGTGCAAATGTAGTTATTATTTGCATACATTTCCTACTAGACGGAAAATGGTTGTCATTTAGAATCAGAAATAAAAAATTAACAGACTTTTAACAGATTTGCAAAAAGCAAATGCTTTTATGTGTGCAGTAGCATGGTAGTCAAACACAATGAGCTTTTCCTTACCCCAGAATATCTTCAACAAGTATATTAAGGGTGCTGGGGTTGCGGATGAGCTTGTCTAGAAAGCTCACAATGTCTGAGAACTTAGGTCGGTGATTCCTTTCTTTCTGCCAGCAGTGAAGCATTAACTGATGAAGAGAGACTGGACAACCCATTGGAGCAGGGAGGCGATAACCTTCTTCTATGGATAAAATGACCTAAAAATAAATCACACATAAATATCACATTACCTAAATGACATATGCATTCGATCCTACAATGGCTCCTCCTGATGGAACTTCAGCTGACACTTTTCTCTCTTATTTTTCTCTGATTAAAGGACATGTCTGCATTGTAAATTTGTAATACAATGTTATTTCATAATTGTTGTGACTATAGAGCCTTTGTTATAGTCACAGTTCTCTTTCCTATTATTTGAATCCATCCACAAGCTTGTTGACAGACATGCCCCTAAATGTAGCTTCTTATAATGCAGTAGGGCATTGGTTTTTTTTTTGTATTACTTCTTAATATATCAATTTTGGACTCCATTTTTTTTAATGAAGCATATGTAAAGCTGACTGCAAATCCTTGAAGTAAGGGACATCATCAAAATAGTTTACATCTCCATTAAAGGGGTATTCCGGGCAAAAACATTTTATCCCCTATCCAAAGGATAGGGGATAAGATGTCTGATCGCGGGGGGCCCTCTGCTGAGACCCCCCGCGATCTCCCTGCAGCACCCGCATTCTATGCAGGTGCTGAATCTCCAGTTTCGGAAAACTCTGGGTTTCCGGGACTGGGGACGTGACGTCACGCCACGCCCCCTCCATTCATGTCTAGGGGAGGGGGCGTGACGGCTGTGCTGCAGGGAGATCGCGGGGGGTCTCAGCAGCGGGCCCCCCGCAATCAGACATCTTATCCCCTATCCTTTGGATAGAGGATACAATGTTTTTGCCCGGAATAACCCTTTAAGCCATAATTCCAAACAGAGCCTTTTTATACTTAGAGGACATTATCTGAAAAAAAAAAAAAACTGGTTTTCCAGGGAGGGAGGGTTTATTCATATGGGTCCCAGGCTGCAGTGAAAATAACAGAGATTCAATTACCCGGCCTGATCCTCTGCTGCTGCCAGTTTCCCAAGTGTCCAGTCCCCACTGCATTCCTGCAGAGAAGAAAATACCGCTCAGGGGCAGATGAGAATTGACAACAGAGAGATCAGCCACTGAGCAGATGTTCTGTCTGCATGGAACGTCATCCTAACTAGTATCAAAGAGGTCTGCAGCAGGAACCACTCGCTGGGGAAACCAGCAGCGGCAGAGGGTTAGGCCAGGTAAGTATATCTCTTATTTTTAAGGTATTAAAAACCCTCTATTCCCAGAAATACTTTTAAGATTATTTGTTATGAAAATCCTTAGACAAATACTTACTTATGAAAAATACTTAGACCAATTCTGGATAAATATTTTTATATCAAGTCCTGCTTAGAGAGAGGGTAAAAACAAATTTACATGCACTCTTCTTCTGCTGATCTCCGGTGTTGGGATAGCACCCTCGTAATGGCATTAGTGAGGGATGAGAGGAGAAGAGTACATGTGTTTTTATTTTTTTATTTTTATTTATTAAACAGAGGACCCCTTTAAGATGAGTTCACAAAACAAATATAGAAGTCCCTTTCCCTCTTACACAGAGCCACTCAACATTTTACAGAATTTGCATATTACATATCACAAGTTACAAGTATCAAACATTATCAAGAATTCATGTAATATTGGAAAATGGATCTGTGCACATAGCTTTATTATGGCTCCTAGCATGCGATCCTGATGTGTTAGGCTGCATTCACACCTTATTTTCACGGGTGCCAGATCCGGCTGGGGGAGGGGAAAACCGGGCGCTCCCGTACCCCAGCCGGACAAGCACTGAAATCCATTTACTTTAATGAGCCGACCGGAGCCAAACGGTTACTCCGGTCGGCTCATTTTTGACCCGTATCCAATTTCCTGATTGGACCTAAAACCGTAGTATACTACGGTTTTAGGTCTGGTCACAAAACCGGATACGGGTCAAAAATGAGCCCATAGACTTGCATTGAGGGGGGCGTGGTGTGATGTCACAAGGGGGGCGTGGCCATTACGGCACGACCCCCACCACTCGCTCCAAGTGTTTGGAACAACATGTTTCGAACGCAGGGGCAGCGGAGTACCCCTTTAAGGAACATGGCTTTTATACTGAGTGCACAGTAGGTAAAGGTATTTTTTATATCAACTGGCTCCATAAAGTTAAACAGATTTGTAAATTACTTCTATTAAAACATCTTAATCCTTCCAATAATTATCAGCTCCTGAAGTGGAATTGTTCTTTTCTGTCTGGCAAGAGTGCTCTGCTTTTCTTGGGAACTGCACAGAGTAGAATAGGTTTGCTATGGGGATGTGCTTCTACTCTGGACAGTTCCCGAGACATGTGTCATCAGAGAGCACATAGACAGAAAAGAACAACTCAACTTCAGCAGCTCATCAGTACTGAAAGGATTAAGATTTTTTAATAGAAGTAATTTACAAATCTGTTTAACTTTCTGGAGCCAGTTGAGATATATATATATATATATATATATATATATATATATATATATATATATAGATAGATAGATATAAAAGTTTTTTCATGGATAACCCCTTTAAATCCGTTTCTACTAGGAGATCCCAAAGGGAATTCAACAGAGCTTTATATGTTAATTGTATTCACGGCATAATACCAGTGTTGTGCATGAGGGTGAGATGATCATCCATCGAGTGATATAATAGTAATTCATACCAAGCTGCAAAGGTATTTTCCTAAAGCTTAATAACTGAGTCACAACATCTATGTATAACAATGGCACTGAGTAGTGAAACCCTATGGTCCTAGAGTTCATTTACCAAGTAATTCCATTATCTCCTCATAACTACTCCGCACACTGTGCCACACTCTCTGGAGGCGTTTATTGTAGATTTAAGTGCAAAAAAAAAAGCTTTTGATGAATAAATTGAGAAGAAATTGTTACACTTTCTTTTCCGCCATCAGTTTGAACAATGCAATGACATTCCCTTTGGATCTGTTCTTACTCTTGGGAGACACCGCACTTACGAACAGCCTGCCATGCTCTTTGTTCAATTTTCCCGAGCAATTATGTCAGTATTGTTTGAGATCCATTAGCTGTTCTTTTTTTTTCCCCCTCTCAGAAAATCGGTGAGTTGTACGGTGCACATTAATTTCTACATTCACTTACCGACTGAAAGGAGTCTTTAGAATTGTTTCGAGTGATAAATGTACTTTGCCTGAACTTTTGTTTTCCGCTGATAAAAATTATTGGAAGTGTTTGCCACCCATCACACCTGTAAGTGGAGGTTTCTGCTTTACTCCTCACAATGGTCTATTTCGAGTGAAAGCTAATGTGTTTTTCCTTAACCCACAAATTCATGGAAGCCTTTTGTAGGAGAAGCTTTTGCTTTCTTTACATTACGCAACGCTTTATTCGGTAATGGAAAGAACCTCTTATGTGCTGATCACTGAGTAACTTTTTGTTCAAGGAAAGTAAACAATATTTAAAGTTTATAAAGTATTTCATGGAGTTTGAAGGGGTTTTTCTGGGTTGGATATTACCTTTCCTTGTGCTCCGTGCTGACACTGCCCAATGCTGAAATGGAAGCAGACTGTCGCCCGGACATTATTTTGCTCAACTATTTGTGGCTCCTAGAACCAGTTGCAGCGGGCAATGTTCAAGGGAAAATAAATAACAATTATGTTTATTAAGTTGAAGCGATTTTTGGGGGCTGTTTGAATGCTGGCCTATTCTCGGGATCGGCCAACAATATCTGATTGGAAGAAGTCCAACACCTAGTGCACCGCTGGTCATCTGTTTGTTTGAGCCATGATGATTCCATGCACAGTAAAAAGAGAAGGATATAAGTCTCCAAGTCACTTCAGTGGGGGCTGAGCTGCAGTAACCCAGCATGGCCACTACACAATGTACAGAGCTGTCTGCTTCTGGCTCTGTTCCCTTAGGAGGCAGGTGCCACGTCTTTGCCACGCAGAAGGGCTATTAGGTGTCAGGCTCCCATCAATCAGATGAGCCATCATTCAAAAAGTCCCAGAAAAGTCTTTCAAGTATATATCATTTTGTAACATATTAAGTTAACAATGCGGTTAGCAAATCGTAAACAAGATTTCTATAAAACATTATATGGACATATATGGGGGAGATTTATCAAAACTGTCCAGAGGAAAAGTTGCTGAGTTGCCCATAGCAACCAATCAGATCGCTTCTTTCATTTTTTAGAGGCCTTTTCAAAAATGAAAGAAGCGATCTGATTGGCTGCTATGGGCAACTCAGCAACTTTCCCTCTAGACAGGTTTTGATAAATCTCCCCCATAGTGTGTGTGTGTATATATATATATATATATATATATATAAAATGTTGACCATGAACTTTGGAGACTGGGGCAGTCATAGGGTTCATCTTAACTGCATAAATTTAAATAGTTTTGTGGACAGGATTGCATTCTTTTCCAAGGTGCCCTTTTATTCCTTTATGTTGGGAATTTTAATAATCCTATTGTGCACTTCAGGTCTTCACGTCCATACCAAGTTATGTACCTTAAAGATTTTACCAGGACTTCAACTTCATGTTAAGAATAGTTCTAATAAAGACTTTCCATGTACCAAAACATTTATGTCTCTCAGTTTCTAAGCAATCTATTCCTAACAAGCTGTTAAGTTGGGAAATTATGGTTTCCATCTCATCGGTTGTCCTTTGGAGCCATTGAACATATATGGGGACATTTATGAAAGCATTTAGTAGTTTTTATTTGCTTCAAATTGTCACAGAAAAGTTGCATGTGTGACTGCTCTATTTTTGTGTGACTTTTTGATTGCAGTGTCTTAAGCAAAAAAAAAAACAAACAAACTTGCTTACCAAAGCAAAAAGTGATCCGTTTTAAAGATCCGTTTGATGTTCCGTTATGAAAACTCTGAAAATCGTCCGTTAAACGTCCGTTACAAAAGCCTATATGGCCGTTAGAAAATCCCATTACAGTCTATGGGATTTTTACATTATCCATTTTAACCCATTATAGCCCGTTATTAATAACGGACATTATTTTGTGAAGGGAGAATGAACGGAAGAAATAGTGCATGCACTATTTCTCCCGTTACTATCTTCCGTCACAAAATGACGTCCGTTATTAATAACGGGCTATAACAGGTTAAAATGGATAATGTAAAAATCCCATATACTATAATGGGATTTTCTAACGGCCATATGGGCTTTTGTAACGGCCGTTTAATGGCCGATTTCAGGGTTTTCATAACGGAACATCAAACGGATCTTTAAAACAGATGAATTTTATAGTGTGAAAGCAGCCTAAGCCAGTAATAGCACCAGAGGCATCTACATTCTCCAGCTTCTTAAAATAATTCTGAAGGAAAAATCAGAATATTTCTACATACATACTCATTGGGCACTGCAGAACCAGTTGACCACAGTAGTCATTTGTCACCACCATTGTGTTTGTATGGAGCCGCATTGGGCATGCTCAGTGTATAACTTTCCAAACAAATTTCTTCCCACTGCTTTATTTGATGGATGTCCTCCAATCTAGTAATCGGTATGGGTCCTAGCAGTCAAGCAAGTGTAGGAACCTATATAGGAATTATTCACTGTCATGTTCACCAAGTAGTGCGGACATAAAAAGACATGCCTATTATTAATTGTGTATAGTGTGGTGGCAAAGCCAAGCTTTCATTTACCCAGAGCAGAATATTCAGTTTGCTGCACTAGTCCAGGTTCTAAATATTCTTTCCAAGGCAAAAAGGCCTCTCGAAACCCTTCACCCCAGAAAAATGTCCCATCAGACCTCCAGGTACATTCCTGATATTGTGGATCCATCTGTAACATGTTACAGTAAAGCAAAACAAATCCATACAAAACCAATAATCAATACTGAACTAAATAATGTATGGAAAGACTACTTACATCTTGATTAGACATCTCCCAGTATGGCCTCTCTCCATAAGACATCACTTCCCACATCACAATCCCATAGCTCCAAGCATCACTTGCAGACGAAAACTTTCGATAGGCTATTGCTTCTGGGGCCGTCCACCTGATGGGGATTTTTCCACCCTGAAAATGCAAAGGATCTTTATCATAAAGGTTTCCATAGTTAAACAAATGAATATTTTTCAAATCCTTATGTAGGAAATGCTTGGAAATCCCTTCACTTGCTAAGCAAGAAAACTGTACTACAAATAATCAATATGAGAGGATTTCAGAAAGGTCAAATCCTAACATCCATAAAGTCCATGATGTATTCACAAAATAAAATAAGTCAGCTCGGCCTTTGTGTTTCTTTTGTGTGTGAAAGTATTTTCAGATCCAAGTTCGTGTGTATAATACTGTATTTTATTGAAAATTTTCACACGAACATGGCCTTAAAAAGGGTTATTCAGCTAATAAAACGTATCTTCTATCCACAGGATAGGTGATTAGTGTCTGATCGTGGTGTGTGTGTGTGTGTGTGTGGGGGGGGGGGGTCTATCTGCTGAGACCCCCAGAGATCTCCAGAATGGGGCCCATCTCTCCCGGCTTAGCGTTCTGCAGTGGTGTTCTGCCTCATCTAGAGATTTACTGAGCGGGCCATCACTGCCGAGACTACTATGTCTCAGAAGGTAGGGGCCGGAGCGCTCAGTGGGGAAATACAGTAGTGTTGCTCGCGAATATTCGCAATACGAATTTTATTCGCAAATATCGCATATTCGCGAATTCGCGAATATTCGCGAATATAGCACTATATATTCGTAATTACGAATATTCGTTTTTTTTTTTAATTATTTTTTTTTTTTCACGGTACACATAACAGTGATCATCCCTCTCTGCTTCCAGCTTGTGTGGTGTAAAGAAGGCTCTAATACTACTGTGTGAGACTGGTGTGCGAATTTTTGCTTGCACAGGTTTTCATATATGCAAATTTTCGCATATGCATATGCGGAAATAAAACGCGAATATTCGCGAATATATGACGAATATTCGTCCATATATTCACGAATATTCGCGAATTCGAATATGGCCTATGCCGCTCAACACTAAAATACAGGCCTTATTCTAGAGATTGTGGGAGGTACCAGCAACCAGACAGTTATCTCCTATCCCATTAATAGGAAATACGTTTTATTAGCTTGATAAATTCTTTAAAGGCTATTGACATCTTTAAACAGCATTCATTTTAATTCTTGGTTTGTACTTTTGATGTGAAATAATACTTTCTCCATAGGTCCTTATTTAAATGTTTTCTTAGTTTCATTTGTACAGTCTTTACAGTTTGCTGTGGGTGCTTTGCTTTCTCTCTCAGCCTGTGTGAATTTTCTCTGTAAACTACCTTTTGTGTGCCCTTTGATTTAGCCATCATAACCCTGTTTAAGTCTGGCCTGATGATCAGCTGATCGCTTTACATTTGACCACACATCTTAAATATTATATCTGGCATTCAAATGAATAAACCATGTGACACATAGTTGGTTCTTGTGCTTAATGACAGGAGACTCTCTTTTAACTAGATAGCAACTAACCAGATTGCTTCTTTTATTTATAAAGATGCCTTTTTTTATGTTAGAGAAGCAATCTGATTGGTTGCTATGGGCAACAGCTTAATTTTCCCATTGTACCCGGAGTATATGGAAAGGCATTGGTTTTATGAGATGAACCCTTTAACCCGATAACGACCATGGACGTCTATGCTCGTCCAATGGCCGTTAACGGGGTATGATGTGAGCTCCCGACTCGAGCCCACGTCATACCGGCCGGCCCCCAGCTGATTCCTGTAGCTGGGGGCCGGCATTAATAGCCGACATGGCCATGGCCGGCTATTAACCCTTTAGATCGCCGCTGTCAAAGTTGACAGCGGTGTCTAAAGGTGCCCGATCCACTGCTGATGTAGCCTGAGGGCTTACCTCTCCTGCTGCGGCGGCTCCGGTGCTCAGAATGATAAAGCCTGGCAGGTCCAGGCATTATCAATCGAGTGCAGAGCACACAGATCAATGGGATTATATGTAACCCCATTGATCTTTATGAGGAATCAAATGATTCCTCCTAAAAGTCCCCTAAGGAGACTAAAATTGTAAAAAAAAAAAGTTTAAAAAAAGTTTAAAAACACACACATGAACCCCATCCTTATTCCCAAATTCCATATAAAAAATATATAACCAAAATAAAAATAAACATATATGGTATCGTCACATGCGTAAATGTCCGAACTATAAAAATATATAATAAATTACACCACATGGTCAATGGCATACGCAAGAAAATATTCCAAAGTCCAAAATTGCATATTTTTGGTCACTTTTCATACCATAAAAAAAAGGAATAAAAAGCGATCAAAAAGTCCGATCAAAACAAAAATGGTACCGATTAAAACTTCAGATCACGGCGCAAAAACTTAGCCCTCAAACCACCCCGTACGCGCAAAATTTAAAAATTTATAGGGGTCAGAAGAGTACAACAAAATCAAACCTCTATAAATTAGGGGTGTGAATCGCCAACAATTTGGCGATACGATTCGAATCGCGATACCAGTGTGGCGATACATCGCGATATATCCCAATTTTGTCTAAAAAACAATGTCTTTTACACTTTTATTAAATATAATTTTTTTTATACACTTTATTAGACTTTTAGGAGGAATCATTAGATTCCTCAAACAGATGAATAGAGTTCTATTGAACTCCATTGATCTGTGATCTATTGATAGAGCCTGGTCAAGCCAGGATCTATCAATGACAGAGCCACGGAGAGCAGATAAGCAGAGGTAAGCCCTCCGGCTACCTCCATAGTGGATCGCCCCCTCGCGATCGCGCTGCAGGGGGGGCGATCCACCCCACTAGCCCACCAGGGAGCATTCACAGATCCCTTTAGAGGCCGCTGTCAGCTTTGACAGTGGTGATCTAAAGGGTTAATAGCCAGTCGCGGCGATCACCGCATGCTGGCTATTAGCGGCGGCCCCCGGCCGGGGGCTACAGAGTATGGAGCGGGCTGGAGTCCGGAGCCCGCTCCATACACACTGCAGAGCACGGCATGCTGGATATTAGCGGCGGTGATGCATCAGCGGCCCCCGGGTACTGAAATCAGCCGGGGGCCGCAGAGTGCAGAGCGGGCACGAGTCGGAGCCCGCTCCATACACGCAGAGCGATGCCGCGTCCGATCCGGCCTGCCCGGCTCCACAAATGTGGAATTTGTATCTCCTGATGCCCGGGACATGCTGTTCCGGGCATCAGGAGATACAAATTCCACATCCCTAAAAGGATCGATTC
The DNA here is from genome assembly GCF_029499605.1 of Hyla sarda. Classification (NCBI taxonomy): domain Eukaryota; kingdom Metazoa; phylum Chordata; class Amphibia; order Anura; family Hylidae; genus Hyla; species Hyla sarda. The sequence goes on from NC_079190.1 coordinate 444,900,957, forward strand.
AAAAATATTTTGAATCGATTCAGTATCGCCAAGTGAAAAATCGCGATAATCACAAGAAACGATTATTTCTTGCATCCCTACTATGAATAGGGTATCATTTTAATCGTATGGATCTACAGGATAAAGATAAAGTGTCATTTTTACCGAAAAATGTACGGCGTAGAAACGGAAGCCCCCAAAATTTACAAAATTGTGTTTTTCCTTAAATTTTGTCGCACAATTATTTTTTTCCCCATTTCGCCGTAGATTTTTGGATATAATGACTGATGTCATTACAAAGTAGAATTGGTGGCACAAAAAAAAAGCCCTCATATGGATTTTTAGGTGCAAAATTGAAAGGGTTATGATTTTTAAAAGGTAAGGAGCAAAATGCAAAAGTGCAAAAACAGAAAAAATCGCTTGGTCCTTAAAGGGTTAAAATGAATGATAAATAAATAACAGATTGCAAACTAATATGGAATTGTTATTAGCACTAATAAATATGTTGGCATAAATTTCTTGGCTGGGTTCACACATAGGGAGTTATTTACTAAGGTGAGCGTTTCTCACATCTCTGAGGCTCCGGCCTTAATGTGCCAGGCCTTGCTGTGGCTGACCAGCTCCAAGCTGGAGATAATTTCTGACACAATAAGACATGGAGTTAGGCCATGCCCCCTTTTATGCCAGTCCATGCCCACTTTTTATATAAAAGATGTGAGTGGTGTTAAAGGGCAAAAAAATCACACTTCTGCGCAAACAATGGCTTGCTCAAAAATTTGTGACAAAGAGGCTTCATAGAACACCACTATTGTATTTAGGTTGTAATTTTTGTAGCTTAAACCAAAGAAGGGTTCAAAACACATAAAAAAAAAGAAATTCTTTCCTCAGCATCAGTTCCACTCCAGGTTTTGGCTAAAAATACAGATCACAATACCCCATGTGAACCCAGCCTTTAAATGGGCATGGTCAGAATCAAATACTTTTTATCTGATGTACATCTTGGTAAAACATTTTACCTTTCTAAAATACTTAATATAAATATAAAAATATTTATCTCCTTTTTATAGAAAAGACCACTAGGGGTCCCCATACCATCCAGGACATAATCATGTCTGGCTGCAACATTATCTTTGTCCCAGCTGTAGCACAAGCTGGAACAAAGTCCAGGAAGTGAAGGTGGGACAAGCACTCCTCTGTGCTCACACCTGTCCTGTCTATCAGACTCCTGTCTGAAAACAGAAAAGAGGGGGTTACAGAGCAGCCTGCAGTGATTGGATGAAAAGACCCAGCACAGCAGACTCAGGGAGAAAGTGAATGCATGGTGAGTGAGTCTCAGTGCTTGCCTCGGGCACGTCCCTTCCTGAGCAGTGGATGTCAGAATGAGTGAGCAGCAGAACAGAGAGATTTGAGAGCCAAATACAGAAGCTAGACACATAAAATAGACATGCAAAGCATCTGCCTGACCTAGTGAGTAACATAAGCATTATTTTTTTCTGTGGTTTGGCAGTTTTGCTTTAATAATAGGTGAGGTACTGGTATGCTTAGCAGAGCTTTCTATCTTCTGCCACGGCTGATGTTAATTCCAAGCACGCTGCATTTTGTTGGGTTTACTCTGCCTAATGCTGTCTAGGAAACATGTCCTAAATATGCTAAATGCCTGCTTGCCATTTAGTTGCCATTTAGAGATATTCCTAAATGTTCTCAGTACTTTAGAGGATTCATTAAACCTGTCATTTTTCTATTCCAGAAAACCTTTATCCGTAACAAGATTTTTTTTTTTTTTCCTGAGCGGGTCGATGTTGCATTTCTGCCCGGCTTATAAAACTATAATGAGCCGGGAGAAAAATGCTAATTTGATTCCTGAGCAATATGCAGTATTAATGGAGCTATTGAGACGTGTATGAATGGGGCTTCTCTGTGTCTTCTGACTAATAACAATGCTGAATTAGCTCCAAATGTAATTAAACGAGGAATTCCAGAGGGCTGTTAGGGATCCGAGCTAATGAGGAGACAAGTGTCACCGGACCTACTAATGTGTCCTAGGATTCCTAGAGGATGGCCGCTCTACACAATGGTACTGCTCAACCGGCTCATGTTTATGGGGCATAGGTTGAAATGAAACATTACTCAATGTGGCACATTCCGCTGAGCAGGAGAAGTAAGCCTAAAGTTGATGTCTCCTTTCCGAGCTCTTTTTTTTCTCCTCTCATTATCCTTTTGTTATGATCAATTAAGTGGAAAATGTCGTGGGAGACGCTGACAAGAAAATGTACATCTCGCTGTTAAAAATATTAATCCCCTGCAATCTTTTTTGGGGGAATTGTGTTTTAATATTTCCATGCTGGGCTATGCTCAGTGGTGGCAGTGTGGAAAATAAGACTTCATGGAGTAATGGACTAACTAACTCTCTCTAAAACTGTTTGTTCTTTTATTACAGGATTTACATAGCACCAACAAATTGTGCAGTGCAAGAAATATGTTCAACGTCATTGAACTCTGTCTCAAGGTTAGTTGGCAATCTGGTTCCGCTATCTGTGATTTACATGCTACATATACACAGCAGGCTCACTCCAAATGTAGATAAAGTCCTAGTGCCCCCCCCCCTCAATCTTCTACCCCTTCTATGGCATGACAGGGCTTGATTACCCAGATCAGCATACGCTACTCATGACAAGTAGGTAAGTGTATTTGCCCTGACTAGGATTTATACAACGGGTATCCAATAATACCTTATAACTAGGGATGAGCTAATCGAATCTGACGAATCCGAATTTGTTACGAATTTCAGAAAAAAATAGCTTTGCCACGAATGCGAATATCGCCGTAATTTGATTGCACAAATGGCTTCATTAAACTCCATTTAGTGCGGTCCAGGCTCCAGGGCATCTAAGATGGCGGCTCCACATGTCAGGACATGGGGCAAGGAACGCTGGGAAGGCGGCAAGGCGGGTAGGTGGGATGACCCTGAATCACATGCAGCATGCAGCCTATGAGAGATTGCAGAGAGAGAGAAGGACAGAGAGCATTGTGTTGCACAGAAAAGCATTTTAACAGCAGTGATTCACCTCCAGCCCAAATCCAGCCTAGAATCTCTGATAAGGAAGGGAGAGAGATTGAGAGAGAGAGTGCAATTTTGGGTGTAGTACACAGTGACTGTGTGCTGCAGCACTGGTGTGTACAACAACTGAAAAGCTAAGAGTAGCCAGCCATTTAGGGTGAGCAGAGCACTAAAAGCCATAATCACCTACTATTAGTGCCTAATAAAGGTTGCATAGCGGAGAGTTTTGTCCTCTATTAAGTCTAACCTGTGCGTACATAGGTGGTGTACCATTTTGCTCCTGCATTGTACTCCCCTCATAAGTGCATACCACGTACATACATCTAAGTAGTGTACCATTTTGTTCCTGTTATAGTCCTAATGGCCTAGCTACTGTGAAAGGCCAGCCAAAAGTACACATCTGCTGGTGTTGTAGACAAATATTGTTTTAAGCGTAGTGGAGTGCATTGTATTCCCCTCAAAAGTGCATACCACGTATGTACATCTAAGTGGTGTACCATTTTGTTCCTGTTATAGTCCTAATGGCCTAGTTACTGTGAAAGGCCAGCCAAAAGTACACACCTGCTGGTGTTGTAGACAAATACTGTTTTAAGCATAGGGGAGTGTATAGTACTCTCCTCATATACTCACTGTATGTCAGGTAGAGAAAAGCCAGGACGTACACAGAGGAGTGGCAGAGGCCTAAATTCATCAAGCGCAGGCAGAGGTCGCAGCAGACTACGGGCGAGTGGCAGCAGGAGTCGCAACGAGAGGCCTGAGCTCCCGGTATCAGCTAGCGGTCGTGTCTCGACCACAATCCATCTGCCGTCATCGATTGGTTAACACGGTCATCCACTTCATCACAAGTGACATCTGACACCCCCAGTAAACAGTCGGTGGGTTCCTCAGACACAACCCTCAGTTGGCATGGCCTGGGAGATGTCCCTGTCCTCCCACTGCCTCTGTCCTATGCTGTTCCCTCCCCCACAGAAGTATCTTATGCTGTGGGTTCAGCTCCACTATTTAGTGAGGACGATCTATTGGAGGAGAGTCAGCAGCTACTGCCCAACCAAGAAGTGGAGGAGACATCCGCCGCTTCCTCCGCTAGGTGGGCAAGTAGTGATAGGAAGAGTGGCGTGGGAGGTGGTGTTGCCAGCATTCAGGCTCATATGCAAAAATAAAACGCGAATATTACGAATATGCGAATTTAGCGAATATATGACGAATATTTGTCCATATATTCACGAAATATCGCGAATTTGAATATGGCCTATGCCGCTCAACACTATCAGCCACCCAATGGTCTCCTCTTGTTGCCCTCAACTCCAGGCGGTGTCATTCAGCCACTATATGGTGTCCTCATGCTGCTGCCAAGTCCAGGCTATGTCATTCAGCCACTATATGGTCTCCTCAAGCTGCTGCCAACTCCAGACTGTGTCATTCTGCCACCATATATTCTCCTCATGCTGCTGCCACCTCCAGGCTGCCTCATTCTGCCACTATATGGTCCCCTCATGCTGCCACCAACTCCAGGCTGTGTCATACAGCCACTATATGGTCTCCTCTTGCTGCTGCCAACTTCGGTCTGTGCCATTCAACCACCCTATGGTCTCCTCTTGTTGCCGTCAACTCCAGGCTGTGTCATTCTGCCACTATATGGTCTCCTCACGCTGCTGCAAACTCCAAACTGTGTCACTCAACCACTATATGGTCTCCTTTTGCTGCTGCCAACTCCATGCCATGCCATTGAGCCACTATATGGTCTACTTTTGCTGCCACCAACTCCAGGCTGGGTCATTCAGTCACTATATGGTCTCCTCACGCTGCTGCCAACTCCAGACTGTGTCGTTCAGCCACTATATAGTCTCCTCTTGCTGCTGCAAACTCCAGGCCATTCCATTCAGCCACTATATGGTCTACTCTTGCTGCCGCCAACTCCAGGCTGTGTCATTCAGCCTCTATATGGTCTCCTTATGCTTCTGCCACCTCCAGGCTGTATCACTGTACCGCCATGTGGTCTTCTCATGCTGATGGCATATTAAATACAACTTTTTAGGTTCATCTAGTTGAAATCTTCCATTTAATTGTTAAAAAATATCTTTAATCTTTTCAATTGTGAGGCCCTATGGTCTAGTCACACAAGAAAAAGGGAAAAGGGGATACGCGCCCCTAGTGTAATATGTCAAACAATCATAATGAAATGATAAGCGGGTTTACACTCACCATATGGGGTTGTGCTAAGAGCACAACACCTCAGTAGACATCTGGTTAAATGTGATGCTTGGATCTGCAGCCGTGGCTTATCCGGAATCAGCAACGCTGGTCCAGTGGAAAGATGCTCAAGTTTAATCCCTTAACGACTCAGGGATTTTCAGTTTTTGCACTTTCGTTTTTACCTCATTACCTTTTAAAAATCATAACCCTTTCAATTTTCCACCTAAAAATCCATATTATGGCTTATTTTTTGCATCACCAATTCTACTTTGCAGTGACATTAGTCATTTTACCCAAAAATTCACGGCGAAACGAAAAAAAAAAATCATTGTGCGACAAAATCGAAGAAAAAACGCCATTTTGTAAATTTTGGGGGCTTCTGTTTCTACGCAGTGCATATTTCGGTAAAAATGACACCTTATCTTTATTCTGTAGGTCCATACGGTTAAAATGATACCCTACTTTTACAGGTTTGGTTTTGTCGTACTTCTGGAAAAAATCATAACTACATGCAGGAAAATGTATATGTTTAAAAATGTCATCTTCTGACCCATATAACTTTTTTTATTTTTCCACGTACAGGGCGGTATGAGGACTAATTTTTTGCGCCGTGATCTGAAGTTTTTATCGGTATGATTTTTGTTTTGATCAGACTTTTTGATCACTTTTTATTCATTTTTAAATGGTATAAAAAGTGACCAAAAAAATGCTTTTTTGGACTTTTGAATTTTTTTGCGTGTACGCCATTGACCGTGCAGTTTAATTAATTATATATTTTTATAGTTGGACATTTACGCACGCGGCGATACCACCTATGTTTATTTTATTTTTTTTTACACTGTTTTATTTTTTTTTATGGGACGAGGGGGGTGATTCAAACTTTTATTAGGGAAGGGGTTAAATGACCTTTATTAACAGTTTTTGTTTACTTTTTTTTTTGCAGTGTAATAAGTCCCATAGGGACCTATAACACTGCACACACTGATCTCTCATGCTTATCACTGGCGTGTATTAACACGCCTGTGATCAGTGTTATCGGCGCTTGACTGCTCCTGCCTGGATCTCAGGCATGGAGCAGTCATTCGTTGATCGGACACCGAGGAGGCAGGTAAGGGCCCTCCCGGTGTCCTGTAAGCTGTTCGGGACGCCGCGATTTCACCGCGGCGCTCCCGAACAGCCCGACTGAGCAGCCGGGATACTTTCACTTCAGACGCGGCGGTCAGTTTTGATCGCCGCGTCTGAAGGGTTAATACAGGGCATCACCGTGATCGGTGATGTCCTGTATTAGCCGTGGGTCCCGGCCATTGATAGGCGCCGGGACCGACCCGATATGACGCGGGGACACCGCGTGACCCCGCGGCATATCACGGGAGCCGGCGGAGGACGTAAATATACGTCCTGCGTCGTTAAGGGGTTAAGCTAAATTGAAGCTCCTAGGCGCTGATCAAATGAAGTGGGTAGATGCGGACACAGAAATATTGTCCAAAAAAAACGGATTTCTTAGCACAAAACAACGCACTTTTGGTCCGTAATGGACACTTCGTCAGGTAGATGCACTTACCTGACGAAGGGTCCATTACGGACTGGAAATGCGTTGTTTCGTGCTAATAAATCATTTTTTTGGACAATATTTCTGTGTCCGATTCTACCCATTTCATTTGATAAGTTCCTAGGAGCTTCAATTTTGTTTAAACTTGAGCTATGGTCTAGTAAGGCTGTTGCCACCTCCAGGCTGCATCATTCAGCCACTATATGCTCTCCTCATGCTGCCGCCACCTCCACGCTGTCATTCAGGCACTATATGGTCTCCTCATACTAATGCCACCTCCAGGCTCTGTCATTGTGCCGCTCTGCGACAGCGATTCTAATAGCGACGCCTCTAATCTGCATGTCATACTGAATAACAATATTATTTCACTAACCCTCACACACCCTATGCGTTTTACAGCAAGGCAAAGTTTTACAGCAAGGCAAAATTCGGACCGAAACAAATATTTGGGGAAAATTTGGCGAATCAGCCAAATCAAATTTTTCAAAAATTCACTCATCTCTACTTATAACAAGAGACAAGCAAACCAATTCTTAACTGAACGAATGTGCTCTAAAAGTTATAAAAAAATTCTGATTAGTTTTTTTTAGATTAGTTTTAGGACCGTTGCAAGAGCAGCCTTGCGAGGCATATACTGTATGCCTTGCTGCTTAGTTAACAATTGCTAGACCAGGTGTCCAGCTCAGTGAATGTGCTGTCTGGAGGTTAAAGGGATACTCCGGTGCTTACACATCTTATCCCCTATCCAAAGGATAGGGGATAAGATGCCTGATCGCGGGAGTCCCGTAGCTGGGGACGCCCGGGATCATGCACGCGGCACCCGTTTGTAATCAGTCCCTGGAGCGAACACGCTCCGGTTCTGATTACGGTCGACCGCAGGGCCGGCGGCGAGTGACGTCACGCCCCTGCCCCCGTGTGATGTCACGCTCCGGCCCTCAATGCAAGCCTACGGGAGGGGGCGTGATAGCTATCACGACAGCTCCCGTAAGCTTGCATTGAGGGGTGGAGAGCGACATCACACGGGGGCTGGGCACACGCCGCCGGCCCTGCGGTCGACCGTAATCAGACCCGGAGCGTGTTCGCAATGCTTTATGCATGCTCTCTTCCAACAGTGAATGTTAACAGTGTACACTTCACTAGTCAGAGAGGAGCAGGGCCTCTGTCTTTTGACAGGTGTCCCTGCTCTTGAACATGAACTATTACCATGGTGCCCTATGCTTAATTTTTTGTTCACTTCTACTTTTAATATGTTTTACAGGGTAAGTACCAAGAACCCTGGAAAGGAAATTACTTAAGTGCAGGTAGTTCTGTCACTTCACAACAAGAAAAATAATCAAATGTCAAGTCCTCGGGTGTACTAGCATATATTACAAGATGGGACAGGGAGGTGTGTTGTGGTCTGACAACTCCCATTACTTTTACTTATTTATTTATACATTTATTTTCTCAACTGCAAAGAGGCTCAGAATCCCCTGGCAAGCCCCCGAACCAACAAGTGAACTTCCTTAATTAAAAGCTCTTTGTACCACCACTAACATGTAATTTCTCCTTCCTAGTGGTACCATGCACACTCTTCATCTTCTTGACTGTCACCTCAGGGAGCCAGTGTATAAGGTAAAAGATTAGGAGTAGGGTAACCCCCAACCCTATGCAGTGCACGCCCTATAAGTGCATTTAGCAGTAAATGGGCAAGAGCAGAAGTATGATATGCAGAATCAATTGCTTGTTCCTGCGAGTACTATCATTTTTCCCGCCCAGTGCATACAGATGGAGTGCACTCCATGATGCATAGTGACTCTAATGTCAGAGGAATAGCTGTGAGTAAGTCACCGGAAGTGACAAGGTCCAGATTTTTTATGCGGTCAGGACAACTGACCCAACTCTGCCTCTTAACTAGCATTTTCAGGACCATGACAATTGCCTGTTTACTGACCTTATTTATTGCCTGCCTATTCGGACCTTACCCTGACACTCCTGGTTTGACCTGTGCTTGTATTACATTTCTCTGGTTCTGATTTGGTACTGAGTTGTCCTCCAGGTTCTCACCCTTTGGTTTGTTTCTGGTTATCCTTTTCTGTTTACTAAATTTGTCCTTGACCTATTATAGACCTGAACTGTCTGACCCACTCTTTAGTGCCCCGTGCACAGTTGGGGGCCATTGTTTAGGGTTGATCATCCAAATAGGTAGTGCAGTGGCTTGGGGAGAGTAGCGCTGCACTGTTTCCTACCTATCATGACAACAGGGTGATTTATATATTAAACTATCCAGTTTATAGACGCAACAACCAATAAGACATATAGTCCTGTGATGGAGTAGAATAGCAATCTCTTCCTCCGTGGCACCCAGCCCCACTGAAACCTAATAACTCCTTGTAGCTTCTTACTGCCTGCTGCTGCATGAGTGTGTTACGTTACTCAGACGGCAGGTAGCATATCCTTTTCACCTGAGATGCAGATCCTAGCACAGCCACTGCTCTCTAATAGTAGGGCACTCAAAAGAAAAAGGCCGAAGCAGCAGGTTGCCAAGAAAAATAACCATGTGTCCCTTTCCTCCATAGTTAGTACGGTCGAAAAAAGACATATGTCCATCAAGTTCAACCAGGGAATAAATGAAATACATAGCCGAATAAATGAAATACATGAATTTTCCTGACTGTGACTGTCTTACTCTTCCCTTCCATTTACTGGTAAACCAAAACTCCCAGCATGCCCGGACAGCTGCAGACCTTAATGACTTTCTGGAAGTTTTTGTTTTCCTTTAAGCTGGGTTGCATTAAAGGGGTATTCCAGGAATTTTTTCTTTAGCCTTTAAGCCCATGATGCCAAATTATAATACTGTGTATAATGCTTTTATTACCTCTGTGAGGCACTTTGTCCTGTTTTTATGCATAGGACCCACACCTGGAAGTGCTGCAGTGCAAGTCTTTTTATTTTACTGTTGTCTCTGACCTTTCCCAGCATTCCATGCAGCCAGAGACAATATGTCATAAGTCACTTAGTCTCCAGGGGGCGTGGCTATGCTGCAGTGGGTGGATGGATAGCAAGGTGGGAGGGATTTACTGAAGTAATGCTATCCACTCACCCACTGCAGCAAAACCACGCCCCTGGAGACCATGTGACTTATGACATATTGTCTCTGTCTGCATGGAATGCTGGGAAAATAAAAAAAGACAGCAAAATAGCAAAATGTGCATGAAAATGTGTACGGAGGTAATAGAATCATTCATCCCAGTTTGTGGGTTGCTCCTGCAATGTGCCATACTATTACACTGTGCCCATCTCATCCCTTTTCGGTGCCAGCAGTATTATTCAGTTGACATCACGCTCCCCCAAAATATTGTATTAGAATTAAATTCATTATACTCATTATAAATCGGTAATAACAAAAACTACAACTCTTCCTGCGATAAAAAACATGTCTTCATTCAGCTACATCGATGACAAATAAAAAAAAGTTATGTCTCTTGGAATGGAGTGAAACATAAATGAATTTTTGTTATAAAACAAGCTGTTATTGTGCAAAAATAGTAAAATAGGAAATAAACTAGCCCTATTTTATATCATTACTGTCACGATGCCGGCTGGCAGGTAGTGGACCCTCTGTGCCAGAGAGGGATTGGCGTGGACCGTGCTAGTGGACCGGTTCTAAGCCACTACTGGTTTTCACCAGAGCCCGCCGCAAAGCGGGATGGTCTTGCTGCGGCGGTAGTGACCAGGTCGTATCCACTAGCAACGGCTCACCTCTCTGGCTGCTGAAGATAGGCGCGGTACAAGGGAGTAGGCAGAAGCAAGGTCGGACGTAGCAGAAGGTCGGGGCAGGCAGCAAGGATCGTAGTCAGGGGCAACGGCAGAAGGTCTGGAAACACTGGCAAGGGACACACAAGGAACGCTTTCACTGGCACTAAGGCAACAAGATCCGGCAAGGGAGTGCAAGGGAAGTGAGGTAATAAAGGGAGTGCACAGGTGATAACTCTAATTGGAACCACTGCGCCAATCAGCGGCGCAGTGGCCCTTTAAATCGCAGAGACCCGGCGCGCGCGCGCCCTAGGGAGCGGGGCCGCGCGCGCCGGGACAGAACAGACGGGGAGCGAGTCAGGTAGGGGAGCCGGGGTGCGCATCGCGAGCGGGCGCTACCCGCATCGCGAATCGCATCCCGGCTAGCAGCAGGATCGCAGCGCCCCGGGTCAGAGGACGTGACCGGGGCGCTGCAGCGGAGGAGGTGAAGCGAGCGCTCCGGGGAGGAGCGGGAACCCGGAGCGCTCGGCGTAACAGTACCCCCCCCCTTGGGTCTCCCCCTCTTCTTGGAGCCTGAGAACCTGAGGAGCAGACTTTTGTCAAGGATGTTGTCCTCAGGTTCCCAGGATCTCTCTTCAGGACCACAACCCTCCCAGTCTACTAAAAAAAAATTTTTTCCTCTGACCTTTTTGGCAGCCAAAATCTCCTTGACCGAGAAGACGTCCGAGGAGCCGGAAACAGGAGTGGGAGGAACAGATTTGGGAGAAAAACGGTTGAGGATGAGTGGTTTGAGAAGAGAGACGTGAAAGGCATTAGGGATACGAAGAGAAGGAGGAAGAAGAAGTTTATAAGAGACAGGATTAATTTGACACAGAATTTTGAAAGGACCAAGATAGCGTGGTCCCAACTTGTAGCTAGGGACACGGAAGCGGACATATTTAGCAGAGAGCCATACCTTGTCTCCAGGGGAAAAAACGGGGGGAGCTCTTCTTTTCTTATCCGCGAACCTCTTCATGCGTGAAGAAGCCTGTAAGAGAGAATTTTGGGTCTCTCTCCATATAATGGAAAGGTCACGAGAAATTTCATCCACAGCGGGCAGACCAGAGGGCAAGGGGGTAGGGAGGGGGGGAAGAGGGTGACGGCCGTACACCACGAAAAATGGGGATTTGGAGGAAGATTCAGAGACCCTGAAGTTATACGAGAATTCGGCCCATGGAAGGAGATCTGCCCAGTCATCCTGGCGGGAGGAAACAAAATGTCGCAAATAATCACCCAGGATCTGGTTAATTCTTTCCACTTGTCCATTGGACTGGGGATGATATGCAGAGGAAAAATTTAATTTAATCTTGAGTTGTTTACAGAGAGCTCTCCAGAATTTAGACACGAATTGGACCCCTCTATCCGAGACAATCTGCGTAGGCAACCCGTGAAGACGAAAAATGTGTACAAAAAATTGTTTAGCCAACTGAGGCGCAGAAGGAAGACCAGGAAGAGGAATGAAATGTGCCATTTTGGAGAATCGATCAACGACCACCCAAATAACGGTGTTGCCACGGGAAGGGGGTAAATCAGTAATAAAATCCATACCAATCAGAGACCAAGGCTGTTCGGGGACAGGCAGAGGATGAAGAAAACCAGCGGGCTTCTGGCGAGGAGTCTTATCCCGGGCACAGATAGTGCAGGCTCGCACAAAGTCCCCAACATCCGTCTCCAGAGTCGGCCACCAATAGAAGCGGGAGATGAGTTGCACAGATTTCTTGATACCCGCATGACCTGCGAGATGGGAGGAGTGACCCCATTTGAGGATTCCGAGGCGTTGGCGTGGAGAAACAAAGGTCTTTCCTGGAGGAGTCTGTCTGATGGAGGCAGGAGAAGTGGAGATCAGGCAGTCAGGTGGAATGATGTGTTGCGGAGGGAGATCAACTTCTGAGGCATCCGAGGAACGAGAGAGAGCATCAGCTCTAATGTTCTTATCGGCAGGACGAAAGTGAATCTCAAAATTAAATCGGGCAAAGAACAGAGACCACCGGGCCTGGCGAGGATTCAGCCGTTGGGCCGACTGGAGGTAGGAGAGGTTCTTGTGGTCGGTGTAAATAATAACAGGAAATCTTGATCCCTCCAGCAGATGCCTCCATTCCTCAAGTGCTAATTTAATGGCTAGAAGCTCTCGATCCCCGATGGAGTAGTTCCTCTCCGCTGGAGAGAAGGTCCTAGAGAAAAAACCACAAGTGACAGCATGCCCGGAAGGATTTTTTTGTAGAAGAACAGCTCCAGCTCCTACTGAGGAGGCATCAACCTCCAATAGGAAGGGTTTGGAAGGGTCAGGTCTGGAGAGCACGGGAGCCGAAGAAAAGGCAGACTTGAGTTGTTTAAAGGAGTCTTCTGCTTGAGGAGGCCAGGACTTGGGATCAGCATTTTTCTTGGTTAAAGCCACGATAGGAGCCACAATGGTAGAAAAATGTGGAATAAATTGCCTGTAATAATTGGCGAACCCCAAAAAGCGTTGGATAGCACGGAGTCCGGAGGGGCGTGGCCAATTTAAGACGGCAGAGAGTTTGTCTGGATCCATCTGTAGTCCCTGGCCAGAGACCAAATATCCTAGAAAAGGAAGAGATTGGCATTCAAACAGACATTTCTCAATTTTGGCATAGAGTTGGTTGTCACGAAGTCTCTGAAGAACCATACGGACATGCCGGCGGTGTTCCTCTAGATTGGCAGAAAAAATTAGAATATCGTCCAGATATACCACAACACAGGAGTATAATAGATCACGAAAAATTTCATTGACAAAGTCTTGGAAGACGGCAGGGGCATTGCACAGTCCAAAGGGCATGACCAGATACTCAAAGTGTCCATCTCTGGTGTTAAATGCCGTTTTCCACTCGTCCCCCTCTCTGATGCGGATGAGGTTATAGGCGCCTCTTAAGTCCAATTTAGTGAAGATGTGGGCACCTTGGAGGCGATCAAAGAGTTCAGAGATGAGGGGTAAGGGGTAGCGGTTCTTAACCGTGATTTTATTAAGACCGCGGTAGTCAATGCAAGGACGTAGGGAGCCATCTTTTTTGGAGACAAAGAAAAATCCGGCTCCGGCAGGAGAGGAGGATTTACGGATAAAGCCCCTTTTTAGATTCTCCTGGACGTATTCGGACATGGCAAGAGTCTCTGGGGCAGAGAGAGGATAAATTCTGCCCCGGGGTGGAGTAGTACCCGGGAGGAGGTCGATAGGGCAATCATAAGGCCTGTGAGGAGGTAGAGTCTCAGCTTGTTTTTTGCAGAAAACATCCGCGAAGTCCATATAGGCCTTAGGGAGACCGGTTACTGGAGGAACCACAGAGTTACGGCAAGGGTTACTGGGAACCGGTTTTAGACAGTTCTTGGAACAAGAGGACCCCCAACTCTTGATCTCCCCAGTGGACCAATCCAGGGTTGGGGAATGAAGTTGAAGCCAGGGAAGTCCAAGGAGAATCTCCGAGGTGCAATTGGGGAGGACCAAAAGTTCAATCCTCTCATGATGAGATCCGATACTCATAAGAAGGGGCTCCGTGCGGAAACGTATGGTACAGTCCAATCTTTCATTATTTACACAATTGATGTAGAGGGGTCTGGCGAGACTGGTCACTGGGATGTTGAACCTGTTGACGAGAGAGGCCAAAATAAAATTTCCTGCAGAACCAGAGTCCAAGAAGGCCACTGTAGAGAAGGAGAAGGCAGAAGCAGACATCCGCACAGGCACAGTAAGACGTGGAGAAGCAGAGTAGACATCAAGGACTGTCTCACCTTTGTGCGGAGTCAGCGTACGTCTTTCCAGGCGGGGAGGACGGATAGGACAATCCCTCAGGAAGTGTTCGGTACTAGCACAGTACAGGCAGAGGTTCTCCATACGGCGTCGTGTCCTCTCTTGAGGTGTCAGGCGAGACCGGTCGACCTGCATAGCCTCCACGGCGGGAGGCACAGGAACAGATTGCAGGGGACCAGAGGAGAGAGGAGCCGAGGAGACGAAACGCCTCGTGCGAACAGAGTCCATATCTTGGCGGAGTTCCTGACGCCTTTCAGAAAAACGCATGTCAATGCGAGTGGCTAGGTGAATAAGTTCATGTAGATTAGCAGGGATTTCTCGTGCGGCCAGAACATCTTTAATGTTGCTGGATAGGCCTTTTTTGAAGGTCGCGCAGAGGGCCTCATTATTCCAGGACAATTCTGAAGCAAGTGTACGGAATTGTACGGCATACTCGCCAACGGAAGAATTACCCTGGACCAGGTTCAACAGGGCAGTCTCAGCAGAAGAGGCTCGGGCAGGTTCCTCAAAGACACTTCGGATTTCCGAGAAGAAGGAGTGTACAGAGGCAGTGACGGGGTCATTGCGGTCCCAGAGCGGTGTGGCCCATGACAGGGCTTTTCCGGACAGAAGACTGACTACGAAAGCCACCTTAGACCTTTCAGTGGGAAACAGGTCCGACATCATCTCCAGATGCAGGGAACATTGGGAAAGGAAGCCACGGCAAAACTTAGAGTCCCCATCAAACTTATCCGGCAAGGATAAGCGTATCCCAGGAGCGGCCACTCGCTGCGGAGGAGGTGCAGGAGCTGGCGGAGGAGATGACTGCTGAAGCTGTGGTAGCAACTGTTGTAGCATAACGGTCAGTTGAGACAGCTGTTGGCCTTGTTGCGCAATCTGTTGTGACTGCTGGGCGACCACCGTGGTGAGGTCAGCGACAACTGGCAGAGGAACTTCAGCGGGATCCATGGCCGGATCTACTGTCACGATGCCGGCTGGCAGGTAGTGGACCCTCTGTGCCAGAGAGGGATTGGCGTGGACCGTGCTAGTGGACCGGTTCTAAGCCACTACTGGTTTTCACCAGAGCCCGCCGCAAAGCGGGATGGTCTTGCTGCGGCGGTAGTGACCAGGTCGTATCCACTAGCAACGGCTCACCTCTCTGGCTGCTGAAGATAGGCGCGGTACAAGGGAGTAGGCAGAAGCAAGGTCGGACGTAGCAGAAGGTCGGGGCAGGCAGCAAGGATCGTAGTCAGGGGCAACGGCAGAAGGTCTGGAAACACTGGCAAGGGACACACAAGGAACGCTTTCACTGGCACTAAGGCAACAAGATCCGGCAAGGGAGTGCAAGGGAAGTGAGGTAATAAAGGGAGTGCACAGGTGATAACTCTAATTGGAACCACTGCGCCAATCAGCGGCGCAGTGGCCCTTTAAATCGCAGAGACCCGGCGCGCGCGCGCCCTAGGGAGCGGGGCCGCGCGCGCCGGGACAGAACAGACGGGGAGCGAGTCAGGTAGGGGAGCCGGGGTGCGCATCGCGAGCGGGCGCTACCCGCATCGCGAATCGCATCCCGGCTAGCAGCAGGATCGCAGCGCCCCGGGTCAGAGGACGTGACCGGGGCGCTGCAGCGGAGGAGGTGAAGCGAGCGCTCCGGGGAGGAGCGGGAACCCGGAGCGCTCGGCGTAACAATTACAATTGTAATGACCTGTAAAATACAGTTATCACCTTATTTATAGCACAAGGTGCACGCCATAAAGACAAAAAAATGATAGCAGATTTATTAGTTGTTCTCATTATTGCTATATTGATGAGAAAATAATGGCTCCTGGAATGTTACAATGAAGGAAACTAAAGAAATCACCGCGTCCTAAAGGTCCTACAGCGAACAAATAGTATTTACATGATACTGTGCCCCCACAGTCAGTGTTACCAAAGGTCCAAAGGCAACCCAGTCTGTCACTGACTGGTTCTGTAAAATGAATTGTTCAGTTTATATATACTAAATGACTGAAAACTATAAAAAATATATATATTGTTAATTTTTTATGCAAATTGGTCCTTCATCCATCAAATCCATCACTGTTGGACAATCTGGTTGTCCTATGACTTAAAGGGTACCTCTCATCAAAAAAAACTTTTGATATATTATAGATTAATGTATGCAGGATAATTTTCCAAAAGCATGTTATTAACAAATATGCTTCTTTCTATTTAATTTTCCACTTTGAAGAAATGACCACTAGGGGTCTCCCTACCAGTCCTGGCAGCAAGCATTTCAGACTCATGCTGGAGTCCTAAACACTACGAGCTGCCAGTCTGCTTTGTTCACAAAGGAGAACACTCAGAGCTGCCAGCCTGCTTTGTTCACAGCCTGTTTGGCTGTGAACAAAGCAGGCTGGCGGCTCTGAGTGTTTAGGACTCCAGCATGAGTCAGAAATGCTTGCTGCCAGGACTGATTGGGAAAAATACAACAGAAAGAAGCATATTTTTCATTAACATGCTATTGGAAAGTTATTCAACATTCATTCATCTAAAATATATCAAACGTTTATTTGATGAGAGGTACCCTTTAACTTACTGAATTGCATGACAACTACAATCAGAATTGCATTTAGAATGGGTTCTAGTACATTAGATTGAATGTAAATTATAATGATGTAAACAACTGTCTCAGGGAAACTATTGTATACGCACTAAGGTCTTATTCAGATGGCGTATTGTACCAATATATAGGTGTACAGTGACCCCTCGACCTACGATGGCCCCGACATAGGATAATTTCAACATGCGATGGCCTCTCAGAGGCCATCGCATGTTGAAGGCAGCATCAACATACGATGCTTTTGTATGTCTGGGCCATCGCATAAACAGCTATCCGGCAGCGCAGACTGCTTCAGCTGCCACCGGATAGCCATTTACGGTGCCCCGTGAGCTCCGGTGACGATCACTTACCTGTCCTCGGGGCTCCGGCGCATCCTCTTCAGGATCCTCTGCATCGTCGGCGCTCTCCATCGATGTCAGCACGTCGCTGCGCACGCCGTCCCGTCATCCAATAGGAGCGGCGTGCGTAGCGACGTGATGGTGGCGACGGAGAGCGAGGATGCCGGGGAAGCAGAGGCCTTGCCGGAGCGTCGGGGAAACTTCGGGGACGTGGCGGCAGCGAAGGAAGGCAACATCCCGGGCAGTGGTGACGAACGGTGACGGTCCGGAGCGCCAGGGACAGGTGAGTACAACTTCCTCTAACAGTGGTCTACAACCTGCGGACCTCCAGATGTTGCAAAACTACAACACCCAGCATGGGTGTTGTAGTTTTGCAACATCTGGAGGTCCGCAGGTTTTAGACCACTGTCCTATACTTTACATTGCACGGATCCCTCAACATGCGATGGTTTCAACAAACGATGGTCCGTTTGGAACGGATTACCATCGTATGTTGAGGGACCACTGTATAAAGAATAGCTGCTTTGTAACAAATACAGTGGTCCCTCAAGTTACAACATTAGTCTCTAAACTGTGGACCTGTCAACCAAAAATACAAAAAATGGAGATTAAACAAAAATGTCAAGATAACTGATCCAGATAAAGCAAGTTCTAACATATAGAAGTTGGATATAGTTGCTAGAAGCTATAAATCACTTTATGCATAGAGGGCAGGAGCTTCTTTAGTACACAGTGTACTAGAGATATAGGGGGGTATTTATCAATTTTGCCTGTTGACAGTTTCTTTTTACCCTTTTTTTTTCACTTTGGTTTTCGTGGACATGCACCAAATTTATCATTTGGTGCAAGTTGTTAGTAATGTTGAAATCAGCTGTTCACAGCGCCTTTTACACAGAACTTACCGCCACAGAGGACGCGTATTTTACCCTGTAGAGCGGCCATTTCGGAGCCCCTCCTGCAGTATATCAGGAAGCGACATGAGTTATTTTCTTTTGTGGGGTTTATAGCCACCATGTGAAATGGATTTTATTTTCAACTTGGGTAGTTTTTTTTTTTTTTTGTTACTTTAGTGCAGTGGTCTTCAACCTGCGGACCTCCAGATGTTGCAAAACTGCAATTCCCAGCCGTTGGCTGTCCGGGCACGCTGGGAGTTGTAGTTTTGCAACATCTGGAGGTCCGCAGGTTGGAGACCACTGCTTTAGTGCTTACCTTTCCTGAAACTGTGTGGCCATGTTCAATGCTGGCTCAACGGAGGGTGAAGGTTTCTCAGGATAGTATTGAGCAGCCCTTTTTAATGTATTTTGACGCCTTTACATTTTCTAACATTGCTAAGTGTGTTTTCCAAGTGCAAAATTTCTTGGCGGTGATTTGTGGCAAAAAAACAGCATTTGCGCCAAAATTGCGCCAATCGATCGATTGGCGCAAATGATGAATTACTGACTAAAGTTAAAATCACACACAGGACCGTGTGATTTTGAGAAAGTTGTAAAAATGACAGTGGAGAAGAGGCGCCAAACTTTGGCGCAAAAAGACACTGCGCCAAAGTATTGCGCCAAAGTTACGTTAAAAAACAGACACATAAATCCTTTGATAAATACCCCCCATAATATGGAGCCACCCTCACCTTGTGCCCAAAGGAGCAACTAGTCCTGATACCGGTAAAGAGGGTTGCAGTACCAAACTATAATGTAGAGGGGTGCTACTAAACAGCAAATGAGTGCATCCACTTCAATAATACAGTAAAATGCTTATTCTGATAGGTCAGTTCTTCCAGCCATTGACGCCTTTCACAGATTCGGACTGTTTCTGGCATTTTATGTTGAGTCTGGTTTCAAGTCGCAATGGTCCAAAAAAGACCATTGTATGTTAAAAATATTGTAACCTGAGGCCATTGTAACTTGAGGGATCACACCTAGCTACATGTAGTGAATGGTATCACAGCTCAGAGGTGAGCTACAATACTAGACACAACCTGTGTACAAGAGTAAAACTTTTTCTGAAAGAAACCAGCCAGGTTTTGGTCTCCATAGTTGTATGGCACCTATTTTTAACCAAGTTTTTTAGATGTATTGTCAGACCCCCAAAATGACTCTATGGAACTACACGTATTGGACCATTTAAAGGGAACCTGTCACATTGAATTTGCAGTCCTATCTGTTAGCATCATGTTACAGAGCAGGGAGAGCTGAGCAGATTGATATATAGCTTTATGGGAAAAGATTCATTACTATGTGTAATTTATTCATTTCAATCTCTGCTTATTTTGGGATTAAAATTGCAGTGGGTGGTGCTTTACAGTGACGGTATAGAGAAGGGTGAAAAAGAAAAAAGGGAGGACAGCGCCTCGTGTAATCCTGAGAGTACAGTAGGTAACAGGTGAATTTCTGGGTAAAGTACTCTCACCTGGTGGAGTTATAAAATAAGCATATCACCCTTATAATGGGGTATTCCTGAGATTGCAGGCCATGGGAGCTTGACCGGGAGCCGTGACAGCGGTTTCCAGTTATTTGTAATGGCATGAAAGAAAAAGAAAAACTCCAAGGAATGGCGCTGTCTCTTACGAAATAAATAAAAAATGACTGGTGTATTTAATGCAACCATACTTTATTTGAAAGACCCTCAACAGGTACATCCATGAGCAAAACGCGTTTCGGGTATAAGCCTACCCTTTTTCAATTGCAGATGCCCTTGAAAAATGTCCTTGACATCTGCAATTGAAAGAGGGTAGTCTTTACAGTGACTGACAGTTATCTGTTTGTATAGTGATACACAGAAGGCTGTCAATCATTTATAAGACTGCCCACTGGAGTCCTAAGCCCAGAATGAATACATTACACATTATCACAATAGAGGTGGGGCGGCACTGCTAGTGGTGTCCTGGGGTGTAAGACGGCAGATGGGTGCTAGTGTAGCTGTGTTGCTGGAGGTGGTGCTCAGATATGGCAAGCAATTTTCAAATCAGTCCGTAAGAAACAGAAAATATCGGCACTCACCAATTCAGCTTGCAAGTTTTCTTTATTGAAGCATACTTACAAATAGGGTACAGAAGAGAAGGGTAGTGGGGGGACAGTGGATGGCGACCGAGCTCCTGTTTGGCGCTTGGCGTGCGAAACAGGAGCTCGGTCGCCATCCACTGTCCCCCCACTACCCTTCTCTTCTGTACCCTATTTGTAAGTATGCTTCAATAAAGAAAACTTGCAAGCTGAATTGGTGAGTGCCGATATTTTCTGTTTCTTACGGACTGACATTACACATTATAATGAATAATTTCCCACAAAACTATATATCAGTCTGCTTAGGTCCCCATGTTCTTTAACATGATGCTCACAGATAGAACTACAAGTTTAATTTCAAAGGTTCCCTTTAACTTTTATTCACTACCATGCTGTGTGTTCACCTCACTTTCTGGTGTCTCCCATAAGGGGCATGTGCACTCTCCCTGCTTGTTAAAGGGCCAGGGTGAGCACTTCTGATCTGTCCTCCACCTATTGCCACTCAGTACTGCCTATTTAAGGTTGCTCCACTTGCACCTGAGCAATTTTGTGGCTCCCTGTGTCCACAGAAGATGTGCTGTATTCCTGATTCTGTTCTCTGAGAATGACCTATGCCTATTTCTCCTTACTCCACTTCTGCCTATCCCTTGTGTACTGTACTGACTCTCCCACTCCACTCCCAGTTTCCTGACTATGAACCTGTGCTGCCAGCTGAATATGAACCTGTGCTGCCACCTGCCCACAACCTTAACATGGACCCTGAGTTGC
Organism: Hyla sarda; assembly: GCF_029499605.1. Taxonomy (NCBI): domain Eukaryota; kingdom Metazoa; phylum Chordata; class Amphibia; order Anura; family Hylidae; genus Hyla; species Hyla sarda. The sequence goes on from NC_079190.1 coordinate 444,921,944, forward strand.
CTTGCCTGACCCCTAAGTGACGTGACCAGTGTCTCCTGCCAATTGTTACCCATACGGTGCCCACTCTTGGGAAGCAACCTGGTATCCTCTAGCAGCTTAGTCAATCACGTTGGTTCCGTGGTTAGCACTGTTGCTTTTCAATGCTGGGGTCCTAGGTTTAAGGGGGTAATCCACCACAAGGTGATTTTAGTACGTACCTGCCAGGCAGTAATGGACATGCTTAGGGAGGATCTGCACTTGTCTTGGGGCTAAATGGCTATGTTGTAAGATTACCATAATACTGTGGCTAGCTTTTTGTGAACTGGTATTTTCTGTTTGAGTTTTCTTCTTCTGCCTACAAATCCCATAATTCAATTTTTCTCCCTCCCAAACATCAGCCACCCCACCGATTGAAACATAAATGAGCTGCATCCATTCAAAAGACCTGTGGTTTTCAACCAGGGTGCCTACAACTGTTGCATTAGTTGCAGATTGATCTCTCTCCCACCAAGCGATCCCTCCACCCATTGAAACAGACAGGCTCCCTGTCATCAGCTGACTAGTGAGTCAGGTCTCGGCCGCATTGCAACCTGGGAAAAATCTGAGACAACAGTCCTTTTGTATGCTGTTAATAATAAGTATTGGGGTGAAAATCACATAAGAATTGTGAGAAAACTGTCACACACAGGTACAGACACTATATTATTAATTACACTTCACAGCCCCTGTAGCATAGTCAAATAAAAAATAATCCTGGAATACCCCTTTAAATCCCACCAAGGAAAACATCTGCAAAAAAGTTTATATGTTCTCCCCGTGTTTGTGTGGGCTTTTTCCAGGTACCCCGGTTTCCTCTCACACTCCAAAACCTACTGACAGGTGAATTCAGATTGTGAGCCCCAATGGGAACAGGGACTGATCATAGTGATGTAAAAAGCAATGTGGAATATATTGGTGCTATATAAAGAATTATTATCTTCCAGACCCTGGATCGGGATAAAGTGTGAAAACCTAGAGCTTCTAAATTATGCAAGGGTTCACAATATAAGTGGTATAAATATTAGTGGTATAAACTTCCATACATTGTTGTTCTTTGAGAACTTAGAGATGCATCTGCCCATCCTATGTTATGTGCAATGACAATTGTATCTTATGCATTTGGCTTCTTTTCGAGTTGCAGATGTCTGGACCCTTGTGCTACCATAATTGCTGAACTTAATACCTTGAATTTCCCGTTTTAATCTGCAATGTAATTAAAATGGAAGAACGCTGTTACAGGTGGCTCTAAACAATTATTAGACTAAAAATGACTTATTCTAAGAAAAGAACATTTGCAGTCTTAAATTCTTCCATCATGAAAGAGGGTAATTATCTTAATTGAAATAAGGTTTTAGGCTTTGTAAGAGATCTTCTTACTTTTAATTGAATTTGTTCTTACATATGTTGCAGGAAAAGCTGCTTAGGCTTATTTATTATTAGTGCGCCAGCTTCATAATTAATGCTTTTCCATGGTTGCTTAGTGTAGCAGCGCATTGAAATGCCATACAACTGTATTCCTTATCTTCGGGTTACTTAGAAGTGAAATTAAGCAGCTAAGTTCCAACTTTGGTCACAGCTGGAAGTAGGCCTTAAAGGGATACACTGCCCCTAGACATCTTATCCCCTATCCAAAGGATAGGGGATAAGATGTCTGATCATGGGGGTCCAGCTGCTAGAACCTCTGCAATCTCTGTGCAACACCCGACGTTCGTTTTGGGTGCAGGCGGTGGGGGTTGTGAGGTCACGACCACGCCCCTTAGTGAGGTCACACCATGCCCCCTCATTTTAAGGCTATGGTTGAGGGCTTGGCAGCCGCCAACCCGCTCCCATAGATTTGCAGTGAGGGGAGCGTGGAGTGATGTCACAATGGGCGTGGCAGTGACGTTAAGACCCTGCTGCTCTGCTTCAAGCATTTGGAATAAAATGTTCTGAATGCTGGGTCAGCGGCATACCCCTTTAAAGGGGTACTCCGGTGGAAAGCAACTGTTGCCAGAAAGTTAAACAGATTTGTAAATTACTTCTATTTAAAAATCTTAATCCTTCTAGTACTTATCAGCTGCTGTATGCTCCAGAGGAAGTTGTGTAGTTCTTTTCTGCCTCACCACAGTGCTCTCTGCTGACACCTCTGTCCATGTCAGGAACTGTCCAGAGCAGGAGAGGTTTGCTATGGGGATTTGCTCCTGCTCTCTTTTATTAAGTTCAAGTATCACCTGCCTTTCCAGTTCTATGATCTTCAGCTTAGCCTTTCCTCCCTGCTTCTTTCATTGTTCTGTTTCAACTGATCTGATGCCTTTTTTAGTGTATATCTGCACCTAAAAACTAAACTTGAGACTATTTCCTGTATCTGTAAAAATTGTGTGTCATGAAGACAATCTCTGGTTAACCAGAAGATCGCCACTATTGGTTTGGCTTCTCTAACCCCACCTATCAGCTGTTATCGCCTGGGGAAGTTAAAGAGGTACTCCACCCCTAGACATCTTATCCCCCTATCCAAATCTCGGCTGTGGCACCCCAGACATCCGGAGTGGAGCGAACTTCATTTTGTGCCGGATAACTGGCGTTGTGGGACGGAGGCTCGTGATGTCACAGTCACGCCCCGCTCGTGACATCAGAGCCATGCCACCTCAATGCAAGTCTATGGGAAGGGGCGTGATGTCCATCACGCCCCCTCCCATAGACTTTCATTGAGGGGGCATGGCTGTGACATCATGAGCAGGGCACGGCAGGGATGTCATGAACCTCTGACGCTGCACCCAACACTCTAAATGAATGCTGGGTGCAGCAGGGAGATTGCAGGGGGTCTCCAGCTGTGGGACCCCCGTGATCAGACATCTTACCCCCTGTCCTTATCCTTTGATAAGATGTGTAGGGGCGGAATACCCCTTTATGTCTGACTGCACATTTCCCAAACAGGAAAAATGATGATTCTTATGAACATGTGGTAGGTCCCCAGAGTGGGAACTTCTTCTGCAGAACAGCTCTGTTCTGGCTCACAGAGGAGGGTCCATTTATGATGTCTATGGACCAGATTTATCAATCTGTCTGAAACCAAAACGGTCTGGTGTTGCCTATAGTGACCAATCACAGCTCAACTTTCATATCTTTACGAGTTGTGGTGAAATAAAAGCTGAGCTGTGATGGTTGTTATGGGCAAATTACACAGTTTTAGTTTCAGGCAAATCCGGCCCATATTTCCCTACAATACGTTGTCTTTCCCTTAACTGCGATATTAGAATTTCGAATGATCAATTCTGCAGTTTATGGTCCAGACTTCTCCTGCCTTTAGTTTTTTCTTATACAGCAAGCAGCTGTCTAATGTTACTATAGTCAGCCATTTTTGCTATGATGGGGGTTAAAGTCTAACTTTTCTTCTCCACAAGAGTATCATCTTGCTTTTTCTTCATGTTTCTCGGTAGAAAAGGCTCCGTCACCCTTCTGTCCCTCCCACTATACAAAGACATGGTTGAATATCAGTGAACAGGGCTGTAACTATAGGGGGGTGCAGAGGTGGTAGTTGCATCAGGGACCTGGTGCCTAAGGGGACCCAAAGGCTCCTCTACCCAATAAGAATACACCCAGTTTGAAAAATAAAACATGGTAGACATGGGGCCCTGTTACATATTTTGCAGAGATAACCAGTGCTGAAAAACATATCCACTATCCGCAGCCCGCGGGAAGGAGGCATGTTGACCACCGCACGAAGCGGTGGCTGACACGCCCCCTCAATACCACTCTATGGCAGAGCAGGAGCGCTGCCATAGCGCTGTATTGAGGGGGCGTGCCGGTCGCCGCTTCTTGCGGTGGTTGACACCCGCTATCTGGCCAGCGAGCCTGGGCCCTGTACATGAGATTGCAGGGGGCCCCAGCGGTCGGACCCCCCGCAATCTTAAACTTATCCCCTATCCTTAGGATAGGGGATACGTTTTTCAGCACTGGACTACCCCTTTAAGACCCAGAAGCTACAAGTTACATCTCTGACACTGAATAAAACATGATCTTGTATTACTGAGGAAGTATTTATGTATCTACCATGGATGAACCAACAGCCTAGACTTGTCACTATCATTTTTTGTATGTCAGTGCAGCTCAAACTGTGAAGCGCCCCCTAGTTGTGGTGGGGAGTCAGTGTTTACCAAAGAGATGAAAAGCTTTGCCAGCCTTTTCCTGACTGTAGAAATTAATGGTTAGTAACATAATTGAATATTTGCTTATTTTACCATATACTGGGTTCAGGAAGGAAATGGTGGTAAACGGAGTAATATTTTTAAATTTAGCATGAACTCCGGCCACATGTGGTAAATCCCAGGCATTACTTCGCTGTGGCTGATAAATCGCTGCTAGAAGAAGTTTGCGAAGCTCTGACCTATAGCCTATTAGTCTACAAGGTAGAAAAAAGAATGAAGTGCCAGTCAGTATGGAAATCTTTAAGAAAGGCTACACAGTATAGCTAGTTCTTCTCCAATTAGGGTAGAATTGAGTGTTCTTTAATTAGTATATATAGAAATTAGCTGACTCCTCAGGCTATACAACTTTTACTAAAATCTAAATCAAAAGACAGACCCGGACTAAAACTCATCCTAAGCCTCTGATAAAGAAGAGGAACAATTGGTTGACTACCCTAGGGACTAGAGTACTCAACCAATTGTTCCTCTTCTTTATCAGAGGCTTATGATAAGTTTTTGTCCTGGTCAGTGTTTTGATTTCGAATTTTGATTGAATATTGATTTCTCGATTGACGTCCCGCCTCGCTCCCTCAATGCAAGTCTATGGGTGGGGGCGTGATGACTGTTTGTTCCAAACGCTGAGCAGCAGAGTACCCCTTTAAGTTATGTGTAATAATGTGAAACAACACAGGGAAAAAGTATTAAACAAATGAAGAAAGAGGGGTACAATAAAGCATGGAAAGCCAAGACAACAGCTGAACCCTCAGTAATGAAAAAGCAATTCAGTCCCTTGTCAGTGCAAAATAATATCAGCTGGTCTCATTGCCAAGGTGTCACACAAGACACATCTCATGATGGGTAAAAGCAAAGAGCTGTCAAGACCAACCTAATTGTTGCAAAACAAAACAATGGGGTTGGTTACAGTCCCATTTCTAAGTTCCAGTGAAGTGGAAAGAGAATCGTTGCACCATAAATTTGCCTCGAACAGGTGCCCCTCACAAGATTTCTGACAGAGGAATGTGAACAATAATTAGAAGAGTTGTCCAATAGCCTAGGACACTTGTGGAGAGCTTCAAAAAAAGTTCTAAAATTAGCAGGTACTGTTGTCTCACAGAAATAGTTTCAAGTAAGAAAAATGGTGACGTGTACAATACAGTGACCCTTCAACCTACGATGGCCCCGACATACGATCATTTCAACATACGATCACTCTCAGAGACCATCGCATGTTGAAGGCAGCATTAACATACGATGCTTTTGTATGTCGGGGCCATCGCATAAACGGCTATCCGGCAGCGCAGACTGCTTCAGCTGCCACCGGATAGCCGTTTACGGTGCCCCGTGTGGTCCGCTGACGATCACTTACCTGTCCTCGGGGCTCCGGCGCATCCTCTTCAGGATCCCCTGCATCGTCGGCGCTCTCCATTGTCATCATCACATCGCTGCGCACGCCATCCCGTCATCCAATAGGAGCGGCGTGCGTAGCGACGTGATGGCGACGACGGAGAGCGCGGATGCCGGGGAAGCAGAGGCCTTGCCGGAGCGTCGGGGACACCCCGGGGATGCGGCGATGGCGACAGCGGTGACGGTCCGGATCGGCGGGGACAGGTGAGTACGACTTCCGCTAACAGTGGTCTTCAACCTGCAGACCTCCAGATGTTGCAAAACTACAACTCCCAGCATGGGTGTTGTAGTTTTGCAACATCTGGAGGTCCGCAGGTTGTAGACCACTGTCCTATACTTTACATTGCACGGATCCCTCAACATACAATGTTTTCAACAAACGATGGTCCATTTGGAACGGATTACCATCGTATGTTGAGGGACCACTTTACTCATTTTACCCCCTGTATGTCCGTATGGATATCATTGTATGAGATCTCAGTAAGCAAAAAATACATCGAATGTTCCGGCAGATAAAAACAGTTCGGCACACCTAGTCTTCACCCAACAAATCCTTTCCACCATGATGCCAGTGACGATTGTTTTGGTACTAACTTTTACAGGACAAATAACTTGAAATAACTGGTTCCTAAGATTATTAGTCAAATAAAGTGCAAATGTCTGCAGTTGCCAAACATTCATCCACTGGCAAACTCCAGCTTCGAATATTGAGTTTTTTGCAAGCTACAGTAGACAAAGTTTTATCTCTCCAGAGTGAAAAGTCCAGAAAATACTGTGTCTAAGAGATTAAGCGGAAAAAAAAGAAAAAGAGTAAAATGAACATTTTATCCTTTGTCAGCCTGCCGCCGTTATTCAGTGCATTTGGAATTTCTTCCTTACTTTACCCATGTTTTATGTTACATTTTACACTATCTGTCAACCCGATGGAAATCACTATTGATTTTTTCTACCGCCGAAACAACCACAAATACTTTTGTGAACATCCTGCAGATTGCAGACAGCCGAGGTGTTTACATACTAATCCAGACATCTGATGACTTTACTGCCTATTAATGTGAAATGCGGGAATTAGTCATATGACTACAAGCCGCCTGTAATTAACTTTTAACAGTCCCGTCTATAGACCGCAGTGCACTTTTTACTCGCTGCCGCTCTGCCTTCTATATCCCTGGGTTACAGACATCGCCTTATTAATAATCATATCTCATCTTTCTCCTGCACCTGGCACTGAGGTTTACAGGAAAATCACAATGCATGGGATTTCTGACTCTGTTCTTAAAATAAAAAGTATCCAAGAAACCAGACTACAGGAACGAAATCTCCAAGGAGTAATTAATCCTACTGAAACTATATTATGTTTAGCACTAAGGGGAAATGTTAGCAAGTTAACGTAGAAATGAGGCTGTTCCTACACGGGAGAAAACTCAATAGGAATAAGTAATATATAGAACACACTATGTAATTATCATCCCAACTCATTTGGCTCTAATTTATTTTTCTGTAGCGATGTACTTTTATTCTCCGTCGTGTACTTTCCATTTACTAGCGCTCTTCCCTGGAGTGTCATTTTGTGTATTTTTCTTGTTGTTCTGCCTTTTTCCTTCAATTTTTTTCCCCTTCCTCATTACATTCGGTAATGTACAGCAGTTCATCATTCCCTAAAGTTATACAGCTTTATAAAACCAACCTATTGGCTGTTGGCTGGGCAGTTTGAAGTGGTAAGTGACATTTCTTTAAAGAGTACTAAAGAGTCATATCCCACAAAAAAGTTATGTTGCTTGATACTTTATTAATGTGTCTAGCATCTATTATTCTCTCACAAATACCTTCTATCTGCTCACATGTTTTGTTATTCTGTGCTCTGGAGAGGGCGTGTCCTTCACTCTGCATGATGCATCTTACTCCCTGAGTCTGCTGTGCAGTGCTAGGTCTCTTTAACCCCCCTCCTCTCTTTTTTCAGACAGGCATCTGATAGGACAGGAGAGAGCAGAAAGGAGTGCTAGTCCTGTCCTCACTTAATGCACTTTTTCCCAGCTTGTGCTTCAACTGGGACAAAGATGATGCTGCACATTTTGTTGAGAAATGCAGCAATTTTTTGTGGAAAAACGTAAAAATATTGTGCAAAACTGGAAAATTTCAGGCGTTTAAATTTTTTTATGGTGTACACTGTGCGGTAAAAGTGATGTTATATTTATTCTGTGGATCAGTACGATTATGGCTATACCCATTTTATATAGCTTTCTATGTTCTTTTTCCTTTTATGAGCAAAATTATTTTTCTGCCATTCATTTTCCAACAGTCGTAACCTTTTTATTTTTCGTTCGACGCCATTGAGTAAGGGCTTATTTTTTGCAGGATGAGCTGTACTTTTTATTGGTATCATTTTTGTGCTACATGCTACCTTTTGATCTTTTTTATTCAAAATTGGCAAATTTTGCGCTTTTTTTAATGTTTATTTTTATGGCGTTCACCGTGTGGGATAATTTACATTACAGTTTTATAGTAAATGTCATTACGGACGTGGCAACACCAATTATATATATGATTTGTGTTTTTGATCTTTTTTGGTGATAATACAGGGCTTTTATTGGGAAAGGGGCTTTTTTTTTTTACACTTCATATTTTTATTGAAGAACTTTTTATTTACATTTTTACACTTTTTACAGGTTACACTATGCTGCAATACATTTGTACTGCAGCACAGTATGACCTGATGAGCTGCACAGCCTCTGGCTGGATCTCACAGGCTTCCGTAACAGGCAGACAGGAGGTCATGATCTGACCTCCTGCTGCCATAGCAACCAACGGTGACCCGCGATCGTATCGCAGAGCCGCCATTGGTGAACAGGGGGAAAGCGCTCCCCCTGTCAACACCATAGATGCTGTGATCAGGATTGATCACGGCATCTAGGGGGTTAATGCTTCCGGGACCGGCGCGATCGCGGCTCCGGCTGTGATTAACAGCCGGGTTCCATCGCTGATCTCCTGCGCTGCCCGCGGCAGTGTCGGAGATAACTAGGACGTATGCATACATCCAGTTGCGCAAACGTGTCGGATGCTTGGACGTATGCATACGTCCTGTAGCGGGAAGGGATTAAAGGGGTATTCCAGGAAAAACATTTTTTTTTATATATATATCAACTGGCTCCAGAAAGGTAAACAGATTTGTAAATTACTTCTATTAAAAATTCTTAATCTTTCTAATAATTATCAGCTTTTGAAGTCGAGTTGTTCTTTTCTGTCTGACAACAGTGCTCTCTGCTGACATCTCTGCTTGTCTTGGGAACTGCACAAAGCAGATTAGGTTTGCTATGGGCATTTGCTTCTACTCTGGACAGTTTCTGAGACAGGTGTCATCAGAGAGCACTTAGACAGAAAAGAACAACTCAACTTCAGCAGCTCATAAGTACTGAAAGGATTAAAAGAAGTAATTTACAAATCTGTTTAACTTTCTGGAGCCTGTTGATATATGAAAAAAAGTTTTTCCTGGAATACCCCTTTAAAGTTGGCACACACAGAAATCTACAGGAGAATACTGTATCTCTATACTCCTCCAGTTTTATATAGAAACACAAATAACATTTTTTTTCTGTTACAATCTGGCGAAAATTTTTTTTAGGTATTGACCTGACAAGGAAATAATCACAGTTTCAAAAGTGTTGACCACTAGAATATCCACATTATAAGACTTATCCAAGGAATACTTCTTCATACAGCTGATTTCCAGAGGATTAACTCCTCATCCAATGCTTAATGCTTTCTAGACATCTGTATGTTGCACTACTGCGGTGAAAGCTGAAGCTAGAGGCTTTGACTAGTGTTGTGCATTTGCTTGCACAACCAATAAAGGTAAGTGCTGTTACTGAGGTAAGTCTTTTCACTAGATTTTACCCTATGTTGCACTGTTCTCCATATTTCATAATGTCAGGTTCTAGATCTGATGCCATAAGGAGATACCCTACCTTATGAGCAAATGCCTCCATGATATGGCGCCATACAGTGGTACCATATGATGTAACAGAGAGCGCCTTCTACCCCTCACAAAAAGTTGTTCTTGTGGCAGTTAAAATTTTTCAAGATATTTCTTCTTCTTCCTAATTATTTTATGTAAGCCTCTTGGCATTTACCTCAGAATTACTTTGCTCTATTGTTTCTTGATCCTTGGATGCCCTATTAACGAAAGCTCGGCAATTACTTTTATATTGTTTTCTACCGTTATAAAAAAAAAACACAAAAAAAAGAAATCTGCTTATATTATAAAGATTTTGTCTGGCTGTATGAGACTTATAAAATAGACTGGGTCAGAATGTCAAACTGTGGCTTGTTGGAGCTACAAGAAAATGGAAACATTTAAGTGTAATCTTTAAAGGGGTCAAACTGTTGGATTCCCTAATGTTCTGTCAGTAATTTTTTTTCCAAATGCATTCATATTTTCCATTTATAATGTACACGTGACCATCCCTGATAGTCATGGAAAAAGCGGTGTCACTGACCCCTTTCATAAGTGGTTAGTAATGATTTTCTGACAATACAAATTGAGATGAGCGAATTTAATCTGACGAATCCGAATTCGTTACGAATTTCATAAAAAATTTGACTTGCAACAAATGCGAATATCGCCACAATTCTATTGTGCAAATCGCTTTGTTAAACTCCATTTAGCGCGGTCAAGGCTCCAGGGAATCTAAAATGTTGGATCCACATGTGAGGACATAGGCAGGGAATCCTGGGAAGGTGGGAACAAGTGTAGGCGGGATGACCCTGAATCACATGCAGGATGCAGCCAGAAGCCAGTCACCCCTGTGATGTCACAGCTTTATATAATCGGCAGCCATATTCCGGCCAGTCACTTCATCCTTTCACTGCAGAGAGATAGGACAGACAGCGATGTGTGTTACACAGAAAAGCTTTTTCCTGCAGCATTTCACCTCCTAGTCAAGTCAGCGTTCCGGTGGACAGAAAGCAGTGCGTTTTTCACAGAAAATAATTTTTACTGCAGCGATTAACCTCCTAGTCACTTTCTACAGCATTGTATTACAGAGAGGGGAAGAGAGCTGTTTGTTGCCGCATACGTTTGAACAAGCTGGCTCAGCTGTAGAAACGTTAGGAGAGGAGGGAGGAATACATTTTTAGCGCAACTCCAATACATACCCAGCAGTCCATTCATGATAGTCTTTGAGAGAGAAAGTGCAATGTTTCGTACACAGCGACTGTGTGCTGCAGCACTGTTGTGTACTGTTCGTGTTGTGCACAAATACTTATTTAAGCATACTGTAGCACAATTTTCTGCCCTCATAAGTGCATACCACATACCTCCATCTAAGTAGTGTACTATTTTGACCTGTTAATCTGTCAATGGCCTAAATACAATGAAAGTCCAGGCAAAAGTAATCACTGGCTGGTGTTTTACTCAAATACTTTTTTAAGCATAATGTAGCACATTTTTCTCCCCTCATAAGTGCAGACCACATATGGACATCTAAGTAGTGTACTATTTTATACCTGTTAATCTGTCAAGGGCCTAGATACTGTGAAAGTCCAGGCAAAAGTAATCACCGGCTGGTGTTTTACTCAAATACTCTTTTAAGCATACTGTAGCGCATTTTTCTGCCCTCATAAGTGCATACCACATATGTACATCTAAGTGGTGTACTATTTTGTTCCTAATAAAGTCTTAAGGGCCTAGTTACTGTAAAAGGCCAGCCAAAAGTACACACCTGTTGCTGTTCTAGACAAATACTGTTTTAAGCGTAGTGAAGCGTACTGTACTCTCCTCATATACGCACTAAGTATGTCAGGCAGAGAAGTGCCAGGATGGGAACAGAGGAGTGGCAGAGGCCTAAATTCATCAGGTGCAGGCAGAGGTCACTTCGCGGCAGCCTACCTTCTTGGGAGGTAGTGGAACAGGGGTTCCTGGAGACGGCGGCAGTAGCAGTCAATTAGTACGGACTGTTGGTGGGAAAATCAGCCACTCGGCAGTGTGGCAGTTTTTCATCAAGCATCCAGGGGAGATTAACATAGCCACATGCAAGATGTGTCGGCAAAAAGTGAAGCGTGGCCAGGGTCCGAATGTTGGCACCATGGCCCTGCATCAACATATGCTGCACCACCATAAAGTGGCCTGGGAGAACAGTGGCTCCGATGTGGCGGTCCAGCCTGCTGCATCACCCAGAGGCACGCCGCTCCCTCTTTCAGCCAGCCAAGGCTCCACCACCTCAGCCAAAGGGAGCTGTGTGTCATACCCTCCTTCTGTCACTCCAGATGCTCCTGCTCCTCCCATTTTTAGTCAGTCATTCCACCAGCAATCCATTGGCGAAGCCATGTCCAAGAGACAACAGTATGCACCACTCATCCAACGGCACAGAAGCTAAATGTGCTCCTGTCCAAGTTGCTGTTGCTGCAGTGCCTCCCTTTTCAAGTGGTGGACTCTGCACCTTTCAAAGAACTGATGGCTTGTGCCGAGCCGAGATTGAGAGTGCCAAGCCGTCATTTCTTTGCGAAGAAGGCAGCTCCAGCCCTGCACAATCTTGTGCTCTGTCTGTGTGTACCATAGTGCACGGCAGTGCCGACATCTAGAGCTGTAACTGCGGTCAGGGACAATACATGTCCTTTACAGCTCACTGGGTGAAAGTGGTTCCTGCACAGCCACAACACCAACTTGGACAGGTCACACCGCTTCCTCCTCCACACTCTCAGGCCATTGGTCCTGTGAAAGTTTGCGACTCTGCCTCCTCATCCTCCACTGTGTACTCAGTCTCCACTGCATGGACAAGTCTCAGTGCCCCTTCAGCATACCATGTGTGTAGGGCACAGCGGTGTCATGCTGTTTTTCTTATGGTTTGCCTTGGCGAACGGAGTCATACAGGGGAGGAACTGCTAAAAGTGATTCATAAAAAAATCGGAGCATGGCTTACTCCACGAAAACTGGAAATGGGAACCATGGTGACTGACAACGGGAAGAACATCTTGCCCGCTCTGCTACAAGGAAGGCTGAGCCATGCGCTCTGCATGGCACACGTGTTCAATCTGGTTGTCAAGCGTTTCCTGAAGTGTTCCCCCTATTTGCAAGACATCCTAACAATGGGAAGGAACCTTTGCGGCACTTCAGCCACTCTAACATTGCAAAGCACACCCTCCTTGAGCTGCAGCGTCAGAACGGTATCCCCCAACATAGTCTGATTTGCGATGCTGCCACACGTTGGAATTCCACCCTCCATATGTTTGACCGACTATACGAACAGAGAAAAGCATCACTGATTTCTTGATACTCCAAGCGTATAGGGGTACTCCCATGGGTAACTTCAATGTCAACCAGTGGCAGCTCATACGTGACACCTGCAGTTTGCTCAGGCTTTGGAGGAAACCACATTATTAGTCAATCGCCAGTATTATGGGATGAACGAGATCATTTCACTGCTTCATTTCCTACAAATACATGTTGGAAACGATGGCTGGTCAGGGCAATGGAGACGTAGCACCTACATCTCATGGCCACATCAGCCCTGTGGGGGCTGAACTGGAGATGGAAGAGGAGGAGGGGCATAGTGGAGCACAGTTTAGGTTTCGCAAAATGGGTGGTTTTTCTAGTCATCTGACAGGAGAGGAGGAGCAGGAGCAGCCAGAGGAGCTAGAGGGTTCCGAAGAAGGCAGGGAGTCCCTCCGAGTCACTTGCACAAATGGCACAATGCATGCTCACTTGCTTGCATAGTGACCACCGAATTGTGACCATTCATGACTTCTTTCTCTCCACCTTATCGGACCCTCACTACCGCCACCAATTGGGGGCCTTTTTTACACCCACTAAGAGGAGGACAAACTGAACTACTACAGAGACATCCTACGTAGTCAGTTAGCCAATGCCTATCGGTGCCATCGTCCATCCTCTCGCAGGTCTGACTCAGGAGGCCTTCTGCACTCACCTTCCACGCCATGGCTGCTGGGGTGGGGTGGCAGGAGCAGTACCAGCTCTATCAGCAGCAGCCTGAGTCTACAGTTGCTGATGAGTACCTTTCTTCACCCACATAGCGAAGAAACTAAACAGCAGCAGGTAGACCTGGAGCAGAACCTGAACCAGCAGGTGGTGGCGTACCTTTACATGCCCATGCCAACTCACCTCGAATATCCCCTGGACTTCTGGGCAGCCTAACTTGATTTGTGGTCGCAAGTAGCAGAGTTTGCCCTGTAAAAGCCGTCCTGCAGCAGGGGCCATAGTCACCCCAAGGCGAACTCGTCTGTCCACGAAAAATGTAGAGAGACTGACCTTTGTGAAGATGAACCAAGCATGGATCAGCCAGGATTTTCACCCACCAATGCATAGATTGACCATGGTGCCACACTAACACTTCACAAATATGTATAGTGCCAAACAGATTTAAGGCGCTGCTCCCCAGTTACAAATATTCCTCCGCATCAGACCTTTTTTCACCCACCTTCATCACCGGGTACTAGTATTGCCACCCACCGCACCATTCTGTCATCGGGTCACTTTCAGGACTCCTGATGCTGCTGCTGCTGCCGCCACCTCCAGTTTGTCTCATTCTGCAACCATATGGTTTCCTCATGCTTCTGCCATCTCAAGGCTGTGTCATTCAGCCACTATATGGTCTCCTCATCTGACGCCAACACTAGGCTGTGCCATTTAGCCCCTATATGTTCTAATTTTGCTGCCGCTACTTTCTATATAAATTCCTTGCACTTCTTGATCTCTGTCTGCTATTGGTTAATGGGAGAATGCTTCAGCGCAATTGCATTATGGGGGGGGGAATTTGTCATTTGAGACTTTTGACAATTTTAGTTGCGTAAAATTTAACAAAATATCTCACATTGTGTGATGATTTTGCAAATTTTTTATACATTTTGTGTTTTACTTTCAAAAAGTTGTATATAATAAAGGACCCATCAAGGTCATAAACACTGCCTATAATGTCACTAGACCAACAAATAAGTAGTTCATCTTTTGCATGAACATATATGTGTGCTGTATCACTCTTTACTTGTTGGATAACTATTGAGCCTTTTTCAGGGGGACCCACAAGGACTTGCACTACTCTTACACACAATAGTGAGCAGTGTTTGCTGTCAGGACTTCCGAGGAGTAATAAACCTGAAGATGTGCTGAGGAGTGGAGAGGGAGGACGGCACTTGTCAAATCTGCCGAGGCAGCATCTGAGCCTGCTGGTGAAGTGGCATAGGGGGATTAAGGGGGGGGGGGGAATGAAGTGACACAGGGATCAAGGTGGAATACAGTGATCAAAAGGGGGGGGGACTGAAGTGGTTCAGGGGGTGATCAAGGGGGAATAAAATAAGACCGGGGGTGATGAAATGGCAAAGGAAGTGAGGAAGTGGGTGATGAAGTGGAACAAAAGGTGATGCAGGGTGGTGATGAAATGAAACAGGGGGTGATGAAGTGACACAGGAGGTGATGAAAGGGGGTCATGAAATGCACGGGGTAGCAGCCAGATTTCAAATTCTGACACTGAATACCAGCATAACGTTGTGCGTTGTAGGATGCACAATGTGATGTTTGCAACTGGCGATATGGCAAGGAGTGTGTCACAAAACTATGCATGTCTGTATGTGGTGGATTTGAGCTGAGGAAACCCTACAGATCAGAGCATGTGCAAAAAAAGCAAAATGTAGGGAAAGTGGAAAATGTAGGGAAACCTTAGTAAATACCTTGGAAAATGAATTGTAGGGAATTAAAACCCACAAAGAAACCTACAAAACACTCTTAGTAAATGACGGCCATTGTCTGCAGCACCAGGATGTGTAACGCGGCAGAGACTTTTTTTTTGTTGTATCAGACAACCTGGGCACATTTCTTAAAATATGGGCACATTTCGTAAAACACTTTTTTTTTTTTGCTGGACAACAACTTTAAGAGCGTAAAGGGTGAACAAAGCTGCATTTATTTCACCCAGATGAATGATGTTTTGGTCACATGATCCTCTCAACCAGTGGTTGCAGGAGAGGTCCTTACTCCATCCTACTCCAACCTTCCTCTGCTCAAGACAAGGGGTGGACGCAAACCCTCCTAGTCTGTGGCTTTTGCCAGAGCAATATTGGAACAGTGAGCATAGTAACATAGTAAAGAGCCTTGGTTCCTGTAATCCATTAATGCAGCCCAGTCATTTTTAATTAGTAGGAGACGCATAGGCGTTTATCTCTAGATTCTCTCAGGTTTGCAGCACATGGTAAAGAGAACTTGGTGATCTGTTTACACTGGTGTAGTGCTGTGCGGCAGCCATTATTGCTGTGGTACTGTGTCTTTGTGGCAGATTGGCCCAGAGCTAGGCGATAGGATGGCAGCAGTGGGGCTGCTGGACCACTGGGTCATTTCCCCTATAGGCACCTTTGTTGTGGGGGTGGTAGTTGCTGCCCAGTACCACGCCATTGTAAATAAGGAACCCTTTTGGATCAGGAGGCTGGGATGTGGTGAGTGAGCTTGTACACTTGGATCAATATGTATACAAACTACCTGATGTTAGTTTTTGTAATTGCGCAGAGAAGCAATAGATACATGTACTGTGTAGCTCTATCTAGTTTTTCCTTAACTCCTGTTACATAATGAGAAACAGGCTGTGAAGCAGTGCCCCACTGGTTGCGCCGGGTAATAATGCTGGCCCTGTCAGAAATTATTAAAGGGGTACTCTGCCCCTAGACATCTTATCCCCTATCCAAAGGATAGGGGATACGATATCTGATCGTGGGGGTCCTGCCACTGGGGACCCCTGCGATTTTCCTGCTGCACTGTTCATTTAGAGTGTCGGATGCAGCAGCGGAGGCTCGTGAAGTCCTGGCCGCGCCCCGTTCGTGATGTCCCGGCCACGCCCCCTCAATGCAAGTCTATGGGAGGGGGTGTGATGGCCCCTTGCATTGAGGGGGTGTGGCCATGATGTCACAAGTGGGGCGTGGTCGTGACATCATGACCCTCCGCCCCGCATCGCCAGTCATCCGGCATGGAGCGACGTTCACTCCGTGCACCAGATGTCTGGGGTGCCACAGCCGAGATAGCGGGGGTCCCCAGTGGCAGTACCCCCGCGATCAGACATCTTATCTTCTATCCTTTGGATAGGGGATAAGATGTCATGGGGCGGAGTACCCCTTTAAGATTTATGTATTAAAATAAAATAGGCTTTATAATAAATAATTTCACATTTGCAATTAACAAAGTTTTTTTTTTTTCAATTTAAAATAAAAAGGAAAGAAATCTCCAGTGCCAGCAGGATCGCTTCCTCCAGAACAAAGGAGAACAGTTTTCTCCACTTGTGTGCCTGTTCAGAAAAGGTGTGCGTGATGAGTGCAGAATTTGTTGCTTCTTAAATAATAGGTTTTGTAGCTGTGCTGCCCACACAATGTTCTGAACACTCACCCTCCCTCCTTATTTATTTGGTGCCGCTTGTGTCTTTTCATTACTAGTTTTCTTCACTCAACAAACTTTCTTACCTTTTAATTAATATCACTACATTCAGTTCAAAAAAGAGACAAAAACTGAAAAAGCTGTGAAATTGTGCCTTTTAAACAGTGTCTGTATTTGTTATTGAGCATTTTAACAGGTTTTTAATGCGGACCAATTGTTATACTTGTTTATGCAAGAATAGGTAAATCAGAAGTGCATGTGAATATATGAAATTTGTGTAATAAATGTTATCAGAAGAAAGTGATAACTTACTCGCTTTCCTAAAGTTACTCGACCTACATACATAGTTAGAGAAAAGGAAGTAAGCGCTCCATAGAATAATATTGTTGGACCCAGAGAGCTGAATAATAGTATAAATGAACTGCTCACCCTGGGTGGTTTTGTAGGAACATACACAACAATGGGAATAGGTATAGGATAGATCGTCTGCTGCCCTCCGGTAGTGGATATTTGGCTTCAAGGGAACCCAGCTCACAGCGCTGATGGACCAGACAGGTAGGTAAACTTAAAAGAGGATTTATTGACCAGAATGCAACGCGTTTCGCTGCGCATGCGCAGCTTCCTCAGGCATCAGGAAGCTGCGCATGCGCAGCGAAATGCGTTGCATTCTGGTCAGTAAATCCTCTTTTAAGTTTACCTACCTGTCTAGTTACATAGTTAACATGGTTTCAAAAATTAACATATGTCCATCACGTTCAAATAAACTTTCTTTGATTGGTGTTCATAAAAAATGTTTAAAGGGAACCTGTCATCAGAATTTACCATATGTAACATGTGGCAACATATTATATGTGGTGATTTCTCCTTTTTCGCCATCCCCAGTGAAGATGGTGAAGGTGTGGGAGGAGATTCATCAAAACCTGTCTAGAGGAAAAGTTTTTGAAAAGGACTCTGAAAAATAAAAGAAGCAATCGGTTTGGCTTCTATGGGCAACTCAGCAACTTTTCCTCTGGACAGGTATTGATTAATCTACCATAAAGTTTAAAAGTGTCCCCTGCCAGTCCGATAAGTATTCCCTTGTGCTATACTCACCTAGTCCCACTGCTCTGACTACAGTCCCCACAGCGTGATTGACAGCCCTGGTCACCACTCTGCTCCCTTAACAGAGAGGGCAATGACGCAAGCCGTCCCTGGGCAGTCAATCACACTAAGGGGGAGTGATTACAGCTCAGCAGATGGACTAGGTAAGTATAGCTTTCCACCCAGGGGACTACTTATGAGGCTGGCGTTGGGAAACTTTTAAACTATATATTCTCACCATGCCTGCGGGCAGGAACATCTTCCGGGAATGGTAAGGAAGAAAATGTTACCATATATAACACACTGCCACGTGTTATATATTGTACAATCTGATGACACGTTCCCTTTTACAGTTTTGCTTCTGCAACTTGCATGTATTGGCAAAATGCCCAATGCCATTTGGTGTCAGCTCCATCTTCCAACTTCCAGCTCCCAGGCTCAGTCTTTAGACCCTTTTGTCCTCTAACCACAAATCTAAGCTCAATTCAGATCAAATCCCATAAAGTAAAGTCAAATAAATAAAAAGTCAAATATAAGCCTAGATGTACAGGAAAAGACAGGAGAAGATGGGACTAATGACTTTCGTCTAAAACACGTAAACCAACTGAACAGGTTCCCTGCACTGAATTTTAAAGTGTGCACTTATTATATTTTTGACTTTATCAGGACTGTGCTGGACTTTGCCTATTTTTATATGTCTCCCTGATTACAGACCATAAGTAGAGATGAGCAAATTTTTAAAACATTTTTAAAATTCTTTTTTGAGTATCCATTCTGGTGAGCTTCGAGCTGGTGGTCCGCCGCGAGGCGAGCTACCACCTGTTCCAGACCCTGCCTCTCAGCGCCCCCCTGACTGTGAAAGTATGAATGTTTCATTTAATCAATTATGGTTCATTGTTATCGCTCCAACATGTTTCATTGGATTCTTGTGGTAATTCCAAAGGTAATATAGGATGACGACCATAGGGCCTCACAATTGAAAAGATTGAAGAGATTTTTTTAAAATTTAAATTGAAGATTTTGATTAGATTCACAAGTTTATGTCCCGGGTGCCCGAAGCAATTACTTTGAACTAATGCTGTATTACCACAAAACCCAATATAACAAGGAGTCACATGGCGGCACAAGGACAGAGCCTAGTGGTTTCAGCAGCCCGACGAGACCAGAGGGTCTCACAATTGAAGAGATTAAAGATATTTTGTGAAATTTTTATTGAAGATTTTATATAGATTTCAAATTTTAAAGTTTCATTTAATGTGCCAACAGCATGAATAGACCATATGGTGGCACAATGACACAGCCTGGAGGTGGCAGCAGCATGAGGAGATGAGGTGGCAGCAGCATGAGGAGATCATAATGTGGCAGAACGACCCAGCCTGTGAGACCATAGGGCCTCACAATTGAAAAGATGAAAGATATTTAGTAAAATTTTAATTGAAAATGTTATATAAATTGAACATTTTTAAAGTTTCATTTAATGTGCCAACAGCATGAAGAGAACATATGGTGGCACAATGACACAGCCTGGAGGTGGCAGCATCAGCATGAGGAGACCATATAACGGCACAATGAGAGAGCCTGGAGGTGGCAGCATCAGCATGAGCATACCATATGGTGACACAATGACAGAGCTTGGAGGTGGCAGCATCAGCATGAGGAGACCATATGGCAGCACAATGAGAGAGCCTGGAGGTGGTAGTATCAGCATGAGGAGACCATATGGCGGCACAATTACAGAGCCTGGAGGTGGCAGAAGCAGCATGAGGGCCATGCTAACTGAGGGTTGAGTCTGAGGAACCCCCCGACTGTCAACTGGGGGTGTCGGATGTCAGTGGATGACTGAGTGAACCAATCAATCACGACTGCTGGGTTGCTGGTCGAGACTCGACTGCTAGCGGACACCGCGAGCTCAGACCTCTCGCTGCGACTGCCACACATCCCTACTCTGCTGCGACCTCTGCCTGTGCCTGATGTATTTAGGCCTGATATACTTATACACCAGCTGCGTACGTGTATGTTACACTTATGAGAGGAGAAAAATGCGCTCCACTACGCTTAAAACTGTATTAGACTACAGAAACAAGTGTGTAGCTTTGTCTGGCCTTTCAAATTAACTAGGCCCAAATTAGTTTAACAGGAAAATATATACAGGACACCACGTAGGTGCACAGTTTAATCTTATGAGGGGAGGACTATGCGCTCCACTACAAACTGTATAAAGGATACAGAAACAAGTGGGGTAGCTTTGGCTGGCCTTTAACAGTAACTAGGCCAAAGTTAGTTTTTCAGGGGAAAAAAAAGTACACCATGTAGGTGTATGTACAGTTTACACTTATGAGAGGTGGACAATTTTTTCCTTTATGCCAGTTTATAAAATGTGTCAAATTTTATATACTGGCACCATATGACAGGGAGTGCTGCAGGAGAGATCGTGGGGGTACCCAGTGGCAGGACCCCCGCAATCAGACATCTTATCTTCTATCTTTTGGATAGGGGATAAGATGTCTAGGGGCTTAGTACCTCTTTAAAGATAATGTTATTATAATAAAAGAGAGCAGAGTGTGTGTCAGGTGTGAATATACCACTTCAGCAGAAAGTCGATGAACCGTTCACGGTGAATAGAGCAGCAGAATCCTGACATGAGATGAACCAGTATCCCTGAGAATGCAATCTAGGAAGAAGCGACATAAGTGAGTGTGCATGCATCGGCATGTACATATTAATCTGTGGTAAAACTGCTCTATTCCCTCTTGCTGAGTAGGCAGCTCCCTGTAAACATGAGACCTTAGCATCTCCCTTTCTTGTCAGGTTCACTGGCTGAAGTATTAATGCATTGGCTGACACAAAGGTGAACGTGGGTTAGAGCAGAAAGTGGAAATCAATGCACAGTGTACCAGTAGGAAGTAATTCTCAAACATATAAGGACATGGATGGACAGGCAAGGGCATATTGTAATGTAGTCCTGGGAATATCAACACATCTCTTTAGAATGTACTAAATGCTGCTATGTCTTGCGAAAATGCTTTTATTTTCTATTATTAGAGGAAGTGTTCACAAATGGAAGACATGCTGTCGGCTGGGTTCACTTATGACTGCAGATGACATATCAGGATCTCTGCAATCTAATACACCCAGATTCAATGTCCAGCTAAAATGGAGATGTATAGCATGAAAATGTATAGTTATGTTCTCATGTTTCCTGTCAATTTGAGTATTTGGTTTTATTGCCTTTTTTTGTTGTTGTATTAAAGGTGCCGTGCTTTATAAAGTATGATATGCTTGTAAAGTACACATGCACAATGTAGAGAAATACATACCTGATATACACTCACGGGTCACTTTATTAGGTATCACCTTGCTAGTACCAGTTTGTACAGCACTAGGTGCTGGGGACATTCCTCAGAGATTTTGGACATGAGGACATCACACGGTTGCTACAGACTTGTCATCTGCACATCCATGATGATAATCTCCCATTCCACCATGTCCCAAAGGTGATCTATTGGATTGAGATCTGATGACTGTGGAGGCCATTGGAGTAAAGTGACCTCATTGTCATGTATGAGATGATGTGAGCTTTCTGAAATTGTGCATTATTCTAGCATCAGAAGATGGGCCCACTGACATCATAAAGGGGTAGACATTTTCAGGAACAATACTCAGGTAGGCTGTTACATTTAAACCATGCTCAATTGGTACTAAGGGGCCCAAGTGTGCCAAGAAAATGTCCCCTACACCATTACACCACCAGCCTGAACCATTGCTACAAGGCAGGATGGATCTATGCTTTCATGTTGTTTATGCCAAATTCTGACCTTGCCATCTGAATGTCACTGCTGGAATTAAGATTCATCAGACCAGGCAACTTTCCCCAGTCTTCCATTGTCCAATTTTGATGACCTGTGTGATTTGTATCCTACACTTTCCTAACTGAAAGGAGTGGCACCTGGTGTGGTCTTCTTCTGATGTGGCCCATCTGAGGTATCTGATTCTACGAGCCTTGTTATTTGCTGATACTTTGTGACAGGTACATGAATGGGTTAATGGGATTACAATTGTCACAAGTACATTATAAAGGTTGGTGGTCAAAAAGGTGAAGAGAATACTCTACAAAGTTACTGAGCATGTACTGGTGGACACAAGTCTTAGGAATATGAAGCAGGCATTGTAAGGGCATGTATCTGACAATGTGTATTGGGGCACTTAGGGTTGATTGACATGTAGGGGGCACGTGGCTTCCCCTGTTCATTAGTTCACAGGTACTTGCACGACAGTTACTTATGGAGTACATGTTTTGGAGACTTTATGTGGTGGTGCATGTGACGTTGGCAGTCAACCTATAAGGGTCATTTGACAGGGGCTTTGGTGGACAACATGGCAAACACATATAGGGGACATATGGCTGGCATTTAAAGGGGGTATCCACAATTAGTTGCTTTTTTTCTAAACCAGTAGTAGATTAGTATAAAACATCCCCATAGAAAAACCATTATAAATAACGGTCCTATTCCCAGGACTATCA
The DNA here is from genome assembly GCF_029499605.1 of Hyla sarda. Lineage (NCBI taxonomy): Eukaryota > Metazoa > Chordata > Amphibia > Anura > Hylidae > Hyla > Hyla sarda. Next base: position 444,944,490 of record NC_079190.1, read on the forward strand.
CTGTTGTCCTATGTCAAGAGGGTCCTTGCACTCTAAATATTACCAGACCAATAGATAACTATCTGTGACTACAAGATAAATTGCTTTATGGGGACTAACAAGACCATATTTTACTATTATTTTACTATTATAGGAACAATTTTCCTTCTCCTGTCCAAGCAAAATACCTAAATGCAGAGCTTAGGTCTGCGCTGTCTACCACAATCAAGTCTACCAGAAAACAATACTGTAATAGTGCTGATCTTGATTTTTATTTATAAATAAAAATTACTGTTATGACCAAACTACCATTTCATGTCTTCAATATGTCTAATTTATAGTATTTTCAATATTTTATAACTTAATATGCTGGCTAGAATTTTATAATCTTGTCGCTAAGGGGGTAGAATGGTATATAACGTTTTACATGCAATGCAGTGCTTCAAAGCTCATCCAGAAGGAAAAGAGTTTGCTTTCCATTGCCATCTATTGAAGGTAGCATTAGTTTAAATTAAAGCTTGACCCTTAAAAAGCCTTGAAACATGACTGGGGATTATTAGACAAGCCAGGATCCTCTCCAGGAAGAAGAGTCATTCATCTGTTGATAGCGGTTTTGGGGTTCTTGCCATTCATCAGATTAGAGCAGGGTGCGTTCTCGCTAGCTGAGATACCTCCTCAAGGATACCACCATTACATATGTTAGCATATACAATATAGTCCAGAGCTGCATTCACAATTCTGCTGGTTGCTACTAAAAACACTAGACAAGCCTGTCAACATATATACCCATAATACTTAGGTTACTGTCTATTGCTTAATGCATATAAAACATGTTGCACAGTAAATTTTGTTCAGACACTGACTGTACTTGTAACTGACGTCTTTGCACATATGTTCCTCCTGGCTAGCTATAGCTACCTGTGACTTCTGTCAGCAGGTGTATGTAGTTCATGCTGATGAACAGACCTACCTACAAGGACTATTGTATATAAGAGTATGCTTGCATTAAGTTCACATGTGATTTTGACATGCTGATTTTTGCCATAAAAATGAGAGAAGACATGCAATTTACTTATTTTGGGTGTTTCTGTTTACTTTTAGTGACTTGAAGTGGAGAGAAAATCCTATTTGTATGACACGATCCACCAGGCAAGAAGTGATTGACAAAACCAAACAACGCATTTCGAGGCTTTAGAGCTTCTTCAGCAGGTGAAAAGTGTGCATGATACTGATGCAAAAAGTGCAAACATAAATACGTTCAAAACATGGGGTTAAAAGATTGGATCTAGCCTATTTGTTGGTGGGGCTAAGTTCTGTAAACAAACATACAAGATACTGTGGTCCGTAATAAAATATACACAATAGACACTATGATAAACTCTTTTGTTCTTACCAATCTGCTGGCTTTCAACCTTTTTTTTTTTAAATGTACACTAAACCATCCCCACCAACTCCACCAAATGGGCTATAAAATAAATCCCAATTTATTTATTTATTTTTTTAAACCATGTGTAAAAAAAATTCTTCTTTGCAGACTGGTTTTGCAGCATTGTGAACATACCCTAACAGTAGTTTTTTTTTATTGTATTGGTTAACAAAATGAAAGTCACTAAAAACTGTTTTGTTAAATATCATTATACAGTGAAGCCTCTTTGGGAAGATCACCCAAAATTGCATTAAAAGGTGTTTTTTTTATAAGATGACCTTCTCAAAGACAATGGCCTCTATTCATAAGATGTGGTGGACTGAAAATCTCTCACATTAAAATCTGGTCTAAACAAAGGGTGGTCTGAAAGATGTGGTCTTTAGGAGAGGTTTGCTTTCAGGCTGGCAAAAGTGGAAGATCCTTTTAGAATGATACCTTACTTTAAAACACAATACGTGTGAAATTTATTTTTAATATTCTTTAAAATCCAGAATTGCAGCATCACGAATCAAGTTGCTATGATACCAGCACTGGGATCTTGAAAGTATAAGAATATGAGGAATCAGAAGCAGTGAAGCATGAACAATACTTGACTGATGATCCATAATTTGCATCTCTAAAGAGTGAACAATAAAAAAGCACAGTGGCATAACTATAAAAGAGCGCAGGGGTACAGAAGCAGGGGGCCCTATTGTTGGGGGGGGGGGGAGCTGCATTATTTTAAATGTCTCCAGAATGTTGAAGTGCCCTCGCTCAGATATTACTGTCCCATTTCTTTACTAAATAGTTTCAAAATTCTGTGCTGCTTACTTTCCTAGTATATATTTATTGCAATCAGTTTTTTTCTTATACAGAGCGATGAATCAACATATAAATCAATTTGAAAGATAACATGCTTTTACCAGCAGCCACCACGAGAGGGAGCGTACAACATACTGTAAATATGTGTTCGATGTATGCAGTTAGCATTTCAGCTCCCTCTAGGGGTGGCTTTAGGTTGCCAGAATTTTATAATCCAGTGTCTATGCAGATTATTAGTTCATTTGTATCAGAAAAACAAAGATCCAAATACTACAAAAATATATTAAGACATTTATAATTAAAGATGGAAGTTCTACTGATGTTTGCTCTTGCTATTTGATTGCAGTGTTTTGCTCTTCTCCTATTGTAGTTTTATGCTTATATTCTGATGCACCTGTTATATTTCATTGCATTGATTCACTATGTGGTTTGTGCTTATTATTTCTGTGTAACTCTTTTGTGATTTCCTGCCCACCTCCCTGACTTGGAGTTTTTTTTTGTTATGTCATGACCCTTTATCTTTGAAAACTTTAATAAAATTTTACAGTAAAAAAAAAAGAAAAAAAAGTGGAAATTCACAGAAAGGCTTGTGTGTATGTAAAAATCCAAGTTTTAATTATCTGAAGGCTAAGAATCCATAATCCGTATCTATGAAGGCTGAATAATATTACTGTGATAATTCAGAACTTTGTATCTCTGAAGAGTAATGTTGCTGTGAGTAGTACTCCATTAATCATATTAACATAGTAAAATAGTTTGTAAGGTTGAAAAAAGACAAGAGTCCATCGAGTCCAACCTAGAACCCTGCTGTGTTGATCCAGAGGAAGGCGAAAACCCCCATGAGGCTGATGCTAATTGTCTCGATGAGCCAAGTTCTATGGTGCTGCAATCAATCACCAGGTGCGGAGCTCCACTCTTAGCTCCCAAACATGCAGTATACAAGATTCCTGGGCTTTATACGCAAAGGCAGTGCTAGCATACACATGAAAAAGATAAACTCACTGTTCCAGTAGAGCATAAATGACCAGCCGGTCTTCTTTATTTTTTCTCTTTCTTCAATAAAGTGCAGTATGCAACATTTACATCATAGCCATCATAGCCAGGCTATTCACAGCTCAGAGGCAACAGGATATGACGCGACATTTCGAGGGACACGCCCCCTTACTCATGCGTACCTGAACCTGTTGGAAGACCTCCTTATGTACGTATATGCACACATATTTTCAATTAGTTAAGATACGTTCTAGAAATATATTAGTAACATTTTTACAAATACATTATACTTTATACTTTCTATATATTATAAATATTATAAGAATGGTCTAAAACTACATAATTCATTAAATCCTGAAGGTTGGATAGTTTCAAGTTCTGTTATCCAGAATACTTCCCTACGGAGAAGCTGCTTTTTGTTACTCTCCTTATTCACACCTTGCGTTATCTGTTATATCACTTGCCATCTTAAAGGGGTACTCCGGTGAAAACCTTTTTTCTTTTAAATCAACTGGTGCCAGAAAGTTAAACATATTCTTAAATTACTTCTATTAAAAAATCTTAATCCTTCCAGGACTTATTAGCTGCTGAATGCTACAGAGGAAATTCCTTTCTTTTTGGAACACTGATGACATCACAAGCACAGTGCTCCCTGCTGACATCTCTGTCCATTTTAGCAACTGTGCATAACAGATGTATGCTAAGGGCAGCATCGTGGCTCAGTGGTTAGCACTGCTGCCTTGCTAGCACTGGGGCCTTTTCGTTCATTTTTGGTTTTATCTTTATTTTTCTTTATTAGTAAATCTTGCCTGTTCATAATACTAACTTCCTTCTCTGCTTCTTTTAGATGTTTTTTGTCATAACCTCTTTCTAGAAACTTATTTTCAATTTTAATTTTACTTTTTTCATATTCTTCCATTGTGCTAGAAATTCTTTTTGTGCGAATTAGCTGACTTTTCGGGACACCCCGAAATACAGTGGGTGAATGAAAGCTATTTCTGTGTAGCATATTATTTTTGTCTGTTTTTTTAGTATATAATGTTGTTATAAATTTTTCTTCTTTAATCTCTACCTCTACATCCAAAAATTTTATTTTAGTACTGTCATAAGTTAATGTAAATTTTATTGTAGGATGTGCTGTATTAAGTTTTTCTACAAACGACAGTAATTCTGTCTCATTTCCCTGCCAGAGCATGAACACGTTGTCCACGTACCGAAGCCACGTGGGCGACATGCTCATGCCCCGGGGGGAGAAGATGACATCCTCCTCAAATACTGCCATAAAGGCATTAGCTAAACTAGGTGCCACTGGCGACCCCATTAAAGTTCCATCTATCTGAAGATAGAAGTCTGTATCAAAATGAAAATAATTTTTGTCAAGACATAATCTAATAATTGTATAGAGATAGAGAAAAAACAACCGCATACGTTGCCTCGTGTATTACCCTTGGTAGGCTGGCAGAACTAACAGCAATATGCTGTCTTCAGGGACCAGTACCGTCCCTTCAGATCTGTGCTCATCTTAGAAAAGAATAAAAAGAGCGTACCGCCCCACTAAAGGGGTGCACTGATGTGGATAGCTGCTGTCGGGATCTGGTCACCGGACCACGTGTGTAGACGTAGTCCTGGGTAAATGCAGGAGAAGAAGAACAAAAGGACCTCTGGAATCCTGGCGCTGCCGATCAACACATCTAGACACGGTGTATTTTAAAAGAAATCCTGGGCAGGATTACATATATTAAAATAAAAAATGTAGCATACAGCATACAAGTAGATTACGCGTTTCAATCTGAAGAAGAAGGGGGTTTCCCTTTGAAACGCGTAATCTACTTGTATGCTGTATGCTACATTTTTTATTTTAATAAATGTAATCCTGCCCAGGATTTCTTTTAAAATACACTGTGTCTAGATGTGTTGATCGGCAGCGCCAGGATTCCAGAGGTCCTTTTGTTCTTCTCCTATAATCTAATAATGACATCAGAAAGCCTATCATTTCATTTGAAAGTTTTGCATTTTTGCACAGGGTGTCATATACACAACGAATACCCTGAGTATGAGGGATATTCGTGTATAAACTTTGCACATCTAGTGAGCATAAAAACCGTACATATTTAGCATTCAGTTGTCCTAGTTCACACAAAAACTGACTAGTGTCAACCATTGATTTCTTGATTTCAGGTTGCAGGAAACTATCCACAAGGACCGCGAGCGGTTCCAGCAGGGAGCCCGATCCAGAAATGATCGGGTGCCCTGGTGGACGGTCGCGGTCCTTGTGGACCTTGGGGAGCAAATACAAAACAGGTACTCTGGGGAAATCAACTTGTAGACTTTTACACATCCTTTGTGAAATAATACCATCATTAACATTTTGAATAAAAAATGAATCAATCTCTTTGTTCAAAGCCGTAGTGGGATAGGCAGTAAGACGTTTATACACTTTATAATTTTTTAGTTGGTTATGCGCTTCTTCTAAGTACATGTCTCGATTCATAAGTACTATGGCTCCTCCCTTGTCAGCCCTCTTGACGACAAGGGAGGAGTCATTTTTTAAAGCAACCAGAGCCTTTCTTTCAGCTGCTGTTACATTAGAGAAGCTTTTTTAATTTTTATACCAATTTTTTTACTCTACTGGAACAGTGAGTTTATCTTTTTCATGTGTATACTAGCAATGCCTTTGCGTATAAAGCCCAGGAATTTTGTATACTGCTGATGCTAATTGCTCTATGATAGAGGAAAAATTCCTTCCCGAAACCCAGTATGGAATCAGAATAAATCCTGGTCAACGCTCTTTCCACATAAATCTAGTATCCATAACCAGTAACATTTTCTTTTTACAAAAAAAATTCAGGTCCCCCTTGAACTTGTTTATTGAGTCAGACATCACAACATCATGCTGCAGAGATTTCTATAGTCTCACTGCCCTTACAGTAAAGAATCTCTGTATGTGATGATGGTGAACCCTTCTTTCCTCTAGACATGAGGATGCCCGCTTGTCATGGTTACTGGCCTAGGTATAAAAATATCACTAGATCTCTGTACTGTCCATTCATATATTTGTACATTGTGATCAAATTCCCCTAAAACATCTTTTCTCCAGTAACCTTTCTTTGTCCTGTAATCCTCCTAAATCATTAATTATCTTGGTCGCCCTCCTTTGCCCCCTCACCAGTTCAGCTATGTCCTTTTTATATACAGGTTCCCAAAACTCGACACAATGCTCCATATGTGGTCTGACTAGTCATTTATACAGAGGCAAAACTATGTCCTTGTCACGGGCCTCTGGGCCTCTCTCGATACATCCCATGACTTTGTTAGCTTTTGCAGCCGCTGCCTGGGACTGATCACTAAAGTAGAGTTTACTGTCCACCAGTACCTCCAAGTCCTTGTACTCCTTGTACCAGTACTCCCAAGTTCTTTCAGTAGAAGTTTTACCTAATGTCCTATTGGGGAGAAGAATAATTAATAATTGCTTAGTGCTTAGAAGCAAATAAGTGAACTTGCGCATGACAAAAACTTTGTACACGTATGTTAAACACACACACACACGTCACTAATAATCAATAATGTGGGTGGTAATTTATGTTAATTCTGAAGTCTATATAAACCTGTGAAATGCTGTAATAAAGACAAGGAAGAATTTCTGTACTGAACAACGTGTCAGTGTGTTATTCACTTCGATGCATGCATCAAATAATAATTGTTTTGGACGGGAACAGATATCCACTAGATCCTGAAGGAGAGTTCCACTTCATTATGTAGCACATTATTGCACATTTTGTTTTTACTGCCCAAATGCATAACCTTACATTTGTCAACATTAAAGTTCATTTGTCATGTCTGTGCCCAAGCCTCCAGCTTCCCCAGATCCCTCTGTAATTTTATGTTATCATCCTCTGTGGTTATCACCATACCCTATTTAGTGTCTTCTGCAAATATAGAAATTCTACTTTGTAATCCCTCTACAAGGTCATCAATAAACATATTGGAAAGAAGTGGACCCAGTACTTCACTAGTAACTGTCCCCCAACCAGATTAAATTCCATTGATCCCCACCCTCTGCTTCCTGTCATTAAGCCAGTTGCTAATCCATTTACATATATCCTCCCCTAGTCCCAGCATCCTCATTGTATGTACTAACCTTTTGTGTGGCAAAGTATCAAATGACTTAGAAAAGTCTAGATATATAACATCCACAGCTTTACCCTGGTCCAATCTATAACTGGCCTCCTCATAGAAGCTGATCACATTAGTCTGACAGGACCGATCCTGCATAAACCCATTTTTTAATATTACTCTCAATACTGCGAACCATACTGCCAATTGGCAGCTAATGCTACTACTTACTCTTGCTACTTTTATACTGATCCTTTGCTGGGCTTTTTATTGTAGACATAGTTAAGTTGAAAATAAAAGTTACATTTTATTAATTTACTTTTCGGTGTGTGAGAAATATAGAATATCTAGTTAACTATTGCTAATCCAATATAACAGTAAGATTATTACTCTTCTAGTCTATAGTGGTGAGGATCTATAATTTGTACCTCCAAATGGTGAATTATATTACTATGACCATCCATAACTTGAATCTCTAAACACTTAATAGTACTGTGATGATCCATAATCTGCAATCCAAAAGGACTGGGTTATAGTACTGTGATGATCCATAACCTGCACTTCTAAGGACTGGGTTATAGTACTGTGATGATCCATAACCTGCACTTCTAAGGACTGTGTTATAGTACTGTGATGATCCATAACCTGCACTTCTAAGGACTGGGTTATAGTACTGTGATGATCAATAACCTGCACTTCTAAGGACTGGGTTATAGTACTGTGATGATCCATAACCTGCACTTCTAAGGACTGGGTTATAGTACTGTGATGATCCATAATCTGCACTTCTAAGGACTGAGTTATAGTACTGTGATGATCCATAACCTGCACTTCTAAGGACTGGGTTATAGTACTGTGATGATCCATAACCTGCACTTCTAAGGACTGGGTTATAGTACTGTGATGATCCATAACCTGCACTTCTAAGGACTGGGTTATAGTACTGTGATGATCCATAACCTGCACTTCTAAGGACTGTGTTATAGTACTGTGATGATCCATAACCTGCACTTCTAAGGACTGGGTTATAGTACTGTGATGATCCATAACCTGCACTTCTAAGGACTGTGTTATAGTACTGTGATGATCCATAACCTGCACTTCTAAGGACTGGGTTATAGTACTGTGATGATCCATAACCTGCACTTCTAAGGACTGGGTTATAGTACTGTAATGATCCATAATCTGCACTTCTAAGGACTGAATTATAGTACTGTGATGATCTTCATATCTAAGGACTGAATTATAGTACTGTAATGATCCATAATCTGCATCCTTAAAGGTGTTATCCAGCATAAGGTGATTTTAGTATGTACCTGGCAGGCAGTAATGGACATGCTTAGGAAGGATCTGCGCTTGTCTTGGGCTAAATGGCAATGCTGTGGGATTACCATAATACTGTGGCTGGCTTTCTGTGAACTTGTATTTCCTGTTTTCAGTTTTCTTGTTTGCCTACAAATCCCATGATACCATTTTCCTCCTTCCCACACATCAATTACCCCACCCATTGAAACATAAATGAGCTGCAGACCTGTGGTCTTCAATCAGGATGTCTACAGCTGTTGCATTAGTTGCAGATTGATCCCTCCACCCATTGAAGCAGACAGGCTCCCTGTCATCAGCTGACTAGTGAGTCAGGTCTCGACCGCATTGCAAGCTGGGAACAATCTGAGACAGCAGTCATTTTGTATGCTGGTAAAAATAAATAGTGAGGTGAGAAAACCGTCACACACAGTACAGACACTATATTATGAACTACACTAACTTTACAGCCCCTGTAGCATAGTCAAATAAAAAAATAAAAAATCCTGGAATACCCCTTTAAGGACTGAGTTATGGTACTGTGATGATTCATAATCTGATATCCAAAAGGACTGAGTTATAGTACTGTGATGATCCATAATATGCATTTTAAGGAATGGGTTATAGTACTGTGATGATCCATAACCTGCATTCCTAAAGACTGGGTTATAGTACTGTGATTATCTTCATGTCTAAGGACTGAATTATAGTACTGTGATGATCTTCATGTCTAAGGACTGAATTATAGTACTGTGATGATCTTCATCTCTAAGGACTGAATTATAGTACTGTGATGATCTTCATCTCTAAGGACTGAATTATAGTACTGTGATGATCTTCATCTCTAAGGACTGAATTATAGTACTGTGATGATCCATAATCTGTTTCTCTGAAGATTTAGTAATAGTACTGTGTTACCCATATGCGGCATCACTGAAGGCTAAGTATTAGTATTAGAATAATCTATATTCTGTATCCCTTAAAACTGGTTTATAGTATTCTAATAATCTCCAAATAGTTTTTCTGAAGGATGAATTATAGTATTATAACAATAATTTGTGGTAAGTATTTTTAGGCTGCGCAATAGTACTGGGATAATATATATTCTGCATCCCTAAAACTAAGCAACAATACTTAGATACCACATAATCTGCATCTTGGAGGGATGAATTTGAGTAATAATACTGTGATAATCTATCATTTGTATCTCTGAAGAATGAGTTATATGACTGGCAATCCATGATCTACATCCCTATAGACTACCTTCTGTGATAATCCATAATTTGTATCTTGAACACAAAGCTTCTTCTCCGCAGTTTCCTTCCCTCCTGCTTTCTAATAAAATGATTGTATACAAGGACAGAAATGAATGAGTGAATGAGCGCGGAGCCTGGGTGAGCCGTCTAATGAATAAATCAGTGGCAATAATTAAATGTGAAAAAGAATAAACAGCTGAATAAGTGAATTTATGAGGTTGTTTAAACAGTGCAGGATCTTCTGTACATGGCAGGTTGCCACATCAGTGCTGTTAACATAATCAATAGCAAGAAGACTGCAATGATCTCTGCTGCGGTACAAGCAGAAACCTTGGCTTGGCCTCCGAGACATGATGTGACTGCTGTAAACTTCATTTAGTGAAATCATCATCCTTAGCCAAGGACAACAGGGTTATGGGGAAAATCGTAAGATATAGATGACTGTTTTACATACAGGGTAATAACCCCTAACTAGTTCAGTATTTAGAATCCGGGTGTTTTCTATTGGGGCAGATGGAGAACTTGGAAAACTTAAAGGGGTATTGCAGTGTTTTCTAAATAAATTTAAAAAAGGCTGCTTTACCTACCCCTGATCTGGTCCCGTTTGGCTCCTTCTGGTCCTCAATTCTCCAGTCTTCTTTCTGATTCCCAGTCTCAGTACAGGACCTGCCCGCTCAACCGATAACTGGCCACAGTTCCAGCTCTGGCAAGTGCTTGGCTGAACCGGCAAGTCTAGCACCGAGCTCTTGTCTTGGAGGCAGGAAGATGACAGAAGATCAAGAGAGCCAAACAGGAGTTATAGGGAGACCAGCAGGGACTAGGGGTCTGTAAGTATGGCTTTTTTTTTACCCAATTCTTTTCCTACCCCAGCACCATATTATTTTTACCAAAACAATATAATACCCCTTAAGGGTGTATTCACACATACAGTATCCTGTGCATATTCGAAGCTGCAGATTTAAAGTTGTGTTCAGTCATTTTGTTTACATTGAAATCTGCAGCTTCAAATCCTGTGAATCAAATATGTGCAGGATACTGTACGTGTGAATACATCCTTAAGGGACCAGAGCCCAGGTGTGACTGCAACCTATGTACCCCATTTACCCATTCTTGTCTATTTTAAGCAGTTCCATTAGAAAGATTATGAGAAAAGGATTAGTAACATTTACTCCACCTTGTAAATCACACCAACTAGACTTAATAATAAATACAGAGGCTGGAATAGACACTCAAAAATAAATTCAGACACCAGACACCATAATAAATTCAGACACTGGGATACATATGGACCCTAAACTAGACGCCCAAAATAAATTCTGACCTCAGTATAACTAGTTTCCTACCTCTGCCAGCTCCCACAGCGTGCAGTTCTCTTCACTTCCGGGTGCTGCACACAATGTCCTGACGCTGTGGTGGTTTCACCCAGGAGACCTCTCTGTTCATCTTAGAGGTCACCCCATTGTCTGGGAGGCTTTGGAACGTTCTTGTAGTGTTCTGGTATGCCTTTACCTGTTTTACTGGAGATGCACAGTACATCTGAGTGTCTCCAGGCAGTAGAAACTGTAACACTCCAGTGGCACAAGCATAGGCTTACTTGCTTACTCTCCTGGACAGTTCAGAAGACTCTCGGAAATAGAAGTGACCTCTACAAACTGATATCAACAACTAAAATTTTTCAAACTACGTTAGTACCAAACACGGAAGTGTCAGTGACTAGTACAATTAAAATCTTTTACAAATTAAAGGAAAGCTGTCAGCCAGTTCATGCACACTAAACCTAATACACTGGGTTATAGTGTGGGTGAACAGGGGTCCATACACGGGTCACTTAAATTTTTTGGTTGTCTGGCCGCCGAGTTTTCGTCCTCTAAAGTTCCGTAATTCACCTCAGTTGTGCTCTGCAGATGTGTCCCCGCTGGCAGTCATGTTTTGGGTTCCGGAGGAAGGGGCCTAACCCCTTCCCCCTTATTCACATATTCAGAGCTCTGTATGCAGAGCACATGCACTGAAGTCTTTACCCAGCTCTCACGTCCTGATGACTTGAGAGCTGTGTGTCGGAAGAGCCACTCTGAACAGTGTAACTACGCATGCGCCGGTCCCTCGCTACCCAAAAGTCTGATGTAGCGAGGGTCTGGCGCATGCGCAGTTACGCTGCGCAGAGCGGCTCTCCCGATGCACAGCTCTCACGCCATCAGGACGTGAGAGCTGGGTAAAAACTTCAGTGCATGTGCTCTGCATACAGAGTGCTGCGCTCAGGGGGCGTGTGACTCCCCGTCACTAGGAAAATGAATATGCTAATAAGGGGGCAGGCTTAGGCTTGCCTGCAGAGCGCAACTTAAGAGGTGAATTACAGAACTTTAGCGGATGAAAATTTGGCAGCAACAAAACCAAAACATTTAAGAGACCTTTGTATGGACTCATGTTCACCCACACTAAAACCGAGTGTATTGGGTTTAGTGTGGGTGAACTCTCTGACAGTTTTCCTTTAAGGCAAGTATTCAGGTAGATTTTTTTTTATATGTATTAGGCTGGGTTCTCAAATAGTATTTCGGTCAGTATTTTTTAGCCACAAAAGAGTTGAACCAACTTATAAAACCAAAATCTATAATGTAAAAATGTGCTAATTTTTCTGGGTTTTGGACCCACTTCTGCTTTGACAAAAAATACTGACCAAAATACTATGTGTGAACCCAGCCTAATACATATTCAAGAAATCCACCTGATCTCATGTAACTGACAGAGATCTTTCATCTATCCTCCTCTTCGGAAAAGACCTCAGGTTGAAGTATCTGCGTCTTTCGGTGGACTTACTGTGGTTGTGTAAGCAGCTTCAGGGTCATCTTCAAGGACCCTCGAAAGTCCAAAATCCGAAACTTTGCACACCAAGTTGCTGTTGACCAGGATGTTTCTAGCGGCCAAATCCCGATGTACATATCCCATGTCGGAGAGGTATCTCATCCCTGAGGCAATTCCTCGTAACATGCCCACCAACTGGATGACTGTAAAATGGCCATCGTGTTTCTGTGGAATGGAGATAAGAGAAAATCGCTTTATATCCTGTGTTATAATTGTAGAAAATCCTAATTAATAAAGCCTGCAACAGCATATAATACAGGGAATCTCCGTTACGCCAACTACCCAAAATTGCAGTGACAATAATTTTCTAGAACAGCGGTCTCCAAACTGTTTACCTCCAGATGTCGCAAAATGACATTTCATAGCATGCTGGCTAACGGCTGTCCGGGCATGCTAGGAGTTGTAGTTTTGCAACATCTGGAAGGCCACAGTTTGGAGACCACTGTTCTCGTGGAGTGATTCATTTAAAGAAGGCCTGCATGAACGAACGCTGGATTGTCAACAGCACATTCAGCCCCTCATCAGCGTTTGCGGCCGACATTGACCTTTATAAAGGGCTCTTAAAGGGGTATAAAAAAAAAAATAGTTTCAACCCCGTAAGGACTCAGTGTTTTTCAGTATTTGCACTTTTGTTTTTTTCCTCCTTACCTTTTAAAAATCATAACTCTTTCAATTTTCCACCTAAAAATCCATATTATGGCTTATTTTTTGCACCAGCAACACTACTTTGCAGTGACGTTAGTCATTTTACCCAAAAATCCAAGGCAAAACAGAAAAAAAAAATAATTGTGCGACAAAATTGAAGAAAAACGCCATATTTAAATTTTTGGGGGCTTCTGTTTCTACGCAGTGCATTTTTCGGTAAAAATGACACCTTATCCCTATTTTGTAGGTCCATACGGCTAAAATGATTCCCTACTTATACATGCAGGAAAATGTATTTGTTTAAAAATGTCAACTTTTTTATTTTTTCGTATATGGGGCGGTATGAGGGCACATTTTTTGCGCCGTGATCTGAAGTTTTTATCGGTACCATTTTTGTTTTGTCTGACTTTTTTCCCCTTTTTTCCCTTTTTTAATGGTATAAAAAATGACCAAAATGGACGTGTACGCCCTTGACTGTTTAATTATTGATATATTTTTTATAGTTTGGACATTTACGCACACGGCAATACCACATATGTTTATATTTATTTTTATTTACAGATTTTTTTTTAATGGGGAAAAGGGGGTGATTCTTACTTTTATTAGGGAAGGGGTTAAATCACATTTATTATCCTGGTGTCCTGCAAGCTGTTTGGGGTGCCGCAATTTCACCGCAGCGGTACCCAACAGCCCAACTGCGCTGCCGGGATGCTTTCGGTTTCACTTCAGACTCGGCAGTCAACTTTGATTGCCACGTGTGAAGGATTAATGCTGGGAATCACTGTGATCGGGGATGTCCGGTATTAGCCGTGGGTCCCGGCCATTGATGGCCACCGGGACTGACTCGATATGATGCGGGGTCACCGCGTAACCCTGCGTTATATCGCGGGAGCCGGTGCAGTCCTGCGTTGTTAAGGAGTTCAAATCAACTGTTGCCAGAAAGTTATACAGATTTGTAAATTACTTCTATTTAAAAATCTTAACCCTTCCAGTACTGTATACTACAGAGGAAGTTGTGTAGTTCTTTCCAGTCTGAACACAGTGCTCTCTGCTGACACCTCTGCCCATGTCAGGAACTCCCCAGAGCATGAGCAAATTCCCATAGTAAACCTCTCCTATTCGAGACAGTTGCTGACATGAACAGAGGTGTCAGCAGAGAGCACTGTGGTCAGACTGGAGAGAACTACACAACTTGCTCTGCATGCAGCAGCTGATAAGTACTGGAAGGATTAAGATTTTTAAATATATGTTATTTACAAATCTTTATAACTTTCTGGCATCAGTAAATTTGAAAACTTTTTTTTCTCTGGTGTATCCCTTTAATGGATGATAAAGCCCCATAATCTAATTTGCTAATCTGGATTTTACAAAGTATTAAAGGGTATTGTGACTCCACACTAAGTTTAGATTGCTCCTGCTCTCGTGTAGCCCGAGGGACCCAGGGCCCCCCACAGCAAAATGGACCAGTCTACTGACCCCCCCTCCATCTATTCTGCCATATAGTGATCATATTGGTTTTTAGGCCATCAGTATTAGATAAGAGGGGAGTTGCGAGAATATACAATTTATATTATCAGATTATTCAACCACAGAACTGCAATTATCACATCCATAACTCTGCGGCTGTCAAGAAATCAATCATCTTGTTAGGATTTATGATCAGACAGAATTGGAAATCTCTCTGCTGCGGGTTATCAGTGAAGAGCGGGAGAGGGGAGGGCACGGTGCGGAACAATCATTCACTTCTGTGGTATAATAATAAAGCAGATCTGTCAGTAGAATATTCTGGCCTATATAAGGGCAGCATATTATAATGTTGGGGTACCAAGTGGCATGAGAAATATTCTGCTGTCTGTATAACAGCTGCACAGTAATGTCTGTTGTAGTCACATTTGAAGTGCCCTCTCTGCCTCTCTCCATCTCCTCCCCAGTGTATGGCAGGAGCTATGCATTCTCCTGTAAACATTTTTTGTATCATGTGATATACCGTATTTTTCGCCGTATAAGACGCACTTTTTCTTCCCCAAAACTGGGGGGAAAAAGTCGGTGCATCTTATACGGTGAATACACCCCTATCGCGGCGGTCCCTGCGGCCATCAACGGCCGGGACCCGCGTCTAATACAGGACATCACCGATCGCGGTGATGCCCTGTATTAACCCTTCAGACGCAGCGATCAAAGCTGACCGCCGCGTCTGAAGGGAAAGTGACACTAACCCGGCTGTTCAGTCGGGCTGTTCGGGACCGCTGCGATTTCACCGCGGCGGTCCCGAATGGCCTGACCGAATAGCCGGGTTAGTGCTTACAGGACACCGGGAGGGACCTTACCTGCCTCCTCGGTGTCTTCTCCATTCAGGGATCCCCTGTAGGGCCAGCGCTCTCCTTCCTCATCATCACGTCGTCGCGTACGTGCAATCGGCGTGCGTAACGACGTGATGGCGGCGACGGAGAGCGAGGATACCCGGCCGGCAGCAGAGACGTTCCGGAGCGACAGGGACACGGCGACAGCGATGGAGCGACATCCAGGGCAGCGGTGACGGGTCCGGAGCGGCGGGGACACGTGAGTACTACCTCCTATGCAGTGGTTTTCAATCTGCGGACCTCCAGATGTTGCAAAACTACAAATCCCAGCATGCCCGGACAGCCGTTGGCTGACCGGGCATGCTGGGAGTTGTAGTTTTGCAACATCTGGAGGTCCGCAGGTTGAAGACCACTATTGGGTTCAAAATCTTTATTTTTTTAGATTTTGCATCTATAAATTGGGTGCGTCTTATATGCCGGTGCGTCCTATAGGGCGAAAAATACGGTAATAATCCAGTGAATTTAGAAGGTAACATGAATAACAGACAAGAATGAGGTAATACCTGAAGATGCATATAAAACTTGGCTCTTATTGGGTGTATCCCTACACTTATATTTTTCCTGCCCTTACTATCGGTCATGAGAAAGTGCCTGAAATGTGTAGGGGTCTGCTGTCCTTTGTGAAGTCTCCCACTGTTCTGCTGGCATCTCCATGTGGCCTCTAGTGGATGTGGTGAGCTGGCTAATTGTGTTTGATACATAGAAAGCTTGGCCCTTAATGAACGTATCCCTACACCCGAACAGCTGCAGACTTTACAGAGGACAACAAATGCCTACGGGTTTCAGGCACTTCCTGCCCTTACTAATGGCCATGAGAAAGTGTCTGAAATGCGTTGCTGGCATTTCTGTGTGGCTTCTAGTGGATGTGGTGAGCTGGCTAATTGTGTTTGATACATAGAAAGCTTGGCCCTTAATGAACGTATCCCTACACCCGAACAGCTGCAGACTTTACAGAGGACAACAAACGCCTTCGAGTTTCAGGCACTTCCTGCCCTTACTAATGGCCATGAGAAAGTTCCTGAAATGCGTTGCTGGCATTTCTGTGTGGCTTCTAGTGGATGTGGTGAGCTAGCTTATTGTGTTTGCACACAAGGACTACACCTTGAATTCAGGCTGATCAGCTGATCGTCGTGAATCTCGATTCTGGTTCAAAGAGGTCTTAACCCTCCCCTATATCTGCCAATAGGACAAATGCCTATATATGCCAATATGGGATTGGAGTTGTGAGAAAACCCCTTAAAATAGGTCATATGTGTAAGAAAAAAAAACTCAAACATTGAGAGAACAGTCTTCGGCAAGGGAAGTCCAGCATCTTTGGAATACTCAAAAAGTTTTAAAATATTCATCTTTATTGTAACGGTATCCACCTCCAAGTGCAGACCTATTGCTACATCCAATGCTTTTCAAATTAAACTTGGCTCTTAAAGGGTACCTCTCATCAAATAAACTTTTGATATATTTTAGATTAATGAATGTTGAATAACTTTCCAATAGCATGTTAATGAAATATATGCTTCTTTCTATTGTATTTTTCCCGATCAGTCCTGTCAGCAAGCATTTCTGACTTATGCTGGAGTCCTAAACACTCAGAGCTGCCAGCCTGCTTTGTTCACAGCCAAACAGGCTGTGAACAAAGCAGGCTGGCAGCTCTGAGTGTTCTCCTTTGTGAACAAAGCAGACTGGCAGCTCGTAGTGTTTAGGACTCCAGCATGAGTCTGAAAAGCTTGCTGCCAGGACTGGTAGGGAGACCCCTAGTGGTCATTTCTTCAAAGTGGAAAATGAAATAGAATGAAATATTTTTTAATAACATGCAATTGGAAAGTTATTCTGCATACATTAATCTATAATATATCAAAACTTTTTTTGGTGAGAGGTACCCTTTAATCCTAGTAAGTTACTATAGTAAAAACGAGGTTTAATTTGAAATGTGTCAGCTGTAACCCTGTCTCTGGTTTTAGTAGTTAGATTAGTTTATAGAAGTTAAAGCGTTTGTGTAATTTAAAACAACTTTTAACATATTGTTCATGTGAAAAGTTGAAATCAGATCTGCGATGAAGTGTGCAGCATCGCTCTCCATTCCCAGGCTTGCAGATCTGGCCTTTTCTCTGCAAAGACTTAAAGGGGTACTCCGGTGGAAAACTTTTTTTTTTTTTTTTTTTTTTATCATCTGGTGCCAGAAAGCTAAATAGATTTGTAAATTACTTCTATTAAAAAAAATCTTAATCCTTCCAGTACTTATTAGCTGCTGAATACTACAGAGGGAATTCTTTCCTTTTTGGAACACAGAGCTCTCTGCTGACATCACGAGCACAGTGCTCTCTGCTGACATCTCTGTCCATTTTAAGAACTGTCCAGAGTAGTAGGAAATCCCCATAGCAAACATATGCTGCTCTGGACAGTTCCTAAAATGGACAGCCATGTCAGCAGAGAGCATTGTGGTCATGATGTCAGCCGAGAGCTTTGTGTTCCAAAACGAAAAGAATTTCCTCTGTAGTTTTCAACAGCTAATAAATACTGGAAGGATTAAGATTTTTTAATAGAAGTAATTTACAAATTTGTTTAACTTTCTGGCACCAGAAGATTAAAAAAAAAAGTTTTCCACCAGAGTATCCCTTTAAGCAGAGAAAAGGTCAGATTTAAATGAAAACTGGGAGTGAGACAGTGATCTCAACACATCATAATTTGTTTTAAAGAGGTACTCTGCTGCTCAACATTTGGAACAAACTGTTCCGAACGCTGGAGCCTGGAGCTATTGATGGTTGTCACGCCCCCTCCCATAGACTTGCATTGAGGGGGCAGGGCGTGATGTTATGAGGGGGAGGGGCTATGATGTCACGAGCTCCTGACGCCGGCTCCAGCATTCGGAACAGTTTGTTCCAAACGCTGAGCAGCGGAGTACCCCATTAAATGACAGTAACACTTTAAAATAAAGATGGATTTTTTTTATTCTCACCATTCTTGTAACATTTACTGTTCTATGGATGCTGGACTTGCCTCGCCAAAGAGTGCTCTTTTGATCCATCTGTTCCCACCCGTGAACCTGCCATGGTTGTGTCCGTGCTCTAGACCACTTGTACAGCAAATGTGGGGTTTCTATCAATGAGGATGTTCATGAACTTTGTGATATCAACTCTATTAATAACAATATCTCTTTACCCTTGGATTTGCCATTGGGTAACAGTCTGGAGGCTCCAATAACAATTTAATTACTCGCTAGCAGGGTCCAACTTCTTTGGTTTATAGTGTATGACTTGTTTAAAGTGTTACTGTCATTTACTAAAAAACTTTAGGGATGTCATAGAGACATGTCAGAAGTTTTTACTGGTCAGGGTCTGAGTGCTGAGACCCTCAACGATCACTAAAACGAATAGAGAGAAGTGCCTAGCCAAGTGCTTTATCTCACTGCCATCTCCTTGTTGCAGGAGATGGAGTCTATGGAGTGAGGAGACACAGTGAGTAGATGGTGGTGAGAACAAGCACTCAGCTGAGGCCCTTTTTCCAATTTGCTCTAGTGATTTGTGGGGTCTCAGCACGAGACACCCACCAATCAAATCTACTGACATGTCTCTATGACATGTCAAAAGTTAAATTTAAAGGACAATGGGGGAGATTTATTAAGCTGTCTAACTAGTACAATCCTCCTTTTTGCCCATTGCAACCAATCACAACTCTGGATTAATTTTACCTGACCTATATGAGCATTGATTGGTTGCTATGGGCAACATAGAAAATTTTACTATAAGATAGCTTGATGAATCTCCCTCAATATCACTTCAGGCTACGTTCAGATGGGTGGGTTTACGACGAGTTTCCCGCTGCGAGTATGAACTGTGGCGAGTTTGCCATGGCCCAAACGGAAAATCTCCAGCAGGTTACATTAAAGATAGGTCCACGTTGCGTTCCTGCCCCCGTTAACCATAGCCAAAAACAGGATGCTGACAAATACTGTTAACGGAAGCAGCGGACCCCATTCACTTCTATGGCTGAAAGGAGTCACCTAGTCACTCTGTTCGGGATGTATCCCCTATTTCTTTTTTTTTTTTCAAATCTTCATTTTTATTAAGTTTTTAACACTTTAAATAACAGACATGGTTATAGAAAATAAGTTGGGCAGTGCAAGTCATGTACAAAGACAATAGACATGTGGAGCATAGTGGTCTACAGGTTAAACAGGGGTCTGCAGGCAACCAAAATCAGAAAAATTGTAGTACCGTAGGTAGGCAGTGCAGTATGCACTATATAGGTTGAAATCGAGAAGGGGAGGGAAAGGGGATGGGGGAGAATGGGAGGGGGGGAGGGATGGGGGGAAATAAGGAGGGGTGCTTGGGAGTAGGGACATAGAAACGGGGGGGGGGGGGGAGGTGTATCTCCTATTTTAAGCTGAATTTAAACCAGGGGTTGCTTTTTGAAGTGAATACGAATTACTGCTACAGTTACCAGCGTAGGTCAGCATAATTCCGGGTGTGAACTTTGCCGCCTATCGAGACGGCAATGTCTGTGGCGCGGATTCCGCCAGAACATTGAGCAAGTTCAATGTTCTGACTGGACTTTTTAGATCCGAATTTTCGGATAAAAATTCCGGCCAGAAAATTCTGCGATGTGAATGGGTTAACGGAAAACCCATTCCCCGGCATTTTACCTTGCCTAACTTTCCTCTTTTTGTCTTAGGCTAGGTTCAGACTACGGAATCTCCGGGCAGAAAATTTCCACCCGGAGATTCCGAGTTCCGCCTGCGCCGACTGAATTAGTCAGTGCTAGGACCGCGCGGACACTGCAGTCTCCTATAGACTGCTATGTGTTCCGCTAGGATTTCCACCTGAAGAAAGAGCAACCCCTTTCTTCAGGCGGAAATTTTCTAGTGGACTTTTCATCCGGATTTTCCGCTTCACAAATTCCGAAGTGTGAATTTGTGAATGGAAAACCATTCACTACACTATGCATTATAGCAAGCGGAATTTCTGCCGGAAATTTGAAAGCGAAAATTCCGGCAGAAATTCCGTAGTCTGAACCTAGCCTTAAGGGTCTATAAACGTATTCGGACACATATTCATCCAGTAGCTACAGCCACCCTAGTTACAAGTATTTTGAGACGATACAGCAGCTACCATGCAGAAATAAATTCACCAAACCCAAAAAATAAATATAAGAGCTACAAAAATTCTCACATTTCTCTGAAGATGGGTTTGTGCTTTGTAAAGATAATTACTGGTAACCTTTTGTGGATGATAAGAATATTAGAATGTAGAAAGCCTATTCCTTCCCAGCTGTGCACTGCTAGCACTGTAATTTAATGCTTCATAATAGACTTTCTATATCAAAGTGGACACCTCCAACCCTCACACAGGAGATAAGACTGCTGGATAGTGCGGGAGCAGCCCCGGGGCAAAACCTTTAAGGTTAAAAGCTTAAAAATGATGGAGTTTCCTCTTGTGTATCTGCATTCAATGGTTGACAATATCTGCTGTAATAATGTGTCCGCGAGACAACGGAGAGATGTGTCCCACACCGCACCGAACTACAATCCATAAAGTCAACAGCTTGGAACGTTAATAAAATTCTATACCTTTGTAGTACTGTAATATTAAGTCAATGTAAAAATCGGCATTAGATTCCCAAACTGTGGGCCTCCAGCTGTTGCAAAACTACAACTCTCAGCATGCCAGGACAGCCGTTGGCTGTCCTGGCATGCAGGGAGTTGTAGTTTTGCAACAGCTGGAGGTCCACAGTTTGGAGACCACAGCACTATGGGATTTTGGTCTCACCATGCCCTCCAATTGCCGTCTATATTTGGCGGGAGTCTCTCTTTTTATATTAACTCTTGTTTGGTGGCGCAATTTTATGGATCTGTAGTAGAAAAAAATTTGTTATATGTTTATATCTACTATCCTTTAATATATATATATATATATATATATATATATATATATATATATATTTTGCTTTATTACATTTATTTAATATATATTATGTTTTTTTTTTTAAACTTTTTATTATGCTAAAAAGTAGCGCAATCCCGATGAGGGTTCTAAAGGCCTATGTGAACAGAACCCGAAACAAATTGGTGGTTATTGTTCATTCAACCACATCCACTACCTCAGAAATGAAGGACGTCTCACTTTAACCCTTTCAATAGGCTCATCAGTCAAGCTGTACACCTGTCTGCAGCATAGTAAAGATAGGAGGACAAAAGCAAGAAACTAGGGTAGACACGGTGCTATAAGTTTTGTTCATTTACATAACAAATACAAGCATTATGCTAAGTGTGCCTCTGATACGAGAATACCCTGTACAAATTCCATATGTGGGTATGAAGATCAGTGCTACCTTGCTTCCCTGTACTGCCTTGTTCTTATTTTAAGGATGGATCTGGCAATTGGACTATTTACCGTACAGTATATAGTAAACCTCCTTCAGCTGACCATCCAAAATTGTATTGACAAGTGGTCTTTTAGAGGGGCATAATATAGTGTTTCCCAACCAGGGTGCCTCCAGCTGTTGCATAACTTCAACTCCCAGCAGGCCCGGAAAGCCTTTGGCTGTCCGGGCATGTTGGGAGTTGTAGTTTTGCAACTGCTGGAGGCACAATGGTTGGGAAACACTGGCATTAAATATGGTCGGTCACAGAAAATCTGGTCTGGATAACGGATTGGTCTTCTCAAAGAGGTGTTCATTCAATAAGGGATATTGTATTGTGGTGTCCCGGTACCGTATTGCATACCGTACCTTGTATGGTGGTCCCCAAAGTCAGAGTTACTACGTTCAGGTAAGGTCCACCAGGTGGGGCAGTCCCTAGTCGCCTCTCTTCTGTTTTCAGCAAACTCTCCGGTTGTTGACATTCAATTATAGAGGTATAGACTCCCTATCGCTCTTGGGAAGGGTGGCGGTAGGACAAGCATTACAGAGGAGCCCTCACCCTGGCATCACGAATAGAAAGGGTTAACCAGACACCCTTTAGTCACCGCACAGCTACACCCCCTATACCCTACTCCCCCAGGCTATCACGGTATATTATATAATAATATACAATAAGGAGATAATTAGATAAGCGCGCCTCATAAGAAGCGCGCAGACTCAAGGGACAGATTCATTTCCCGCTTGCTCAGAGGTTACTACCGTACTTAGATTGTATTTTTGCATGTTCCCTGTCAATGCATGATGAAATCGCCATATTTGTTTTGTTATTGTTTTTTTTTTTTTTAATTAAGGTGTTTTATGCCTGGGATATTGCAACGTAAGGGATGTTTTGATGCATAAATTTACAGCACTTGTGCGTGCAGCCATAAACAGTTACCTCCGTTGAAATTGCGTAAATGAGAGGCCGGAGACGACATTTTAAAGCTTCTCTACTTAATTTTGTAATTTAGGTTCTGAAAGCATGACAGGTATTTGCAGAAATTGCTATTACACAAATTGGAAAAACTAATAACCAAACGTTTACATGCTGTAGGCTGCGCACAACAGGTTTTGTTATTTGCTTTGTTTTATTTTTAACAACTCTCCTGTAACAATTTAACTTGTTCCCTACATAGACAGTAAGGGCACTGTAAAACTAACATTTTCAGGATTGATGGTCTATCCTCATAGGAAACCTGGCAGCCGCCAACAGTTCAGGTGAACCGTAGAAGCCAGTATGTCAACATAGTGTATGGAGTCAGAAGCGCTGGCACTGAATGGAGTTAGAAGTGTTGGCACTGAATGGAGTCTGAAGTGTTGGCACTGAATGGAGTCCGAAGTGTTGGCACTGAATGGAGTCAGAAGTGTTGGCACTGAATGGAGTCAGAAGTGTTGGCACTGTACAGAGTCAGAAGTGTTGGCACTGAATGGAGACAGAAGTGTTGGCACTGTACAGAGTAAGAAGTGTTGGCACTGAATGGAGTCAGAACTGTTGGCACTGAATGGAGTCAGAAGTGTTGGCACTGAATGGGGTCAGAACTGTTGGCACTGAATGGAGTCAGAACTGTTGGCACTGTCGTGTAGTGACCATGCCCGGTTACTGCAGCTCAGCTCCCATTAAAGGAGTACTATGGTGCAGGGACACTTATCCCCCATTCAAAAGATACACGATAAGTGTCTAAACGCAGAGGGTCCAACCGCTGGGACCCCCTGTGATCTCCTGCACGGCACCCTCACTCTTCCTAGGAACAAAGCGCGTCGACCCCCGTTCAAAGCGGCAGCCGACACCCCCTTTTATGTATCTCTATGGGAGAGCCGCAGATGCACGATATATGTTCCCCCATAGAAATATATGGGGGGGGGGGGGGCGTGTGGGGTCGACACGTTCTGCTTCGTGTGGGGGTCGACACGTTCTGTTCCTAGGGAGAGCCAAGGTGCTGTGCAGGAGATCGCAGGGGGTATCAGACACTTATCCTCTATCCTTTGGATGGGGATAAATGTCCCTGAACTACAGTACAACTTTAAAGGGGTTATCCAGGAAAAAAAACTTATTTTTATATATCAACTGGCTCCAGAAAGTTAAACAGATTTGTAAATTAATTCTATTAAAAAATCTTAATCCTTTCAGTACTTATGAGCTGATGAAGTTGAGTTGTTCTTTTCTGTCTAAGTGCTCTCTGATGACACGTGTCTCGGGAACCGCCCAGTTTAGAAGCAAATCCCCATAGCAAACCTCTTCTACTCTGTGCAGTTCCCGAGACAAGCAGAGATGTCAGCAGAGAGCACTGTTGCCAGACAGAAAACAACAACTCAACTTCAGCAACTGATAATTATTGAAAGTTTTAAGATTTTTTAATAGAAGTAATTTACAAATCTGCATAACTTTCTGGAGCCAGTTGATATATCTATATATAAAAAGTTTTTCCGGAATACCCCTTTAACTTCAGTGGAAGCTGAGCTTTAGTAACCCAGCTAGGCCACTAGACAATGTGGCTTCTGGCTTTGCTCACTGTTTTTGCCCAAATAACTGATTGGCTGGGGTGTCAGGTGTCGGCATCCTACTGATCAGCTTATGATGACCTAACATGAGGATAGGCCATCAGTCTATTTTGCCATGAAAACCCCTTTGCGGTATGATTGGTTGATTGACAGGGCCCATCGCTTGGGACCCCTCTTTATTAGACAAGAGCCTTATCCAATATATATTATTACCAACAATCCCAATTCTGTAGGAATGTGCCACAAACCAGACCCCACAAGGAGTTTTTCTGCAGTGACATGGCCGTTCCTATGTAATATTGGGGTGTTGGCAATAAAACATGGGTGAGGATTAAACTGTCCTTCAATTGAATAAATCGGACTTGATGTCCACTAATTTCAACAAGTAAAGTGCTATATAGTGATAACTGCTTTACAAGACCCTCATGATCCTCCTCTGGCCTAGGTCCTGCAATATGAAAAAGGAGTGGACAAAATAGGTGACCTCTTTTACCTTTACTATTAAAAGATGAAATATTTCCACAGCGCTATACATATGAAAAGTTATTTAAATGCATAAGAAAAAAAACAAGTATAGGGGATAAGTTACTGATTGCCGATGATCTGACCGCTGGGATCCCCAGCAATCTGCAGTATAAGGCCGCAGTTATCACCTCAGCATCCATTTACTATTTTCTGTTACTCTTTTTCTTTTTTTTCTATCTCTTTTCTTCTTCTTTTTCTGATCTATGGCATGATTCTACCACTAGATGGCAACCTAGCCGCGGATCTAGACTATGGCAATGCATTATTACACCGCTAGATGGATTCCTAGCCCATGGCCGTAGGCATTGTTATGCGCATGCACCTCTCCAGCCTCCTGCATGCCGGGCGCAGCGTCTCTACGTGTACAGAGTGACACACGCTGTGGGTCACGTGATGTGTCACATGACGCCGCGGCGGGGTGTGGGTGGTGACGAAGCAATGGCGCTGCGCTGGAGACCTGTTTCAACACATGTGTTGTAAGTTCATTAGCCCAGATTTATCAAACTGTGTGAGAGAAAAAATGGAGTGATTTTCCCACAGCAGCCAATAACAGCTCACCTAACGAGCTGAGGTAAAGTGAAACCTGATCAATGATTGGTTGCTCCAGGAAATTCACTCCATTTTTTTCTCTCACATTATGATTACACCATGTATTGATTGGTAAGAATGAGGTATTTATATGAGGTTAACACTGGAAACACTCCTGGAAGAAGGATTTCTTATCTGAAACGATCGTAGGGGTGGGAGTCGGTCGCATGGCTCGGATACGCCATGGTGTGGGTATACCGACTGCTTTATTGTTTGTTTACTACATTTACTTGTTGGACTTTAGCAGTGAATTTTCTGGCCTTTATACACAGCCAGACACTGGGGGGAGATTCTCAAATAATTTTGCACCAAAATAAAAAAAAAATTGCCAAAATTTTGGCACTAACCTAATGTGGGGGAACTATATTGCCAACCTAATGTGGGGGAACATACCGCCAACCTAATGGGGGAGAACTGCAACCTAATGTGGGGGAACATACTGCCTTCCTAATGTGGGGGAACATACTGCCTACCTAATGTTGGGGAACACATTGCCAACCTAATGTGGGGGAACATACTGCCAATCTAATGTTGGGGATATATACTGCCAACCTAATGTGGGGGATCTATACTGCCAACCTAATGTGGGGGAACATACTGCCAACCTAATGTGGGGGAACTATACTGCCAACCTAATGTGGGGGAACTATACTGCCAACCTAATGTGGGGGAACTATACTGCCAACCTAATGTGGGGGAACTATACTGTCTACCTAATGTGGGGGAACTACAACCTAATGTGGGGGAACTACAACCTAATGTGGGGGAACTATACTGCCAACCTAATGTGGGGGGAACTATACTGCCAACCTAATGTGGGGGGAACTATACTGCAAACCTAATATGGGGGAACATACTGCCAACCTAATTAGGGGGAACTGCAACCTCATGTGGGGGAACTATACTGCCAACCTAATGTGGGGGAACTATACTGCCAACCTAATGTGGGGGAACTATACTGCCAACCTAATGTGGGGGATCTATACTGCCAACCTAATGTGGGGGAACTATACTGTCTACCTAATGTGGGGGAACATACTGCCAACCTAATGTGGAGGGATCTATACTGCCAGCCTAATGTGGGGAAACTATACTGTCTACCTAATGTGGAGAAACTACAACCTAATGTGGGGGGAACTACAACCTAATGTGGGGGGAACTATACTGCCAACCTTATGTGGGGGAGCCATACTGCCAACCTAATGTGGGGGAACTACAACCTAATGTGGGGAGAACTATACTGCCAACCTAATGTGGGGGAACTATACTGCCAACCTAATGTGGGGGAACATTACTGCCTATCTAATGTGGGGGAACTATACTGCCAACCTAATGTGGGGGAACTAAACAAAAATATTAAATTGTACTATTCTGATCCCTATAACTCTTTTATTTTTCTGTATATGGGGATGTATGAGGTCATTTTTTGCGGTGTGATTTGTAGTTTTTATCAGTACCATTTTTGTTTTGATGGGACTTTTCAATTGCTTTTTTAGATATTTTTTATGGTATTTGAAGTGACCAAAAATGTGCAAATCTGGTTAGCGCACTATTACGACTTTTGGGGCCCCTCTTTTGATTTTGCCTAGGGCCACGCTAAGCCTAAAACCGGCCCTGACAGTGTGTCTCCAGCTGTTGCAAAACTCACGGTTGTCCTGGCATGCTGGGAGTTGTAGTTTTGCAACAGCTGGAGGCACACTGTTTGGAAAAAACTGCACTATTCAGACAATGGGGGGACTTTTATCAAGCCACGCCATAGGCATAGATCTTCTAAGGCAGTGTTTCTCAAGCGCAGTGCTCAAGTACCCCTAAAAGGTCATGTTTTCAGGATTTCCTTAGTCTTTCAGGAATCACCACATTCATATCACCTGTGAAAGACTAAGGAAATCCTGAAAACATGACCTGTTGGGGGCAGAGGTGTAGCTTGTAGCTTCTGGGCCCCGATGCAAAATCTGCAACAGGGCCCCCATATGCCAATTACAATACTGGTCTTTTATGGGGAACATGTGCTTTGGGGCCTCCTAAGGCAGCAGGGCCCCAGTGCGACTGCTACCTCTGCTATCTCTATAGCTGCGCCCCTGGTTGGGGGTACTTGAGGACTGCGCTTGAGAAACATTGCTCTAAAGCAGTGTTTCCCAACCAGTGTGTCTTCAGCTGTTGCAAAACAACAACTCCCAGCATGCCTGGACAGTCATTGCAGTTTAGCAACAACTGGAGACGCTAGTTAGGAAACACTGCTCTAAAGTCACACATTTCCATGCCAAAATGTGGGACTTTAGAGGTTTACGCTGCTTGCACTATGGGGGTTTGAAGGGGGCTTATCCTCGAATGAAGGGGGGGGGGGGGCATGCTAGGGGTGTGTTCTGCTCATATGCAAATTTAGGGGCATTTTGTGATGTCACTTCGAAAGGTGATATATATTTGTGCACCGGGCGCAATATCAGCCGCAGAGCTGCTGGATTTACTTAGAGGTGTGCACCTTTTAGTAAATCCAGCAGGCCGAAAATGGGGTGAATTTTATGCAGCGCACAAAAACATTTTGGATAATACATGTCACCCTATATGTGTATATGCCCAATAGTTAACTCGTTAACTCTTGAAAGTGTTTTTTTTTTACATGCATTTAGTTAATTAAACTATTAACTACATTATACGGTACATTACTTAATAGGAATATTTTTTGCTCCAACATGTTGTAAACTGAATATAACAAATCATCGCTAACAAGAACAGTTTGCATTGTAATAATCTCTTATTCTTCCAACAATTACAGCCATTAAATATTTTTTTTTTGTATATTATTTTGTTATTCTATGAATATCATTGGTTTTGGTTTACATTTTATGTAGCAAAATAATATGTAACCTATCACTATTAAACTTGGATTCTTCATCATAGCTAAAAGCATGCATTTTAGGAAGCTGTTCCCGTAAACCATTTATTATGAAAAACTATCCTGTCTGTTTTTCCATATTTGCAACTCTAAGTGTAAATTCACAAGAGGCTGCAACTTGAATGATTTCATATGGCGCTGTGATTCCCCAGGCATCTTGTTAGATCATTATTATTCACGATACAGATTTTTACTCTTATACAAGATCCTTAAATGCTGTATTCGGAATGAGGCCATTTTGAATATCCAGCCTTCAAGCTTCTTTTTATGTCTGTTAACTCAATTTTCTCCGACTGTTTCCCCACCTTGACCGAATAAGAAATTCTAATCAACTTTTACAGTGTCATCTTGCAAATCCTTATGTGTCTCCTTTAAGAATCTGAAATTATCAACTAAAACCTGTCTTGTGCTGTGTCCTTGGTTTTAATTTTGCAACATCTACACGATTTTTTGAGCCAATCCACATTCCATTATCCAGAATGTATAGCAAGTGCTTGTAGATATGGTTGGACTTCTCAATGGGAATGCAGGAATATTTGTGGTGGCGAGGTGTGTGGTGCAGGGCAGATGTTGTTACCCTAGGGGCAGATAGCATTAACCCCTTCATGACCCAGGGTTTTTCCATTTTTGCACTTTCGTTTTTTTCTTCCTTACCTTTAAAAAACCATAACTCTTTCAATTTTGCACCAAAAAATCCATATGATGGCTTATTTTTGTGCCACTAATTCTACTTTGTAATGAAATCAGTCATTTTACCCAAAAATCTACAGAGAAACGGAAAAAAAATTAATTGTGCGACAAAATTGAAGAAAAAACACAATTTTGTAACTTTTGGGGGCTTCCGTTTCTACGCAGTACATTTTTCGGTAAAAATGACACTTTCTTTTTATTCTGTAGGTCCATATGGTTAAAATGATACCCTACTTATATAGGTTTGTTTTCATTGTACTTCTGTAAAAAGTCATAACTACATGCAGGAAAATGTATATGTTTAAAATTGTCATCTTCTGACCCCTATAACTTTTTTATTTTTCTGCGTATGGGGCGGTATGAGGGCTAATTTTTTGCATCGTGATCTGAAGTTTTCAGCGGTACCATTATTGTAATGATTGGACTTTTTTATCGCTTTTTATTCATTTTTTCATGATATAAAAGTGACCAAAAATGCGCTTTTTTGCACTTTGGAATTTTTTTGCGCGTACGCAATTGACCGTACGGTTTAATTAATTATATATTTTTATAATTCGGACATTTACGCACGCGAAGATACCACATATGTTTATTTTATTTACACAGTTTTTTTTTTTATGGGAAAAGGGGGGTGATTCAAACTTTTATTAGGGAAGGGGTTAAATGATCTTTATTCACTTTTTTTTCACTTTTTTTTTGCAGTGTTATAGCTCCCATAGGGACCTATAACACTGCACACACTGATCTTTTACATTGATCACTGGTTTCTCATAGGAAACCAGGGATCAATGATTCTGCAACTTGACTGCTCATGCCTGGATCTCAGTCACTGAGCAGTCATTCTGTGATCGGACAGCATGGAGGCAGGTAGGGATCCTCCGCCTGTCATTTAAGCTGTTCGGGATGCCGCGATTTTGCCACGGCGATCCCGAGCAGCTCCCTGAGCTAACCGGCATTAGTTTACTTTCACTTTAGACGCGGCATTCAACTTTGAACGCCGCGTCTAAAGGGTTAATAGCGCGCGGCACCGCGATCACTGCTACGCGCTATTAGCCACGGGTCCTGGCCGTTGCTAGGTGCCGGGCCCGACCCGCTATGACGAGGGGCCACGCCGTGGCCCCACGTTATAGAATGGGAGCCGACCCATGACATACATGTATGCCATGGGTCGGGAAGGGGTTAACCACTTGTATTCGTGACACCAGGGCATGGTTTAGCCTATAACCACCTTAAGGTATACTGCTGGATCCTGGGCTAGGCACGGGGGCAATAAAGACTCCAACGCCAAGATAAGGACAACGGTAGCTTTAATGAGGGTAGACAGTTGGTCTATACAGTTCCGCCAGGGCCCAAAGGAGGTGACCAGTGATGCTAACGACCACAGGTTGCAATTCTAACCTACCTCTACCATGGCATGAGACCATATTACTTTATACCTTACCTCCGCAGCAATCCGGTCTGATAAAGGTCCAGGATTTTGACCGAAACCTTACAACTTATATGTTTGAATTGCAAATAAAAATCTGCATTTATTCTATCAAGTTTGGTGAGCTAAGTCTTCTCTTACACAGAAAATAGTGAACTACAACTAAAAGTGGTCATGGACAATTTCTTTATAGAGACAGGATGGGCCCTCAAAATTATTTCCCTTTGGAGGCCCAAGGAACCTCAGTCTGACAACTACTTCTGGACCAGGTGATGTCACCCTATAGGGATCCAGCATAGGTTTTAGGTTTTGATCCAGGTTTTGTACATTGCATGTAGTTTCAGGACACATGAAGAGCACGTATGTATGGAGGATGAGTTTAGTTCTGCAGTAAGGAGAGATGTATAAACATGACTTCATGTAAGGTGGAGACATAAATGCAGTAGCAATGTAGGGACAATCATATCATGTCCTTGGTATTGAGCTTTTATCTTTGTCATAAGACAAATTTGTAGTTGAGATTTTATTACATTTTAGTTATCAGGTTTTGTGATTTTTATAAAACAGTCTTATTTCCTCTAAAAGAAAAAAAGAAGCCTGGTGGAGATTTCAGAGGGCATGACCAGAGCATGGCTGTTTTCCAGCAGTACTTACACCAGGACTTCATTTGCCCTTTCTTTCCAATCAAAGGTTAGCACTTACTCCTATCGGCTTTGCCATGACACAGGAAACAGAAATGGACAGGCTGGCACTGTGCTAGGAGATGATTTACAGCACACTATTGTATGGGGCATGTGATGGGAAAAGGGAGTGATCAATTCACTAACACTTTGCAAGGTGCTATGTTTGCAGAAAGGAAAACAGCAACAGCATGGAAGCCAGGAAGGGACTCCATCACCAAAGCAGCCCTCATCTAAGCAGTGATTTACTGCTTATAATGATGCTGATCACAAGCTATAGGGAGGTAGGAGAAGGGTTAGAGTAAAGAAGGGGGGTACAAGAACCAGCCCTGGTCTATGTAGTGAATTGATGCTAATATTGATAATGACATGCTATAGGGAGAGAGGAGCAGCCCTGGCCTGGGGAGTGAACTGCAGCTTATAATACAGACAGGCTAAGGATGCATTCAGACAGTCAAGGCTCTCATCTGCATGTAACACTAGTTAAGCCCTGTCCCTACTTCCTTTGTTTTGTCTTGGTCTTGCTACTGCTAGAGACGGAATTCCCCTAACAGCAAGCAGTACACAGACATTATTAGGAAGTGAGACAACTAGTGGCCAAGACTAGAGCCTTTTTTTCTGGGGTAAGGAGTCATATTTTTTTTTTTTTTTTTATAAATAAAGAGCTATACAAATATCCCATAGGATATGATTCAGAGGGAAGTTGTTTAAAAGTGACCATTTAAAGTCAGATCCAACAAAAAAATGTTTTTTTAAATATATCACTCAGTACCTAATCCTGACCATGTACATAACATTTTTATGTGTCTAGAACCTTTATTTATTTTTTTTATTACACTTTTAATTTAGCTCACTAGTCTGAATTCCTCTCAAAGGGAGGGGGCGTGGCCTCACTGTGCAGGTCTCCGCCCCCTCCCTCAGTATG
Source organism: Hyla sarda (assembly GCF_029499605.1). NCBI lineage: Eukaryota > Metazoa > Chordata > Amphibia > Anura > Hylidae > Hyla > Hyla sarda. The sequence goes on from NC_079190.1 coordinate 444,976,840, forward strand.
CTGTCTGCTCACATCTTCCCTAGTATTAGCAAAACTACAACTCCCAGCTTGTCATCACTGAGAGTAGCAGGACACAAGATGACAGTGGGATGATTTTTTCTCCAGCTGTGAGCCCTGCGTTCACAGCTGTCAATCAAGGAAGTGTGTCCATGACATAGGTGATGATGCATGGACACAGCAGGACTAGAATGTGTCCAAGCAGTCAGGGGGGGCAGTTGTTTGACTGGCTTTTTCAGTATGAAATACTGACAATTTTCTAATGAAAGCAATTGCAAAACCTATTGGTTTTGCATGCTTTACAACATATCAAAAGTTTTTGTATCTGACAGTGCCCATTTAAGTCTAAGACTCACTGTACTATCATGTACTAGTACATGTGCCCAGGTTCACTGTACTATCATGTTTTCATTTTTCTGCTTCATGATAGGACCAGAAAAACGAATATGGTGGAGTTCTGAATACGTCACATGGCACACCATCGGCGCTTGATAGACTCTGACAAAGGAATCTACAAAGTCATGTTACTTCATGTATAACATAAATTCAGCAGCCTCTGACATCCACTAATGTCCAATAGTTCTTTTTTCTACTCTTGATTTTTTTTTGTTACTTTTCATGTAGGTTTACAGATGTCCCGAATGTCACCAGCCAAGTAATCAAAATTGATGGCTGCATTGTTAAACTTTACGAATGTGCTGTGGGTGTAACAAAACAGTTCAATGGCAATGAGTGACAAATCATTCTTCTGTAGAACAGACGGCAAAAATAACACATGATTAATGGTTCTATATCAGAACCTTTGCAGAGGAACAGCACCTGCGGACATAATAGCAGGTAACATTTACAGAGAAGTAATAATATTTCACCGTATAATTACTTGCACATCTTAAAAAAAAAAAAACCTCTGAGGTGTGATAGTCACAACCACAAAGGAACCCGTACAAACCTATTTATTGCTGTTAATCGATTTCTCTCACCTTATTTTAATGATAATTAGACTGAAATGCTACATTTTTATTTCAATAAATTTTTTAAAAATGTTGGCAAACCGGAGATATACTGGACCCGGAGCTGAAGTATGCAGCTTATAGAAAACAGCTGTTAATGTCATCAAAAAATATGTATATCTGGAGGTTCTCATAATTGGAGATACAATAGATGTGACTTATATTCACAAGATATGTAGCTAAAATATAATCTACAGCAGTGTTCACCAATCTGTAGAAAACCTACAACTCCCATCATGCCCTGACATCTGTATAAGAGACAACTGGATGGGAATTTTTGCAACACGATGGAAGTTTTTGCAACAATTGGAGAAACGCTGGTTGAGTAACAATGCTTTATAATAATGCTACCCATAGACATTTAAAAAAAAATCCCATTCTGTAATTCAGGGCATTTTCTATGGAATATAGTGCCTACCTTTTCAAAAGTCATTACAATTTTTGTATTTTTTATACTTTTAGGTACCAAACACCAGTGTTCTACTAAAGGGTTCTGTAAAAGTGGAACAATTGGTTGTAGGACATCTGCAATGTTTATCGACATCCTACTTCCCTGCTCCCAGACAGACCACCTAGGGCATGACCCAGGGGAAAGGTCACCACCATTATCACTTTTGCAGCTCCCTTTCATAGTGTGACCTGGGGGTGTGATTTAGAGGACCACTGGTGCCAAATTTACCACTGTTAGTATTAAAGGGGTACTCCGCTGCTCAGCGTTTGGAACAAACTGAGGGGGCAGGGCGTGATGTCCTGACGGGGCGGGGCTATGATGTCACAAGCTCCCAAACGCTGAGCAGCGGAGTACCCCTTTAATATCCCTGTCATCCCCATATCACTCACTAGAAGCCTAAAGCTGCGTTCTTCTCCAGACAATATCTAACCATTAGTGGGGTTCTTAGCACTAAGACCCCCACTAATCTAAATTTTTGACGCGTCTGTGTGACATGTCAGAAGCTTATTTAAATGACAGTAACACTTTAACCCTGCGGATGATAGGATTGGCTTTAGAATAACATCCATGGCTGATATACACTGCTCAAAAAAGTAAAGGGAAAGCTTAAACAACACAATGTAACTCCAAGTCGATCACATTTCTGTGAAATCACACTGTCCACTCAGGAAGCAACACTGATTGACCATCAATTTCACATGCTCTTGTGAAAATGGAACAGACAACAGGTGGGAATTATAGGTAATTACCAAGACACCCCCAATAATGGAGTTTTTCTGCAGGTGGTGAAAACAGACCACTTCTCAGTTCCTATGCTTCCTGGCTGATGTTTTGGTCACTTTTGAATGCTGACGGTGCTTTCACACAAGGGACTCAGGTAGTGCAGCTCATCCAGGATGGCACATCAATGCGAGCTGTGGCAAAAAGGTTTGCTGTGTCTGTCACTGTAGTGTCTAGAGCATGGAGGCGCTACCAAGAGACCAGCCAGTACATCAGGAGACATGGAGGAGGCCGTAGGAGGGCAACAACCCAGCAGCAGGGCCACTACCTCTGCTTTTGTGCAAAGAGGAGCAGGAGGAGCACTGCCAGGGCCCTGCAAAATGACCTCCAGCAGGCCACAAATGTGCATGTGCATCAGAAACAGACTCCATGAGGGTGGTTTGAGGGCCCGACATCCACAGGTGGGGGTTGTGCTTACAGCCTAACACCATGCAGGACATTTGGCATTTGCTAGAGAACACAAAGATTGGCAAATTCGCCACTGGCGCCCTGTGCTCTTCACAGATGAAAGCAGATTCACACTGAGCACATGTGAAAGATGTGACAGAGTCTGGAGACGCCGTGGAGAATGTTCTGCTGCCTGCAACATCCTCCAGCATGACCGGTTTGGCGGTGGGTCAGTAATGGTGTGGGGTGGCATTTCTTTGGGGGGCCACACAGCCCTCCATGTGCTTGCTGGAGGTAGCCTGACTGTCATTAGGTACCAAGATGAGATCCTTAGACCCCTTGTGAGACCATATGCTGGTGCGGTTGGCCCTGGGTTCCTCCCAATGCAAGACAATGCTAGACCTCATGTGGCTGGAGTGTGTCAGCAGTTCCTGCAAGAGGAAGGCATTGATGCTATGGACTGGCCCACCTGTTCCCCAGACCTGAATCCAATTAAGCACATCTGGGACATCATGTCTCTCCCCATCCATTAACGTCACGTTGCACCACAGACCATCCAAGAGTTGGTGGATGCTGTAGTCCAGGTCTGGGAGGACATCCCTCAGGAGATCACCTCATCAGGAGCATGCCCAGGCATTGTAGGGAGGTCATACGGGCACGTGGAGGCCACACACACTACTGAGCCTCATTTTCACTTGTTTTAAGGACATTACATAAAGTTGGATGATCATGTAGTTTGGTTTTCACTTTGATTTTGAGTGTGAGTCCATATCCAGACCTCCATGGGTTGATAAATTTGATTTCCATTGATAATTTTTGTGTGATTTTGTTGTCAGCACATTCAACTATGTAAAGACGAAAGTATTTCATATGATTAGTTCATTCATTCAGATCTAGGATGTGTTCTCTTAGTGTTCCCTTCATTGTTTTGAGCAGATAACAATATAGACTAGTATCACATTACTATGACATAGGTGTCATGGGCAGTCCTACAGCGGTAGCTTATTGGTGCCACTGATTCCCAATGACATTGAAGTTTGAAATAAAACCAAATTATACGCAAAGTATTTCCAATGCAAAACAAACCCATCCTATTTCTAATACCTTAATTTGAAATGCATTTTTCCTAAAATGTAAGTCTGCTTGGAGGAGAAATCAATTATATTCTTAAGTTCAAGTTTTCTTTTTTGGGCAGACATATTCTAATGTATCATGATACTAAAGCAATGCAACCTGGGGGAAAAGCAGCTATTCTTCAGCAAAAAAAAACTAAACTATGAATAACATTATGTAAAAATTAATTCATGATAAATGATTTAAAATCCTAGCCCAGAATTGTTTCTTATTCAAATGTCACCAGAAAATGACACCTCACCCGCAGGAATGAGTCCAGGGATCCATTCTCCATGTATTCAACCACAATCATTACAGGTCTGCCTGCGAACACAGCAAAGAAATTCATTAGGGAGATTAAAGGTGTATTACGGGTTGGTTATACATTTCCAGCTGTTATGGAAAGATTATCTCTATTACTTTAATGAAGTTCATATGTCTTATGCTGCAGGGCAAGAAAAAAATAAAATAAATTGGAGTAAATTATTTGTGTAGATGCTGGAGAATGCGGGTGCGGAACGTTACTCAGTGAGTACACCGCTGCTTTTTTTTATTACCTGGTGTTCGGCACTAGTCTGGCACAGGACTGCACGTAATGACTTATGTCAGTGGTATTCATCAGTGCGACAATATGCATCTTTGTTAAGCATTTTCAATCACAAAATAGAATGCATCAGAAAAGTCATTATGGCAAAAAGCAGGTCCAGCAATACATATGCTCATGTTTTTAAACATCATTTCAAACAAGTATAAACTGTTCTATTAAAATGCAATCTCAATGATTGATTGTCCTCTTTTTAAAAAAAAAGCTGTTATGTTTTCATTATTTTCTCCATTTTTATTCAACTGATGTCACATATTTTAGAATTCAACAAACAATAATATAAAAAAGATGTGGGGCCAAGGTATTAAAGAGATATTCCTGTTTCATATCACTGGGACATTACAGCAGTCATCCTGACCATCTGGTTGTGCAGGAAACTGCAACTGACCCCATTTATCTAAATAGACCTAGGACCTTGTCTTTTTTAATATGTATTCACCCCCACCATCATATCCTAGTGATATACCATTACTTTATGTGAAGGTAATATCTCCATAAATGGTGCCTGTCATAAAAAAAAAAAAAAAGTGTTCAGACCCTGACCGATCATAAGAACGAGTCAGGAGAAGTCCACTCTTAGGGTTTATTCACACGGCGGAATTTCCGCCAGCGGAATCCATCGGTGGAATTCCACCTGAAATGAAAGCCCAATACACTGGATTCCGCCCTCCCGTTGACCCTTCAGAAATCCCACTTGCAGAATAGTGGAATTTCCTAAGTGTCAACAGGAGTGTGGAATCCCATAGAAGTGTATTGGGCTTTCATTTCAGGCTATGTTGAACAGGATATGTTCACATGGCGGAAAATCCGCAATTCTGCAGACTTTCAGAATTCAAGTTCTCAAAACACAGAATTCCTCCGAAATTCAAGCCCCTGTAACTTCAAAAGGAATCCACAGCTGAATTCTGTATAATAAGACTGTTCTTATCTTTTTGCAGAATATGGAAAGCGGATGTCTGAATGGGACTTCAGAATCCCATTGAAAACAATAGGCAGTAAATTATGGTGGAATTTCTGGCAGAATTCTTCTGTGGAATTCTGTATAGAAATTTCTCTGTATGAACATAGCCTTAGGGTGATCTTTCCCACTTCTTTGTCACTTGAGCTGGATGGACATATCATGTAAGTCTATGGGGCCACCCAGGGATCCTAGACAGGGAACAAAGAGAGGAGTGTACGGCACCATAGCTCTCTTCAGGGTCTGAACATTCAGCACCCAACCGAAAATTTTAGTTGACCTGACATTTTTGTTATCCACACTTTAGATCCTTCTTTTCCACGGACAGAGGAACCATTAATTACCGGTCAATTGCCTGAAATTTGCGACAAAAAGTCCACAACCAATTTCATGTTGTAATAATCATGTATATCTTCTATGAAAACTGATTTATTTTGTGCTCTATTTTTTTGAATACAGGAGAACACTGAAACATTTGCTAAGAGTGTTACATAATTCTATTGACCACCCCTTAAAGAGGCCCGGTAAGTTGTCCTGTCATGTCTGGTTTGATTAATGCTTATATACCCCATTAGAGGGTGCTGCCATGTTAGACATGTATGGTGTATCCACATACATAGATGAAAGGGGGCCCCATAGCCAATAATAAAATGGGCTTCCTATAATGGTATCTGATTCGCCCCCAGGAGAGAAAGGTCTGGTGTGTATTCAACTTAGGTCAATATCCTCTCAATTTTTTTTTCCTGGAGACAGTTCCTTAGCAATCGAAAAAGCAATATGGCCAACCAGCATGGACCCCATAGCAGCCACATAGTCTGCCACTATGGTACATACGCCCTTAAACTACAGGATATGTTATCATTTTCTGATAGAGCTCTGTTTACCCACACCCATCTCCAGAACAGCGCTCCCCTTTCCAAGTCCCACCTAGTAAGGGTGCGTTAACACTGAGTAATTCAAGAGGAATTAACTCGAGTAATTCCTCTTGAATTCTCCGCTCCAAATGAATGCACATCTCCTCTGCCCATTGACTTTAATGCTTTTTCTGCTGTCCTGTTCACACTGTGGAAATTCTGGTAGCGGAATTCTGATGCTGAATTCCGTTCCGCCTGACATCTTTTCACGCGGAATTTACTTTCTCCCCCATTTCCGCGCGCAATTCCGCGTGCAATGCCGTGCAAATTCAACGCGAATTTCGCAAGAAAAGAAAATTCTTTTTTCACCACATTAATTTTTAAGCGTGAATTCCTCTTGATTTGCTCAGTGTGAACGCACCCTTAGATTGTCTCTTTTGTTTTCCTGCCTCTTTTGCTGCTCAGTTTACAGGACAATCCTTGCAAAAACCTGACTGTTGCCAAATAATATCATATACCCTACTGCTCTCTTAGGCATTCCACTATTAAAGGGGTACTCCGGTAAAAAACTATTTTTTTTTTAAATCAACTGGTGCCAGAAAGTTAAACAGATTTGTAAATTACTTCTATAAAAAAAATTAATCCTTCCTGTACTTATTAGCTGCTGAATACTACAGTGGAAATTCTTTTCCGTTAGAAACACAGAGCTGTCTGCTGGTCTGCTGACATCATGACCACAGTGCTCTCTGCTGACATCTCTGTCCATTTTAGGAACTGCCAGAGTAAGAGAAAATCCCCATAGCAAACATATGCTGTTCTGGGCAGTTCCTAAAATGGACAGAGATGTCAGCAGAGAGCACTGTGCTCATGATGTCAGCAGACAGCTCTGTGTTTCAAAAAGAAAAAAGTACAGGAAGGATTAAGATTTTTTAATAGAAGTAATTTACAAATCTGTTTAACTTTCTGGCACCAGTTGATTTAAACAAAAAAAAAAAGTTTTTCACCAAAGTACCCCTTTAATATGGCACAATGCTTTAAGAGGTTGCCCACATGATGGGTGATAAATGTATGATCGATGGTAGGGCCGATTGCGGGGACCAACATGGATTAACAAAATAACAGTCTGTGAATGCCACTTGTGAATAGAGCTGTCGTGTGCATTTATGATCATTGATTGGACCATTGGGATTTAGGGCCCATACATACTACAGAATCTCCGCAAGGAAATATTCAGAGCTGAGATTTCGTCTGCAGCGGGTGCATGAGGGCCGTGCAGTCACCATTGACAGCAATGCAGTCTGTGCAAAATGATGCCAAAAAAATCTACATATTCATTCTTTCAGCAGATCCGGAATCTGAAATTTGCATCGTGGAAAGTTTGCGGTGTAAACGGGTCAACAGAATTATTATATATTTTTTTTAACGTGGAAAAAAAGTAGCACTACTTTTCTGCACATTTCCACATGGAGTTGCTTCAGATATCTCTCACTGTATAGTCCTCAGGTTTTGAAGTCCTTAGGGTACATTCACACTACGGAATCTCCTCCCTGGAGATATTCTGGGTGGAGATTAAGGGGGTGAATTATCAAAACCTGTCCAGAGGAAAAGTTGCTGGGTTGCCCATAGCAACCAATGAGATTGCTTCTTTCATTTTTGAAAAGGCCTTTAAAAAAAATGAAAGAAGCGATCTGATTGGTTGCTATGGGCAACTCAGCAACTTTTCCTCTGGACAGGTTTTGATAACTCTCCCCCTATGTCTGCAGCAGGCACTACCGATATTCACTAGAACTGTGCGGAACTGCCCCATTACCATTGACGACAATGCCGTTCACATGGGATTCCACCAAAAAGAATGAACATGTTCATTCTTTTGATGGGTCAAGAAATCGGAATTTCCGCGGCGGGAAATTCCACAGTGGGACCGGGTGAACAATAAAAAGAACCCATTCACACCAAAGTTATTTCATACAGCAGAATTTTTTTTCAGGATTCCATTTAGAAATTTTGCAGTGAGGAATGGACCGCTCACACACCTATGCACAGATCGGCGGGCTGTGTCCCTGCCACTATTTAGCATCCGGTACAAGAAGAAACACCTAGCATCCCGGTGTGCAGTGAATCAGGAACTTTTTTTTATTTCTTTAGTGCAATAAAAACAGCAGAGCACAAAGACGCCAAAGCTCCTGATTCACTGGACACCGGGATGCTGAATGTTTCTTTTTGTACAGACTGTGAATAGGCCCTTAGTTTTCGGACTTCCAGATTTCAGTCTACTACTTCCAGAGAACTTCTTTTGTTAAGGTAAAACAAACATGAAATCATTTCTTAAAGGGGTACTCCGGTGGAAAACTTTTTTTTTTTTTTTTAAATCAACTGGTGTCAGAAAATTAAACAGATTTGTAAATTACTTCTATTAAAAAAATCTTAATCCTTCCAGTACTTATTAGCTGCTGAATACTACAGAGGAAAATTATTTTCTGTTTGGAACAAGGTGCTCTCTGCTGACATCACGACCACAGTGCTCTCTTCTGACATCTCTGTCCATTTTAGGAACTGTCCAGAGCAGCATATGTTTGCTATGGGGATTTTCTCCTACTCTGGACAGTTCTTAAAATGGACAGAGGTGTCAGCAGAGAGCTCTGTGCTCGTGATGTCAGCAGACAGCTCTGTGTTCCAAAAAGAAAATAATTTCCTCTGTAGTATTCAGCAGCTAATAAGTACTGAAAGGTTTAAGATTTTTTTTAATAGAAGTAAAATACAAAATTTTAAAAAACATGTGTCTGCACTCTTCCCCACCCCCTCAGCCCAACCCTATATAAATAGTAGTTAGCTACACATGGGTCATTTCTTTCCCAGCAGCCTCCCAGTCTGACTGGGAGAGCATGGTAAGTGAGCTGTAGCCTCCTGTTCACACTGGTGTGGTGCTGTGTGGCATCTGTTGCTGCCGTGGCACCGTGTCTGCGGGGGGGGGGGGGGGGGGTGCGGCCCATAGACTGGTTTGAGTGGCATTGGGGCCGCTCTGCCAGTGGGTCGTTTCCCCCCCGTGGGCACTGGTGCCGCCCAGTGCTACGCCATTTTATGTTAGGGACGTTAGGGACCCACTGTAAATAGGTGGCCTTGACGTGGCGAGTGGGCTTTGTACTTTTGATCAAAACGTATATACTAACAACCTGTTCGTTTTTGAAATTATGCTGAGAAGCAATTAGATCATTGTGCAAGATTGTAGATGTGCACCATGTCTGTCTTCTACCTGAATTCGAATTCGTAATTTACAAATCTGTTTAACTTTCTGGCACCAGTTGATTTAAAAAAAATAAAAAATTATAAAAAAAAAAAGGTTTCCACCGGAGTACCCCTTTAATCAGTTCATCCCAAACTTATGCTGTACCCCTGGCATGGCCTTACCCAAACCGATACTTTTTTTTTAAGTCGGGCAAGCAAAAGTAAAGGATATTAAGTAGGAAATAGAGGAAAATAAAGTTTTCTCTTCTGCCCGTCAGCTGTGACCTTGTGATTTTTTCGAGCTGTGCATCTTTACTATAAATGCTGTGCAATGAGCCCACATGGAAAGCGCTTACAATCTCAAAGGTAAGAGACGCTTGCTGTGAATGTAATATATGTTGCTTAGAACCACAGAGGTTTGTCAACAATCTTTAGGCCTGGCCTCGGGGTTACCAATTTAACAGTCTGAAATGCCTGGAAACATTTTATCTGAGGTTTTATAAATCAGTGTTAAAACCCTGGAGCGAGTCTCGCAACAAAACAAGCAATTAATGGTGCGCTATCTGCCCAGGGTCGCGCCGCCACGTGCTGATTGGCACCTTTCAGTAATTTGCAGCCATTTAGATGCTTCGGAGTTGAAAGAAATTTCCTTTAATCGCTATTTTGAAGTAGGCGCTCAAATCAATGTCTGACTTTAATAACCCCCTATCCTCTCTGCAGCCCAGCCAGGCAGATCTGGAAGCACAGATAAATAATGAGTTTGTATGGTTGTTTATCCCCCCATCCCTTCTGTAGCTATCCATTTATCCTATGTAAAGCCAATATCCCCATCTAGAATTTCCATTCATTTATCATGTTCAAAATTGAATCCATGAAACACAATCTGCGCATGAGAATTAATGTAGAGGGCTTAGAAAAGCACAACTTAATCCAATGTCTTTAAGCACATTTGGAAATGTAATACACGACTTGAATCACTTTAGAAAGCGATTAAAATACTACTGAAGATGTTCAAATGTAAATGAAGGATTAAATAAGAAGAAAGATTTAACACTTTAAACTCCAGGATTTCCTGTTCAGAAAAAAAATGAGAGCATTAAAGGGTTTCCAAATGCAGTCGGACTGGGGCACTGCAACATTGGATCCGGTTCTGAAATGATAATGGGAGCTAGCCGCAACAGTACCTATGGGATCCAACAGGAAACATCTGTGTGTATACAAAGAGGGTTAGGTGTAGTTGCTCCTACTCCTTTTTATTTTAGTTTATTCTTTGCAAAATGAACCTGTCATCATTCTTCTGCCTGAACCACAGTCATTGTTCACTTTTGTCTGCTTCACCGGCCTTGGTTGATAGATCTCTCCCTGTATCTATCAATCAAAGTCGGTGGGATTTGGAGAATCCGCCAAGGATTACCCCGATGACTTATGGTTTTGGCAGCATTGTTGACAGGTTTCTTTTAATATTGACAGGTCCACACTTATTTATTTATTTTTTTTATTCACAAGCTTTTCCTACAAGGCTTGGTCCAGATGTGGTGAATATGACTCTTTGGGATTTGTGGGGTGGATTCTGCTTGGCAACTCTAGAGCCATTTATAGCACAGTGCAAGTAGATGGATCTTTCAAAACCTCAGAAGTATTGGAAACATTCTTGTGCGTAGGGAGGTGCCTCCCCAGCCCAGCCTCTACTCAGAAAAAAGTAATCCTTTTCAGACCAGTTAAGTGTAGACTAGCCTCTAGTGAGGACTAGTGGGGCGTACCAAACTTTCTAGCTACCATTATATAGGCTTCACTACCAAGGACCACTTGGGGTAATATTACTACTCCTGTGAAGATAAACCCTTCACAGTCTAATCCTAGTTGAGAAACACTTTAAAGGGGTTGTGCGCTGCCCTTCCTTTCGGAGCTCCGCACGCAGCGTCCGGAAGTTCATTATTCCAAATGCTGTGTGCGGGCTTCCGTGTTCGCGGCCGCCGGGCATGACCTCACGCTCGGCCCCCTCGTGACGTCGCGCCCCCTTCCCATAGACTTTTGTTGAGGGGGCGGGCGTGACGTCACGAGGGGGCCGGGCATGACGTCACGCCCAGCGGTCGCGAACACGGAAGCCCGCACACAGCGTTCGGAGTAATGAACTTCCAGACGCTGCGAGCGGAGCTCTGAAAGGAAGGGCAGCGCACAACCCCTTTGAGAGACACAAAGGATTAAATAGAGACTTTGGAGTAAGGTTGTACAAGGACTTCATACCACATCTAGGACCTTCAAGTGCTTCAGACCGGACCTTGAGACTTTGTGGCTATCATCTAATGGATACATTTATAGACCTGCATCCTGCAGTGGACAATGAAGTTCAGGTACTGTAAGTCCATGTACAGAATACTGCAGTTAACCTCCTGGGAATCAACTAGTGAAGATACCTCATTGAAGATAGTCAGGACTAGATAGTCAGGCTAAAGGACAGCATAGACTTTACAAGAACCCTATACCTTTAGCTACATTTCTTAACCACTTGGTGGTTGGACCATCATTAAAGACTGTAACTGTATTTATTGCAGTAGACTATTTACTACATTTTTGGTCTGGTTGACTTACTGGACAGTTGCCATCACAGGCAACCCAATTTTCTGCTACCAGACATACTACAAAGGGCATTCTCTGGGGCAAAGCTCATCATCATTTCACCAATCCATGCATTGGTGGGTGGTTAGCCCAGCCCAACATTGTCATCTATTGGTGTTCACTTCTAAGAGAGAATGCTAAGCATACATAAACTTTTCATTCACTTCCATCTGCTGTTTATTCTTATAACTGGCACAACATAATTTTTTTTAGTTTCGATGGAAAACTGGACAAGTAAGAAATGTATCAGATTAGTAAATCATAATAGACCCTGACTGTGGTTATATAAATTGATATAATTGCCATATTTTAAAAAAAAAATGTTTTTAGTTGTCTCCACAAACATCCAGCTTCTCCCATGGTGTTGCTGCATTATACAAAATTACTTCCCATTATATATTGCAGAAATAGCAATCATTTTATTTCTATGACGCTGAAAATACAGACAAGTGAATGAATGGTAAAAGTAAGTTGTTCCATGATGAACAGCGAGTGGTAAAATTCATTTGTTTGCACTCAAGTTTTTTGCAGTCAATGGAATAAGTGCATTTGGAAAATTGTACATGAACTATAATAACTGGAAAATAAAACCACCACAGGCGGCATTGCCTAATCTGCTTTGAGGATTTATTTATTGCACACAGTAGTACCTACAAAACTTGAGAGGTCATTTCTTTATTCTATGAGACCAGTATCAACAAAGTAGAATAACTTCTCACCATCGGGAATTAAAATTAAAGAAAAAAATTCCATGTACAAGAAGCTCAAAACTCCTGAATGCAACTTTAGAACTTTGTTTAAAACACAGACAGTAATAATATCATTGTAGCCTGCTACCTGCTTAGAATATGCAGATGTTGGGAGATGTGGAATATGAGGGTCAAATGATTAGATATTATAGGGTTTTTCTGAGATATCAGATCAGTAAGAAGGTCCAACTTAGGCCTATCAGCTAATTGAAGGGGCCTTGGAAATTGTGCGAGTGCAACTTCTTCATTGTTTACTAGACATAGTACCCTATCTTTGGCGCCAGCGCCTGTTATTGCAGAACTTCCCATTAAAGTGTATGGCACAAGTTGCAACATTAGGTACAGCTGCTTCCAAATAGCATCCCAGAAAACCCCTTTAAAGTGTCCCTATCACTCCTGCAGTGAGAGATCACTCGCCGGCTTGTTGTGATCTTTGCCTCACTACAGGAGATGCACTTGTGGTGTCCCGGTACAGGACATGGTCCTGTACCATCTCTAGGTGCCCCCCAGAAGAGTCCCTGCAGTCCATTGGGCTCTCCTGCAGGGCTCACCCCTTGCTCACCTTCTGTTAATGCATTGTAAATGTGTTGTGTACATATTGTTCATTATACAAATTTGTACAAATGTATAGAGGTTATAGAGGTTAGTCATGTGAACTACTGTCATGTGACACTACCCAGAGTGCCATGGGCACAGGAACCACAGGCTTTGCAACCAATGGGATTAGTCCAGCCCCCTTAGTATATAAGGGGCTGTAGTCTCTCAGTTAGCTCTCTTGGCTCTTATTCCTGCACTCTCTAGCTCTCTTAGTTCCTGGCTACAAAGCAAGCACAGTCTCTGCATCTACTAAATTCATCTCATCTAGGCCAAAGCCTAAAGAACCTGCAGCCACTTCAAAACGTGAGTTATCAAGCTCTATCTACAATTCTAGTGACTACTACTCAACGCAAGAATAATATTAGTAGCACAGTGGCCTGCATAAATCATCTCAATACTACAAGTCCCAGCAAGCCTGTGAGGTAGCCTGCATCCTGGTTGCCTCTAGAGAAACTGCATATTTGTAAAGACTGTTTAATAAGAATTCCAAGTAAAAGTTCCAGTTATTTTCACAATTCCTGCTGTGGACATTCCTTTATTGCCTGCCGTTTCTGGGTTGATGGTTGACAGGGCCTTATACCGAAACAACCATATCCTGGCGTCATGATTAATCAGGGGTTAATAACACCTTACCCCACAGGGTTAACACCACCAGACCCTGCTACACTATTGCAACACCCCGACACCACACACTCCATTGACTTACAATGGAGACAATCTCCTGCAGAGAGTTGGAAAGGCAGTGATCTGGGGAGGGAAGCACTTAGTTGTGCGCTTCTCCTGGTTGTGTTAATGATTAGTGGGGTTCTCAGCACTGAGACCCCAGCCTTTTGAAACGTGTATAATACAACAATACATAACCAGAATATATGAAAACAGAATTTTTGAAGTTTTTGCAAATTTATTAAAAAGGAAAAACTACAATATCGCATGGACATATGTATTCAGACCCTTTGCTATAACACATAAAATTTAGCTCTGGATCCTCCCGTCTCCTGATCATCTCTGAGATGTTTCTACATCTTGACTGTAGTCACCTGTGGTAAATTCAGTTGATTTGACAGGATTTGGAAAGACACAGCCCTGTCTATATAAGGTCTCACAGCTGACAACCAAGCCATGGGGAAGAAAGAAGTGCCTGTAGAGCTCAAAGACAGTATTGTTTGAAGGAACAGATCTGGAGAAGGGTACGACCCCCTGCGATCTCCCTGCAGCACCCGTGATCTCCCTGCGGCACTGGAGGCTCGTGACATCACAGCCACGCCCCCTCAATGCAAGTCTATGGACTTGCATTGAGAGGAGGGGTGCAATGTCACAAGGGGGCATGGGCGTGATGTCATGAGCATCTGGCGCCACATTGCCAGTCATCCAGCAAGGTGCCCCTTTGGATAGAGGGATAAGATGTTTTTAGCGTATTTAGCGTACCTGGCGTATTTGATGCGTATTTGTTGCATATTTGCTGCTGCGTATTTTATTTTCCCATTGAAGTCAATGGGTAGGAAAATAGGCAGCAGCAAATACGCAACAAATACGCAGCAAAATACGCCAGGTGGGAACGTACCCTTAAAGAGGATATCTGGTGGAAAAAACATGTTTTCAAATCAACTGGCGCAAGAAGGTTAAACTGATTTGTAAATCACTTCTATTTAAAAATCTTAACCCTTCTAATACTTATCAGCTGCTGTATACTACAGATATATTACAGAGAAATTTGTGTACAGGAACTGTCCAGAGCAGAAGAGGTTTTCTATGGGGATATGATTCTAATCTGGACAGTTCCTGACACGGACAGAGGTGTCAGCAGAGAGCACTGTGGTCAGACAGAAAAGAAATTCACACATTTCTCTGTTTTAGACAGCAGCTAATAAGTACTGGAAGGATCAAGATTTTTTTAATAGACGTAATTTACAAATCTGTTTAACTTCCAGGCACCAGTTGATTTTAAAACATTTGTTCTCTACTTGTTTCCATCGGAGTTCCCCTTTAAGTGCAGAATAAAGGGGAAAAGGCCACAACAAAATAAAACATTTAAAAACAATTTGAAAAGGTCTGGAGACTTTCTAAATGCATTGTATCTACAAAATCTACTTTTATCTGATGCATGTAAGCCTTTCATGGGTATTATAAGTCTTTTATGGTTAAACTATGATTATTTAATGACTTCTTTTCCTATTACAAAATGTGACTTTTGGTAAGTATAAACTGTTGGAAAAGGTTAAATATTTGGAATTCTTTTTTTTTTTTTTTGACCCATTCTATAGTAAAGCCTGACAGACAGATTAAAAGACAGGACAAAACCTAGAAGCCTGTATCCACTGATTACTTATAGTGACTAATGTGCTCCATACAAAAATACAGTCCCACCGAGAGCCCTTGTCAGGGAGCCGCTCAGATGCTGTACGTCTTCTTTAGAAAGAGCTGACTGCATTGTGCAGGGTCTACCAGTGCATAGAATAATTCACTATATATCTAGAAGCGTGACACAGAGAAAAACACATCCTTTGTCAAGCCTATAACTTATTCCTGTAAAAAATGATGGTGATAGAACATATACAGTACAATACATAACAGGCCCGTATCACTGCTGATACCTTCAGGCTTATACATTTAAATGGATTCATGCTAAAGGTACTTGTACACCTTTTGTCCAAACACCTAAATTCCCTTCTTTTACAATGCAGAAAAAGTGAAATAGAAAATGCAATAGCAGCATAACATTTTTAGAGAGCAGGGGGCCTTCATAACAAAATCAAATTGGATACCTGTCAGACAGGGGAAAAGAGGGAAGGCCATTGCCAAACACCCTTCCCAAAATGAGACTCTGAATTAAAAACAATCCCCAAAACAGCTGTCTAAAGACATGTAACTTTACAGTTTGGAAGAGATTCTGCTTTGGTCTAGTAAATTCCCAGTCAGGTTCTAAGGCTTCTTATAGGAGCCAATAACTGGATTGAATGGATGCTACCTCCTGAAGGTGGCATCAAAGAAAAACACATTTTCCTTTTGGGAGAGAATTACTGTGCACATCCTTTCACCCAAAAGTCTCAGTAAAGCATGAATTGCCTGTAAGTCTCCACACAGCTTTTGGTGTTCCCCTCAAGGAGAAACATAACCCCTTTTCTGAATGGAGCCATTTTGCTGAGCCCTTTTAATATTTGGTGTGCCAACATATTCCATTCAGTCCCATTCTATCAGTTGTTACAGTGTGTTTCCCAACCAGGGTGCCTACTGCTGTTGAAAAAGTACAACTCCCAGCATGCCTGTACAGACTTTGACTGGAAGGCACCCTGAGTGGAAAACATAAAGTTGTTAATCCCTAGAGCAGTGGTCTTTAACCTGTGGACCTCCAGATGTGGCAGAACTACAACTCCCAGCATGCCCAGACAGCCGTTGGCTGTCTGGGCATGCTGGGAGTTGTAGTTTTGCCACATCTGGAGGTCCACAGGTTGAAGACCACTGCCCTAGAGGATGCAGGATGTATATTCACATTCTACACCCACTCCTGCCATATGAAGAGCTTAGGAGGGCTTCATACCCAGTGGGTATTAAATGGATTTTAACTTTCATGGCATTAGATTTTTGTCAGATTATCTGTAATCAGCATTGGTTGTTTGTGAAAACAAGGATTTAACCCCTTAAGGACTCAGGGGTTTTTCAGTTTTTGCACTTTTGTTTTTTCCTCCTCATCTTTTAAAAATCATAACCCTTTCAATTTTCCACCTAAAAATCCATATTATGGCTTATTTTTCGCGGCACCAATTCTACTTTACAGTGACATTAGTCATTTTACCCAAAAATTCACGGCGAAACGGAAAAAAAATCATTGTGCGACAAAATTGAAGAAATAACGCCATTTTGTAACTTTTGGGGGCTTCCGTTTCTACACAGTGCATGTTTCGGTAAAAATGACACCTGATATTTATTCTGTAGGTCAATACAGTTAAAATGATACCCTACTTATATAGGTTTGATTGTGTCGCACTTCTGGAAAAAATCATAACTACATGCAGTAAAATTTATACGTTTAAAAATGTCATCTTCTGACCCCTATAACTTTTTTATTTTTCCACCTACAGGGTGGTATGAGGACTAATGTTTTGCGCCGTGAGCTGAAGTTTTTATCGGTATGATTTTTGTTTTGATCGGACTTTTTGATCACTTTTTATTCCTTTTTTAATGGTATGAAAAGTCAGCAAACATACGCTTTTTTGGACTTTGGAATCTTATTGCGCATACGCTATTGACCGTGCGGTGTAATTAATTATATATTTTTATAGTTCGGACATTTACGTACGCGGCGATACCACATATGTTTATAATTTTATTTTATTTACACTGTTTTATTTTATTTTTTTATGGGAAAAGGGGGGTGATTCAAACTTTTATTAGGGAAGGGGTTAAATTACCTTTATTAACACTTTTTTTTAAAACTTTTTTTATGCAGTGTTATAGGTCCCATAGGGACCTATAACACTGCACACACTGATCTCTCATGCTGATCACTGACGTGTATTAACACGCTTGTGATCAGTGTTATTGGCGCTTGACTGCTCCTGCCTGGATCTCAGGCACGGAGCAGTCATTCGTCGATCGGACACTGAGGAAGCAGGTAAGGGCCCTCCCGGTGTCCTGTAAGCTGTTCGGGATGCCGCGATTTCACCGCAGAAGTCCCGAACAACCCGACTGAGCAGCCGGGATACTTTCACTTTCACTTCAGACGCGGTGGTCAGCTTTGATCACCGCGTCTGAAGGGTTAATACAGGGCATCACCACGATCGGTGATGTCATGTATTAGCCGCGGGTCCCGGCCATTGATAGCCGCCGGGACCGACCCGATATGACGCGGGGGCACCGCGTGACCCCGCGGGAGCCAGCGGAGGACGTAAATATATGTCCTGCGTCGTTAAGGAGTAAAAAAAATAAAAACATGAATTACCCCCTATAGCTAAAAGCTTCAATATGATTGGTTGTTATGAAAATCTGCTCCTCTATTTCTTCGCATCAACTTCCTCTATTGTCTTAAAAATTTGGTCCCGGATTGTGTAAGTGGGCTGGGTTGCAGTATGGGACACATTGCTTTCTGGTTACTATTATGAAAAACAAAGTATACTATACAATGCTAATACAACTTAATAGTCAATAAACTATAATAATGCCATACATACTGCCCATATAATCATACTGGACAGACAAGTGTCCAGAAAATACCAGATGTAATTAGACCAAGTAAACAAAGAATGATCTCCGTCTGTTGCCCTTGGCCTTTGTCTGAACATTTTCAGACAGCTGGAGTATCTCGCAATATCCATAAATCTCGATGGTAATGTGCATATCACGTCATCTTTCAATTTAATTTTCCAAATTGCAAGATAATATTTTTTTATAATGTCAAGAGGAAGGACAAGATTGTTTGAGGGTAAAGTTGTTAGGAGTTAAAGTGTACTGTCATTATACAAACTTTTAACATGTCCTAAGGACGTATAAAAAGTATTGATCGGTCAGTGTTTAAGACCCAAACTGATCAGAAATTGCGTGGCTAAGTGTCTGTGTAGACAGGACGGTTTCATAATGATTCCGTCATGGTCATGTGACCTAAAGCCGAGAGAAAAATGGGGTAAGTGCAAACTTTTCCCAGCTCATTTTACTGATCGGTCTGGGTCTGAATGCCCAGACTCCGATCGATCAAAACTTTTGTTATGTCTCTAAAAAGTTTTTATTTTTATTTTGTAATGGTAGATATACAGTACTTTAATACATAACATAGGATGGAGACTTTTTATTCTTTTTTAAGCTACTTGTTGACCTACATTTCCAAGTATATTTTTGTAAGTTTACTGAACCTGTCACCATTTTTAGTCTCTTACATGAGAATCTTTATCATACAATCCATCATCCTGGTTTGGATCAGATAAATGGCTTATCCCGACCCCATTTGATTGCAAGTGCCAATGAATACATTCCATCCTGGTCACTGTCACTACTCTTCTTTCCAGCTAATCAAACTAGAGCATGGACTTGCTTCAAGAAAAAGGTGAATATTCACAGCGCTGAACAGACCGGACAAAGGATAAAAGCCAACACAAGTTTTATTTGCCCAAGATGCAACATGTTCAAAGCATGGCAGGCTGCTTCATCAGGCATCAGATGCCATGCTGCATCTTGGAAAAATAAAACTTGTGTTGGCTTTTATCTTTGTTCCGGTCTGTTCAGCGCCGTGAATATCCACATTTTTCTCAAATCAAGTCCATACCATATTGCTTATCTGTTGGGTGGAAGGGCTGCATAACAACCATCATCTTTATGTGCTTTGCCATGGTTGTTTATGGGGTACACAATTATTTGGGGTAAGCATATTCCTTACCCTAGCACTCCTCCCTTGTTTTTTTTAGAATCAAACTAGAGAGCACACTATTTATGACCCTTACGTTCAATTATTAGTTTGATATTATAGTGGTGTACTCTCTTTTTTACCTGTTTTTACTCCTACTTTTATTTGACCCACACTGACTTTACTACCTATTTTGCCTCTTTATAGCCCGACTGGATTGCTATCTTTTATGTTTATTGGTCCTGACAGTTTTTTGTACCCTGTACTGTGCTCTGGTTCTGTTTTCTTTGATGCTGGCTCTTCCTTTTTCTTGGTTTCAGCCCCATTTCAGTTTGTATGGTTTTGACCCTACTAGTTCACAGCAAAGCTTCACATTCTTTACCTTTCCTGGTTTTTGTACTTACATAGTTGATATGGTTGAAAAAAGACAAGAGTGCATCAAGTTCAACCTATAACCCTACGGTGTGGTCATATATATGGGTATCTCACAACCACGTTTCTTATAACCATGTAGCAAGAATAGTAGGGGGTCCAATCTCTGGGAGCTCATCGATCATGAGAATAATGGAGACCAAATGTTACTAATGTATTACGTTCTCTTTTAATTTTCCCTACATAGTGGTGTTCTTGGCCATTTGGCTAAGCAGGCAATTTCACCTAGCCCCATTTAAGTGAATAGGTCCCGGCTTTAGTTCCTTTCATAGCCGAATGGCTGGGGGCTGCTGTGAAAAAAATGGAAAACAGTTCTTAATCCCAGAAATCCTAGAGGTCAGACCCTAACCGATCATGAAATGATGGTCTATCCTAGTGCTGGGGATACCCCTTTAAATAGTATGCTATATGAAGATGGAAGGCAGTTCATGATAAGCTTGAAGCACACTATACGTTTTCTCCAATTTTTTCAGATAATCTCTGCTCGGAGACTTAACGTTATGCCGATATTATGTTCATTGTAAATGTGCAGCTTTAAATGTGTTTATAAGAAAGGGCAATGTGTACTGAAATGCTATCAGAGTCATTTATCATGCCCCCTTCAGAAAATTATATTATTGAGGGCCTGCAGAACACTGCAGTTCTATAAATTATTTAGCATTTACTTCCACATCAGGCGGAACTGTTGTTTCTTTTGCCTAATTTATTTTAGAGTAAAGAAACATATTACCGTTTTTATACATTGTGAACCAGCGTAGTGTTCCCAAATAATTACATCTCATGAATGGATTTTAAAATGCTGATGTATCAAAAGATATACTAAGAAGAATTGTATATTCAGTGATACAGCGCCCCCTAAACCTGAACGGGATGGGGCTTGAATAGTATCTCTGATACCATCACTTTATGCCCCAGTTTAGACGATTATATCTTCATCAAGATTATTTAGTCTAAGGTTTAATGTGAATGATTTGTGGCCACTGACATTTTTTTTTAAGAAAATAGAATTCGGAGCAATTCTCTAATATAATTGTATCCAACCTTCTTCTCAACAAGCAGAAACAGTTCTATTAATGAACTTATGAGGAACATTTCCTGCTGTTTTCATGCAGAAAGTATCACCAGAATCCAGGTGCATGTATGTGATGCCAATTATAACATTACACTAAAGGGATGCTTGCAACATTTTCTAAGATACGTAAAATGTTCTTGTCTAAATAGGTTCAAAATTGTGTTCTGATACATTTTTTAATATAGTTGTAGAAGGGACAGGACTCCAAATGCTCCAAAGCCATAGATTTAAATTTATGAAATTGTGACTGCGGTTAGCTGCCAATAGGGTGAGCTTATAAGTTTTCCGAATACTGCTTATACATTGACCATAATAAGAAAACAGAATGCATTAGTGGTAATGCTGTCAGTGGACTGTGTGAATAAGCCATCCAAATTCAACTGAGGTCTTCCACCCATGGGTATGGGCATGGGTACGACTGTTATCTCTGCACTCCCTATAGTCACACCCTGAGCTTAAGGATCCTATTAGATGAGCATCACTGGTTTACAGAGCCTTTATGCAGCTTGAGCATTAACCAGGGAGGGACACACAAATGACCTAGTGATTTTTTGACAGGTTGAAACAACCCAAACAGCTGATGACTGACCCTATTAAACTGGGTAATATCAGTCAACAATTACCCCATGTAATAGGGTCCTAATAAAACTAGAGGAAGTATAACCGCTCTCCTAAAGTGGCCACCAAATGTATGCCATAGCGTACGAGATGGAGATTGATGGACTGCTACTTCTGACCCTCTACAGCTACACCCACTGCTTGGGATACTAAAAACTAGACTGCTTGGTGTAAAGGGGGGGGGGGGGTGTATAAGTATAATATGAAGAAATATTACGGCTGTTGGTAGCAGGTAACCAACAAACAATTATTCTTGTAAATATTTCAGAAAATGGTAATTTTTTTTTTAGGAAACGAAAGGTTGCCCAAGTTCAGAGCACTAAACATAACATGTAATTTAATTTTCAAAATTTCAAGCATATGCAAACATGAAATCTGAAGTCCATTAACATTGTCAATACATAATGTTGTCATTAAATAATGAATCTCCAAGAATGATCACATAATATATGGAAATTAGGAGGAAAGTCTAACAATTAATTAACCGTAATTAACTTTGTTTTGCTGAAATTTACATAGCAGTTATCAACGTGAGGAAGCAGGACTGGAAAATGACTGCCGCTGAATGCAGTTAGACAAGCTGTCCGTAGAGGTGGGAGACGTACTGAAATGTGTAAGTAAATGTTAAACCAAGTAGGAAAAATTGTTCACGCTTATGAGTCTATGGCTATCTTAATATGCACCCCACTTCACAGCGAGCACCAACCATAATGAATTAACCCTCTGCATTCACATACAAATCAGCAATGAGACCTTACTGGGGACAGGGCATTGCAGATCATTGTTTGGAGGGTAGTGCACCTATTTTTATGTCTTTATTGTGATCACAACTGACACACAACATTTGTTGCATTGTTAGAGTCTCCATTTACATAAGGGACAGTTTTAAAATGGCTAGAACAACGACAGCCTAGATGTGGCATTGCCAAGAAGAGTTTTGTTCGACTACCCATTTCTACAAATGTATTACATTGTGCCCATTCAAATCATGTGATCAGGTGACCAAGTAATGGTTTGGCCAAGTCACTTGGCTGCTTCAAGTGGGTTCCTTAGTGGGTGATCCCTGTATGATAAGGGGTTGTCTTTATGAGGCACCAAAGTTCATACATAGTTGGATTTTTGGGTAAAGGTCTCATTACACCATTAAAAAAATGTGGCCAAATCAGCAGATTTTTTTCAGGACCAAGATAACTTTTTGTGTATTGGGGCCTCCCATAGATCCCAACTGATGATATTGGGGGAAGGAAGAATCAGCCATGTTGAGCTTTAACCCCAAATCTTTTTTTGTTCTCTCTGGAGATAAATCCTGCTGGTATGTTAAAGAACCTACAGGGAATTGGCCATCACCCCAATCCAACTCTTCTGATCCTGGCCCTTGGTGGTCTGCTTGGCTTCACTTAAAAAATTCCTCGCTGATCACTGATGATTCAACCGTTACTATGATAATATATAATATGTGTTTACTTTGAAGTGATCTGAATCCAAATGAAAGAGTATTACAAGAATAAATGACTTCATGTTGTCATTTAGACACAACCATCATTTTTAGACTATTTCTTATTCTGAAATAATATCATCCATTGCAGAAGACTGATAGGATAGTGACATCCTAAACCTGCCATGCTTAAACAGGCAGATACATGAGTTGTTTGTTTTTATTCCATAATAAGGAAGAATTACTAGAAAGCACATTGTGTTATTGTATATGGCATTCTTTCCCTCAGCATAATTTTTTCAAGTTTTAGTTGCAAATTGTGACTTACTGTAGGTCGGGGGGCGGGAGGGTGAAGGCTCAATCTGTATAACACTGGGATATAAAGGAACAGGGCCGAACTGGGACTAAAGCCGGTCATTTATTACATTTTTTTAAACCAAATTTTAAACAATGAAAAATATCATTTTGCATTGTCTGTTATATTTAGAATGTTCGTCACTGTAATTTATTATATTGGAGTATAATACAGGATAAATAATGTAATGTATGCACACAGTGACTTCACCAGCAGAAAAGAGAGTTTCCTGAGTTACCCCTCTGATTTGCTACAGCGGTCTGTGGACTGTGCAGGTGTTAGAATCACCATGCAGCCAACGCCAGACCCCACAACAGTGTAGCAGCAGCTGTGGCGCCATCCTCTGAGTCTGCTGCCTCTGCTCCTCTATGACCGAGGCGCGTTTAACCCCTTAAGGACCCAGCCCATATTTTTTTGCACATCTGACCACTGTCACTTTAAGCATTAATAACTCTGGGATGCTTTTACTTATGAATTTGATTCCGAGAATGTTTTATTGTGACATATTCTACTTTAATATAGTGCAAAATTTTTGTCGATACTAAGAAAATTGCATTTTTCTAATTTCAAAACTCTCTGCTTGTAAGGAAAATAGACATACCAAATAAATTATATATTGATTCACAAATACAATATGTCTACTTTATGTTTGCATCATAAAGTTGACAGGTTTTTACTTTTGGAAGACATCAGAGGGCTTCAAAGTTCAGCAGCAATTTTAAAATTTTTCACAAAATTTTCAAAATCTTAATTTTTCAGGGACCAGTTCAGTTTTGAAGTGGATTTGAAGAGCCTTCATATGAGAAATACCCCATAAATTACAACATTATAAAAACTGCACCCCTCAAAGTATTCAAAATGACATTCAGAAAGTTTGTTAACCCTTTAGGTGCTTCACAGGAATAGCAGCAAAGTGAAGGAGAAAATTCAAAATCTTCATTTTTTTCACTCGCATGTTCTTGTAGACCCAGCTTTTGAATTTTTACAAGGGGAAGGAGTGACAATGGGATTTTGGAGAGTGAACTTTGCTGAAATAGTTTTTTTTTGGGGGGGGGGCATGTCACATTTAGGAAGCCCCTATGGTGCCATAACAGCAAAAAAAAAAACAAGAAAACAACTGAACTGAAGTTTAAACCCCCCTCCCCCGATCTACTATTGGTCGGTCGCTTCTGACCGACCAATAGCAGGGATAGGAGGGATGGCACCTTGAACTTGGTCTTGTACACCCCCGATCCCCTTATTTTACGGGTCACCGGAGACGCGTATGACCCGGTATCGCTGCAGATCGCTGGTGGAAATTGACCGGCGATTTGAGGTGATCGCCGACATGGGGGGGGGGGGGGGATTGCACGGGGTGCCTGCTGAATGATTTCAGCAGGCATCCTGGTCCGGTCCCCGCCCGGGGAGCGGCGGAGATGGAATTCCCACGGGCATAGAGGTACCTTAAGTACCAGGGAGCCCTGTGTCCTTAAGCGGTTAAATGGGGTTGTCCCATTAAGAAAAATAGGTCTAAACTGATGCATTATGTGAAACGTATTTCAAATTTACAAGCATTTCTGAAAATGTTCTGTTTGAGATATATAAGCTCACTAATCCTCCATGTGCCTGCATTGTTTTGATAACTGTTGCCCCTGGTTACGACCCCCTGAGATGGGTCACACATGCTCAGTTTGCCATCCAAAGTTACTCTATTTATAAACAGCACGTGTGTCCTCCATTACATATATGTATGTGGTCACATCTGATTTTACCATCTTTTCTTAGTGGGACAACCCCCGAGGAGAAATATATATAACAATATACCTCACAGTAATAGCAAAAATGAGGGAGGAAGATCACTTGGATTTCAACCATTTTGATAAACATCATAGAAAAATCCCTCAGTCAACAGCTTTTATGGATTTCAGCCGATCAGAAAGCAGCACCACCTAAATAGAACTCCCAGGAGGTAATAGTGATGATGTCATATCTGTGATGTCACAATAATTCTCCAACAGAGGGCAGCACTGAGTACACATAGCTGTGCACAGCTGCTCCTGCTAATTCTTCATCACAGAGGGAGGACAGAGCCACAACCAGGATCAGCATCCAAGGGGGGACCTGCATCTTTGTTGTAGTTCCTTGTAAAGCAGTGTTTCCTAAACAGTGTTCCTCTAGATGTTGCAGAACTACAACTCCCAGCATACCCGGACCATATTTGGCTGTCTGGGCATGCTGGGAGTTGTAGTTTTGCAATAGCTGGAGGCACCCTGGTTAGAAAAAACTAATATAAAGGATAAGTATACATAGAGTAAGATAGAGGAAGGACCATTGCTACAAAGACTCAAAGTAGGAACCTGGAGAAGCAGATTCATGCACATTACCATCGTCAATGCAACGGTGCGAGTTCCATGCAAAAGTTTTTTTTTTCTGATGAACGGGACTCAAACTTCTGGGGGTTGTACAGTTGCAGAGAATCAGGTAAAGATGGAGTCAGAAAACCTGGCAGATGGAAATGGAGTTGGGAACACAGGATATTGCACACTATCAGTAACACCTTCACTATGGGACTCCTTGAACCTATTGCTCAGACAAAGGTGGAGTGGATATGGCTGCTTTAAAATAATTCAGCACAAAGGTGGTTGGTTGGGCTTGTCACATGGCCTTCGTCATAGATATCCATGACTAGGGCCAAGTGACGGGCCGTAACATGTTGAACAGTCTTATTTATCCTGCACCGAATAGAGATATTTCAAATGTACAAGCATTTCTAAAAATTTTCTGTTTGAGAGATATAAGCTTACTAATCCCTCATTTGCCTGCATTATTTTGACTACTGTTTCCCTTGGTTATGTTCCACTGAAATAGGTTGCACATTCTCAGTTCAACTGCATTGTCCTGAATGTATTGGCAGTTGTTCTCCACTGCACATAAAAGCAAGGAGGATTGTGGGAAAGTGTGTGCTCTGCTGCATGGCAACAACAGGGTCACAGCAGGTTTGCTTTTAAGGACTAGCCCTTTAACCCCTTTCCACTGCAGGACATATGCATACATCCTTGCAGCTGACATGTTCCTGCAACTGGACTTATGCATATGTACTGCATTCTCACTGCACTCCAAGACAGGGCGCAGGAGATAGATTCTGGGACCCGGCTGTCAATCCCGCTGAAACTGTCAAGACCAAGATAGCTCCAGTCTTGGCAGTATGAACCTTACAGATGTCCTGGTCAGTACTGACCCCACAGGGTCCTGATGGTTGTCATGGCAATAGAAAGCCAGCTGATGGCCTCCTGTCTGCCAAGTATGGAAGCCTGTGAGGTACATTATATCTCCTGACTCCCCTCTACACCTGCTGTGCAATGCTTGCATGTGTGGGTATAAGCTGCTGCCAGACTTCTTTAGCGGTGGCTTTTCTCCCATGAGAAAAAAGAATGGGACATGCGAAAAATCAACAAGCTGAATCTTTTTTTCCTCCACATTATCCTTCAAGGGAGAACAAGCACACTCCATAGTCGGCCCTATCAAATTCAGTAGGTTCAACCAACTATGCTTTTAGTACAGACATAAACTAGTAAGCCAGCTGTCACCCTCTCTTGGATCATGTGCTGCACGACCAAACGATGGTCATGGGTCCTCGCCACTGAAGTATTCTGATAAAAAGATAGATCCCCATAAGATTTCTGCATCTGATAAAATGTTGACAATTGTTCATAGACTTTGTTAGTAGGGATTACTAGCCTTCTTAAAAAACCCTTACCGAGTCATGTGATGTAAAACTCAACAACTGGTTCAATAAAGCCATACTCTCATGTCATATGACCAAAGTAATTTGCATATAGTACATGAAAATAACGAAACCTAAATACATAACAAATAATAATTATAGTCAATTTTATAATTCATTATGCATTTAGGTTATGTCATTCTATTTGACTACTGTATATGTAAATTACTTTGTTCATACAACATGAAAGAATGGTTTTATTGAACCAATTGTAGTGTTTTACGTCACATGATCTTTTTAAAGATGGCCACCAAACTCTTTCTGACATAGTCAGTGATTACAAAAACTGTTAAATCTCATCAGACCAGACTTTGTGTTTGTCCTGGCTATGACAACAAGCTTTTAATCTGATGTAATAAAGCAAAGAAGCTTTATGGTACTTAGCTCTTATGTGTATGGGTTCTTAAAGATTATGACTGTAGGTTAACACTCGGTTACCAACAAGTCATTTTATAGTGACCTTGACCTCTGTGTTTCCCTATGACCTGTTGTCTTTGTAATACTTAAAGGGGGATTATTCCAGGAATTTACAGCTGTAGTTCATAATATTGTCTGTACCTGTGTGTGATGGTGGTCTCATAATTCATCTGTGATTTTCGCCCATTATTTATTTTTAACAGCATACAAAATTACTTAGGTCTCGGATTTTCCCAGATTGCAGTGCGTCGAGACATGACATAACTAGTCAGGTGTGCAAAGCAAGCTGTCCTGCCTCAATGGGTGGAGTGACCACTTGGTGGGAGAGAGATCATTTTGCAACAATTGTAGGCACCCTGGTTAGAAAATACTGGTCTTTTGCATGGAATTTAACTCATTTGTGTTTCAATGGGTGGGGTTGCTGATGTGTGGGACTGAGGCTAGTGACTTCACACTTACAAACTATGGAACTATGGGATGTGTTATTTAGAGAACGAAATCCAACAGGAAATACACAGTTCACAAAAAAAGATATCCTCAGCATTATGGTAATCTCGCAACATAGCCATTTAGCCCCAAGACATGCACGGATCTTTCCTAAGCATGTCCATTACTGTCTGGCAGGCACATACTAAAATCACCTTATGGTGATAACCCCTTTAACCTCTACCATGACACAAACATGAGTAAATGTCATTATGTAGCCCTAGCTGAAGGCCATTACTGTTCCCTGTATGAATATAAATGATATAAAAAAAACAAATAGTGCAACTCTCGGAATGTGCCTGGTATTACAGAATTCTATAAGAATAGGAACAATACTAGGGAATTTGTGGAAGAATTCATTGTGGGAATTAGCTGCACAAATGGCAGGCAAACAAGCATGATGTTGGTGCAAAAACAAAAGGGTTTATTAAAAACAAACCAGCAGGAACATAACAGTTCAGCAGAAGGCTTTACATCAGCCGTTAAACTCAGAAGCAACAAAAACGTGACTCCAACTTAAAGTCCTTACATAACCATGTAGTGGAGGTTGTTCTTGGTGCAGAGATGCTAGTCTATCTCTATCCTGATTCCCATGGAAGCTTTGTGTGCTTCAGCCTGTAGCACAATGTGGAAGAAATGGCAAACAACTCCTCAGGTTCACACTCTCCTCACTTGAGGTCTAGGAGCAGCAGACTTTAAAGGCCTCAAGAGGTCCAGTAAAGCCCATACCAGACTGTGGGAACGGCCTTCCACCAACACTACAGCCATTCCAGAAAAAGAGCCCATTTAAGCTGCATGGCAGCTATCCTAACTATGCACACATCAGTATCCTACTGCTACTGACCAAAAAATGCTCTTTTCCCCCACCGAGCTCCGGAACTGTGATAACACATACATTGCAGTTTCTTTGCTGCAACTTAGCTGCATGGAAATGCCGAAGCGTACTGCCGGATCGACCTCCTTGACAACCCTGGAAGTTTACTACACTGCTTAAAAAAATAAAGGGAACACTAAGATAACACATCCTAGATCTGAATGAATGAATGAACTAATCATATAAAATACTTTCATCTTTACATAGTTGAATGTGCTGACAACAAAATCACACAAAAAAATCAATGGGAATCAAATTTATCAACCCATGGAGGTCTGGATATGGAGTCACACTCAAAATCAAAGTAGAAAACCACACGACAGGCTGATCCAACTCTTATGTAATGTCCTTAAAACAAGTAAAAATGAGGCTCAGTAGTAGCCTCCAGGTGCCCGTATGACCTCCCTACAATGCCTGGGCATGCTCCTGATGAGGTGGCGGATGGTCTCCTGAGGGATGTCCTCCCAGACCAGGACTAAAGCATCCGCCAACTACTGGACAATCTGTGGTGCAACGTGGCGTTGATGGATGGAGCGAGACATGATGACCCAGATGTGCTCAATGGGATTCAGGTCTGGGGAACAGGCGGGCCAGTCCATAGCATCAATGCCTTCCTCTTGCAGGAATTGCTGACACACTCCAGTCACATGAGGTCTAGCATTGTCTCGTCTCGGTACCTAATGACGGTCAGGCTACCTCTGGCAACCACATGGAGGGCTGTGCGGACCCCCAAAGAAATGCTACCCCACACCATTACTGACCCACCACCAAACCTGTCATGCTGGAGGAAGTTGCAGGCAGCAGAACGTTCTCCACGGCGTCTCCAGACTCTGTCACATCTGTCACAGGTGCTTAGTGTAAACCTGCTTTCATCTGTGAAGAGCACAGGGCGCCAGTGGCGAATTTGCCAATCTTGGTGTTCTCTGGCAAATGCCAAACGTCCTGCACGGTGTTGGGCTGTAAGCACAACCCCCACCTGTGGATGTCGTGCCCTCATACCACCCTCATGGAGTGTTTTTCTGACCGTTTGAGTTGACACATGCCCATTTGTGGCCTGCTGGAGGTCATTTTGCAGGGCTCTGGCAGAGCTCCTCCTGCTCCTCCTTACACAAAGGCGGAGGTAGCGGTCCTGCTGCTGGGTTGTTGCCCTCCTACGGCCTCCTCCACATCTCCTGATGTACTGGCCTATCTCCTGGTAGCGCCTCCATGCTCTGGACACTACACTGACAGCCACAGCAAACCTTCTTGCCACAGCTCACATTGATGTTCTATCCTGGATGAGCTGCACTACCTGAGCCACTTGTTTGGGTTGTAGACTCCGTCTCATGCTACCCCTAGAGTGAAAACACCGCCAGCATTCAAAAGTGACCACAACATCAGCCAGGAAGCATAGGGACTGAGAAGTTGTCTGTGATTACCACCTGCAGAACCACTCCTTTATTGGGGGTGTCTTGCTGATTGCCTATACTTTCCACCTGTTGTCTGTTCCATTTGCACAACAGCATGTGAAATTTATTGTCAATCAGTGTTGCTTCCTGAGTGGACAGTGTGTTCACAGACGTGTGATTGACGTGGAGTTACATTGTGTTACTTAAGTGTTCCCTTTATTTTTTTGAGCAGTGTAGTTGATACGGCAACCTACTTGGCACGTATCTACCTTCCACTACCTTACCTACTGGCTGCCTACATTATGCACAACATTTAACTAAGCTAAAACTTTGTGCGGCAGTCGTGATGCTGTCTATAACTTTTCATAAACGATTTTGTTGGTAAAAGTATCCCAAGCAGTGAACGTGCAGTCCCATCGCTAATAAGCGCGTGCAGCTCCAGCGTTGGCTGCTTTACACAGAAGATATAATAAGACTGTAGAACTGCTATAGATATCAGGCAGGACAGACTAGCAAGATGCCGACTCCTGGACTGTTTGATCCTTTTACATGAAGTCCGATCAATCCGCAGAGCCGCCAGCCACTTCTTCCCATTGTTTATTAACACCAATCTCCTGACTGTTTGCAGAAAGTGAAGATGTTATCTTGGAGTGGCAGAGGTAGCGCCATCACTCTCTGCGAAACATCTGTCAGGTATACAGTAAAGTGCACTTTGTAACAACACGACAATAGTTTGGGCGATAATTCTTCTAAAAAAAAAAATAATAATTTTCGCCAAGCTGTGCTATCAACTTATTGGAACAGCAAAACCCTTCTGCAAATTATTTTCAAAGCCGGGAAAAGCTTCATGATTTTCTGTCTCTTTTTTCTACTATTAATTACAGTAATTAAACCTTCAATCCATAGCAATGCTTCCTAACCAGGGTGCATCCAGCTGTTGCAAAACTACAACTCCCAGCATGCCCGGACAGCCTCTGGCTGTCCAGACATGCTGGGAGTTGTTGTTTTGCAACAACTGGAGGCTTCCTGGCTGGGAATTTTTTTTTTAATAAATAAACTGGTGCTAAAAAGTTATACAGATTTGTAAATTACTTCTAATTAAAAAGCTTTCTAGTACTTATCAGCCACTGTATGCTCCAGAGAAAGTTGTGTAGTTTTCTCCAGTCTGACCACATTGGTCTCTGCTGCCACCTCTGTCCATGTCAGGAACTGTCCGGAGCAGGAGAGGTTTACTATGGAGATTTGCTCCTGCTCTGGACAGTTTCTGACACGGACAGAGGTGGCAGCAGAGAGCACTGTGGTTAGACTGGAAAAAAAATACACAACTTCCTCTGGAGAATACAGCAGCTGATAAGTACTGGAAGGATTAAAGGAAAACTGTCACATATTTTCTCCCGCACTATACACGGGTATTGGTGGATAGTGCGGGTCGACGCTGATTAAAACGAGCCCCACCTTGGTCTGATCCGCGCACCCGTTTGCCCGCAATTGTAGTTTTAATCTCTGTGTATATCCTGCTGTAACTGGCAAAGGCGGGGCTTATGCGGTCTAACGGACACTGACGTCAGCGCCGCTCATGAATATTCATCCCTCCCTCTGGTTAGGAGCGGCGAAGAGAGGGAGAACATGAGGGATGAATATTCATGAGCGGCGCTGACGTCAGTGTCCGTTAGCCCGCATAAGCCCCGCCTTTGCCAGTTACAGCAGGATATACACAGAGATTAAAACTACAATTGCGGGCGAACGGCGGCGCGGATCAGACCAAGGTAGAGCTCGTTTTAATCAGCGTCTCCCGCACTATCCACCAATACCTGTGGATAGTGCGGGAGAAAATATGTGACAGTTTTCCTTTAAGATTTTTATATAGAAGTTATTTAAAACTCTGTAAAACTTTCTGGCA
This sequence comes from Hyla sarda, assembly GCF_029499605.1. Taxonomy (NCBI): domain Eukaryota; kingdom Metazoa; phylum Chordata; class Amphibia; order Anura; family Hylidae; genus Hyla; species Hyla sarda. The sequence goes on from NC_079190.1 coordinate 445,009,246, forward strand.
CCAGTTGGTTCGAAAATATTTGCTTTCCACCGGAGTACCTCTTTAAGTGTGTCATTTGTTGTTTCAGAAGTTTCTTATTGTTGGAGCATATGGATATAAATTGGAGGACCCCTGCTTGTGACACCGTTGGATGTGTATAAAGCAGCTCAGCAGCTCTTCTTTGATGCATCATGCATTGAATAGTTGTAATTGTACGTTTCCCACAGGACTGCTTTAGTGCAAATATGGTCCCACTGGCAACTTCTGGGTGATGATATCACCGAGATTGGTGAGGGTCTCAGAAGATGGACTCTGTACACTCAGCACCTTTAAGAGAATTGTGGCACAAGGAGCTTGTCCTAAAATATAACTGCTACTGTATCACTGTAGCTATATATAGGCGAAGGCTAGGTAGCTTGTTGCAGCCTCTTTGGTACCTACCATCCAAATACAGGACCTAAAAGTCCTTCACTTCTTTGCCACATTCTTGAACGCAACAAAGTGCAGAAACACCTATGGCCAAATATAAACCTACAACTGTATAATAATGATGTTGCATACATACTAAATCCCTAATGTGCTTCCAAAATTAGAACTACACCCCTTATGAGCGAGTGCAAGAGATTAAAGCTGCACTGGAAATCAATGTTTTGTTGGTTCTATGCATCCTCGACAGAGCTGGCAGCAACTTATCAACTCCATTGGTTCACCTAAGAATGATAAGAGATTTCAGCTCTGAAGCCTACACTATAAATTTAAAGGAGAACTCCGAGATGTACAACTTATCCCCTATCCAAAGGATAGGAGATAAGTGTTAGATTGCGGGGGGTCCAACTGCTGGGGCCCCCCGTGATCTCCCGAACCGAACCCTGGCTCCCTGCATGAAACAAGCATTTTCGACCAAAGCACGAAGCTGCGGCCGACACGCCCCCTCCATACAGTTCTATGGCAGAGCCAGAGATTGCCGAAAGCAGCGCTCTGGCTCTCCCATAGAACTGCATGGGGGGGGGGGGGGCTGGGGCCGGGGCTCCGTTCAGGAGATTGCGGGGGGTCCCAGCGGTCAGACCCTCTTGCAATCTAACACTTATCCCCTATTCTTAGGATAGGGGATAAGTTGTACATCCCAGACTTATCCTTTAAGATAGGTATTCTACATAGTTCCATAAACAAGAGTCCATCAAGGCCAACCTATATCCCTATTGTGTCCCCAATGCGTTGATCCAGAAGAAGGCAAAAAATCCATCTGTGGCTGATGCCAATTGCCCCATACCAGGGGAAAAATTCCTTTACGACTCCAAATATGGCATCAAAATAAATCTCTGGATCAACGTTCTATACCTGTAAATTTAGTATCCATAACCTGTAATATTATTACTCTCCAGAAACGTGTCCAGGTCCCTTTTAAACTCTTTTATTGAATTCACCATGACCACCTCCTCCGGGAGAGAATTCCACAGTCTCACTGCTCTTACAGTAAAGAACCCCCATCTGTGCTGGTGTAGAAACCTTCTTTCCTCTAAATGTAGAGAATGCCCCCTTGTTATAGATACAGTCCTGGGTATAAATAGGTATAAACAGATCTCTGTACTGTCCCCTGATATATTTATACATAGTTATTAGGTCTCCCCTAAACCTTCTTTTCTCTAAACTAAATAATCCTAATTCTGATCATCTTTCTGGGTACTGTAGTCCTCCCATTCCCCGTATTACCCTGGTTGACCGTCTTTGAACCCTCTCCAGCTCCACTATATCTTTCTTGTACACTGGTGCCCAGTACTGTACATAGTATTCTATGTGTGGTCTGACTAGTGATTTGGACAGTGGTAGAATTATTTCCTTGTCATGGGCATCTATGCCCCTATTGATGCACCCCATGATTTTATTTGCCTTGTAATGTATTCACAAATGTAGATTAAAGTTTTTTTAATCCAAATTTATGTAAATGAATAAACTTTATGTTTCAGTTGTTCATGATTTTTAAAATATATGTTTGCTGTCAGTTCATGTTTGAGTACTTACTTATGTACTTATCGCTCAGCTGAAAGGAAACATTTGTATCCAGTTTAGACAATGTCTGTAAATAGATCTGCAGCAGCTGCTTATATCTTTCTTGTAGTTTGCTACAATGTATCTGTCTGGAGTTCAGGCTGTGTAGCTCACAGAACAATACCTACCCTGGATACCATTGCTTCCACTTTTGAGAACAGGACTTGGTACATATGGGTTTGCCGGCTGTGAATCTAAATAAGAGTCTTCTCTGGGGGCGCGAGAGGAAAAATAATCTGGGTTATTTCCTAGATTATCTTTCACTACACTACTTCTTTAAAATGGTAGTAGAAATAATATATATATATATATATATATATATATATATATATATATATATACACTCATCCTTATAATATATACCTAGAGGTCTGTATATACCACTATATTTTCTTCTTTTTATCCGACACGCAGGGTTACGTGTAACACAGAAACATCGGTATATATTAGCACAGTGTGAGCCCCCCAACCTCCTTTTTCTTTTTTTCTTTTTTAAATCAACTGGTGCCAGAAAGTTAAACAGATTTGTAAATGACTTCTATTAAAAAAATCTTAATCCTTCCAGTACTTTTTAGTATACTACAGAGGAAATGCTTTTCTTTTTGGATTTCTCTTCTATCACAAGCACAGTGCTCTCTGCTGACCTCTGCTGTCCATTTTAGGAAATGTCTAGAGCAGCATATGTTTGCTATGGGGATTTTCTCCTACTCTGGACAGTTCCTAAAATGGACAGAGATGTCAGCAGAGAGCACTGTGGTCATGACAGAAGAGGAATCCAAAAAGAAAAGCATTTCCTCTGTAGTATACTAAAAAGTAATGGAAGGATTAAGATTTTTTTAATAGAAGTAATTTACAAATCTGTTTAACTTTCTGGCACCAGTTGATTAAAAAAAATAAAATAAAAAAAAAACCTTTTCCACCGGAGTACCCCTATAAGTTGAATTTGCTATTTTGCTTAGTATAAAATCCCTTCAAGCAATGGCTCTTTATGTATACTTGCTAACGAATGTGGTCTTTAAGGGTGCAGCTAGCCTCAAATGAAGTGATCGTTCTTATTACGAAGGCTGAACAAGTAAGATAGAGAGTTAGACGTGCTGAACGCAGAGCTCTGCAAATTTCCCATGCTTAGAATCCAATTATACAGTCTCTGCGGAAGATATTTAATTATAAGGAAAAGTATTAAAAAGTTCATGGGTGCTAGAAATCCTGTCATAAAAGCTACAATGACCAAATGAAATCTCACTCTATGCATCATATAACACACCATACAGTTTAGCGTTATACGAGAAAACTGCTCTATTACAAGGATGGCTACTCCTTAAAGGGGTACTCCGGCCCTGAGACATCTTATCCCCTATCCAAAGGATAGGGGATAAGATGTCTCACCGCGGGGGGTCCCGCCGCTGGGGAGCCCCGCAAGCTTGTATTCGCCACCCACCTGTTTGAGCTGCACGCCACGATGCCAGCTCACAAAAAGCCAGGTGGTGACAACGGGGCAGAAGTATTGTGACGTCACGACTCCGCCCCTGTGTGCCGTCACCCCCCGCCCCCGCTATGCAAGTCTATGGGAGGGGGTGTGACGGCCCTTTAATAATGTGGAGTTTTAACATTTTGCGGGATATGTACACTTGTGCTTTACATGCCCAAGGTAGAAAAGACATCAAACTTTTATGAAGTCATCTATTATTAACAGGAAAGTATCAGTTTTCCACCTTCGCTTTAGAACACCTGGGGTGAGAATCTATAAACTGCAAATTGGCAGCAAGGTTTGTGACTCAAACTCGCTCGCCGATGTGTCCAGAAAGTTAAGTTAATTTTATATATAGGTTTAGCTGAAACGTAACCACAATCAATGGAGCTTAGAGCATGCGGAGGCCCTTTTTACTGCTTATTCCCACTCTAAGTAGAAAATGGAATATCATTGAATGTACATTGACTTCACAGAGGTACTGAATACTTAAAGTGGTATTCCGGGATCTTAGCTTTTATCCCCTATCCAGAGCATAGGGGATAAAATGTCTGATCGTGGGGGGCCCTCCTCTGGGACCCCCCAAGATCTCCCTGCAGCACCTGCAGCACATTACATCACATCTCCAGTCTCGGAAACCCGGAAGTTTCCAACAGTGAAGATGCAGCCCAGCATACAATGGGGGTGCTGCAAGGAGATCGCAGGGGGGCCCAGCGGAGGGCCCCCCAACGATCAGACATTTTATCCTCTATCCTGTGAATAGGGGATAAAAGCTTAGATCCCGGAATACCCCTTTAAGGACCGAGTTTGCAAATATTTGTTTTTTTACTTGGGTCTTAAATTTTTAATACAAAAGGACATGTCACGGAAGAGCTACATGATATCAAAAATTATAGTTTCTCTAATAAAAAAAAGGGAAATATCAGCAAGATATCAGAAGAGAAGTTCTGGCATACAATTTTACAGTTAAGGTGTAAGTCCTTTATAGAGCTAAACTGCTTTAGTTGGAAAAGAAGCACATTTTACTAATATACAATGCATTTGGAAAGTTTTCAAACCCCTTGTTAAAAAAAAAAAATAATAATTCCATCACACTTTGTAATAAAACGTGTGGGACCTCTTTCCCACAAGATTTTGAGCTAACTTAAAGGGATACTCCAGTGGAAAATTATTTTTTAAATCAAATGGTGCCAGAAAGTCAAACAGATTTGTAAATTACTTTTATTTCAAAATCTTAATCATTCCAGTACGTATCAGCTGCTGTATACTACACAGTAAGTTATTTTCTTTCTATCTGACCACAGTGCTCTCTGCTGACACCTCTGTCTGTGTCAGGAACTGTCCAGAGCAGGAGCAAATCCCCATAGCAAACCTATCCTGCTCTGGGCAGTTCCTGACATGAACAGAGGTGTCAGTAGAGAGCACTGTGGACAGACAGAAAAGAAATTAAAAAAGAAAAGATCTTCCTCAGTAGTATACATCAGCTGACAAGTACTGGAAGGATTAAGATTTTTAAATAGAAGTAATTTAACTTTCTGTCACCAGTTGATTTAAAAAACATATATATATATATTTCCACCGGAGTACACCTTTAAGTTCTGTTTGGTGGCTGAGTTTTCATATTGGATCTTACTTGGGCACGTTATGCTCAATGTGTAATTGTTTATGTCTCTGTATTATACAGGTTATTTAGCTCTTTTCATTGCCCGTACTGTCAATGATGGTTGCAGATGAGGCCTTAAAATGTGCGTGACTGCTGCTGTACATTGCTGATTGTCGACATAAAGAAATATAAACCAGACAAAATGTTGGTATAAAACTCTTTCTCAGGAAGAAAACTCAGAAAGTTCCCAAGTGTTATCAGAGAGTTCTCTGAGAGAGTTCTTGTTTATTTTACGAAAGCGCATTCGTTTTTACATTTGATAAAAAAGGGAGGTTAGTTATGGTGTCAAAATCATCATGTTACATTTTGATTGGTTATTTGAGGTTTGTCTCTATATATTAGCACATTTAAGCATCTATTTATTTCTTGGCCAAAGTTCACTTATGTGGCTCTTTCACTCTGAAACTGGAAAATTCCAGATCTTTGCCCTTCTATACAATCTGTACCTTCTTCAAATATTTTGTCTTCTGAAGTCTAATCTTGGGCCTCCTGGTGTCATTCCAAGGTCTTCATCTTAGTTCCAAGCAAATAGCAAGCTGGATATATAGGTTAAAAGTAGGTAACAAATATATTTTTCCAGCATTAGAAATGGCATATAAATATATACCACATTTATTGGGGTATACCACGCACCGGCCTATAACACGCACCCTCATTTTACCAAGGTTATTTGGGTAAAAATAGTTTTTTACCCAAATATCCTTGGTAAAATGAGGGTGCTTGTGTGTGCATGTGTATACCCCGATACACTGTTTCTGACCCCGCAGAAGCTCCCAGGAAAGGCAGTGGGAGAGAGTTCGTCGCTGCCCGCTTCTCTCCCCCTGCCTTTCCTGAGGTCTAGGGCCCTGCTGCCGCCGCTTCTCTCCCCCTGGCTATCGACGCCGCTGCCCCTTCTCTCCCCCTGGCTATCAGCGCCGCTGCCCCATTGCCAGCGCCGATAGCCAGGGGGAGAGAAGCGGCGCCGGTAATGGGACAGCGGCGTCAATAGCCAGGGGGAGAGAAGGGGCAGCGGCACCCATTGCCTCACCCATCCCCGGTTGTATAAATACCTGTTGCTAGGGTCGGGTCCGCGCTGATTATGGCCTCTCCTGTGTCGTTGCTATGCGCTGCGAGACGCAATGACGAGTGACGTCTTCAACATGACATCACTCGTCATTGCGCAGCGCATAGCAACGACGCAGGGGACTCCATACCGGATACCAGAAGCAGTGTGGACCCCGACAACAGGTAATTATACAACCGGGGATGGGGGAGGCAACGCGTCTCTGGACCCCAGGACAGTCTCTGGACCCCAGGACAGCCAGGGGTAGAGAAGCCGGCAGCGACGGCAGGTCTCTGCACCTGCAAAAGCCGCTGGATTTCATTGATTTAAATCGCCCACTTTAAATCATTGAACTGCAGCGGCTTATCGGCGTATAACACGCAGATAGACTTTAGGCTAAAAAATTTTGCCTAAAAAATGCGTGCTATACGCCGATAAATACGGTAAGTGGGAAGCCTATTGGCTGAATTTGTGTGAGGGGCGGGAGCTCCGCCCCACACGTGTTCAGGCGGGGTGTCAAGTAGTTGTGGTTAGGGGCGGGGGTATATAACAGGTACCCCGGCCATTTGAATTGGGCAGGTACCCCGGCCATTTGAATTGCTGTTTTATTTTATTCGCTCCTATATTAAGTAACTTACATAGCCGTACTGCGGGTCACTGTAACAAGTAGCTGGCAGACATGTGGGGCTACAGCGCTGCCGAACACTGCGGTATGGTTCCCGGGGGGCCACGGAGGTTAAGTGTTCATACGGCACGTAGTTGTTAGTTATCATAAACCCTCTCGGGGACTCGCCTCCGCAACGCCGACACGGGTCCGGTGTTCTAGGAGGCAAGTTCCGGCAGTTCAGTTCCAGCTCCGGCTCGCTGCAGTACACGAACGCCGCCGCCATGTGGCGCTGCGTGCGCACGTGTGCGGTCAGTTATTCTGGTTACAGATAAAGAGGTATATAAAAAAAAAAAAAAAAGTGTATGGGTTCATATGTGTATATGTATAGGGGTGCATGCATGTATGTGTACATATATATACATGCTTATTTGGAAGGGTGTTGCAAGCTTAGTTCATCATAACATGAAGGTCGTTTTTAAGTCCAAGCACATGGTTAGGTAATAGTTTTTCTGTCATTGTAGTTATAAGATTATATATATATATATATATATATATATATATATATATAAAAAAAAAAGATATAGATATATATATATATATATATATATATATATATACATATACACGTATGACATTTATTCTGTTCATACGTTCGTTGTCACGGCATTATACTGTCCATACGCTCTCAGCATTTACACTGTTCATATGCTCATGGTTTTCCTTTACTCATGTCCTTGTATACTGTTCAGGTGCTCATAGCATTTCACTCGGTTCACACGCTCATTGTTGCTCTCCGTCCTCCCGCTCATGGCACTAATACTGTATGCACGCTCTTGGCTTACTGTATTCACACTCATAACATTCACACTATTCATATGCTTTTAGCACTAAGCTGTCCATACGCTCAAGGAATCTATCCCATACGCATTTGTTCATACGCCAATCGCGTTTGCACTGTGCATATGCCGTGGCATTGACACTGGGCGTTTGCTGCGGCTTTTGCGCCGTTCATGCGCCTTGGCAGTTGTTGTTTTGTTATGCTCATGGCATTTATTCTGTTGATATGCTCAGGACGTCTATACTGTTAATATGGTCAGGACATCTACACTGTTGCATGCTGATCACGGGGCATTTACACTGTTCTTCCATTCATGACATTTCATGTACATGCTGGTGGGGCATACTCTGGGCGAGCGCACAGTGTTCATGCTGTACAGAGCTCATGCCACTGGTATCGCTCACTTGTTCATGGCGTCATGCTGTGTGCACACTCGGGGCGTTTTTGCGCATGGCATTGGCAGTCTACATGTTATGGCTATACGTTCTTAGGTGCTCATGGTATCCATTCGCTCATGGAACATACTGACGATATGTTTGTGGCATTCATGCTGGTCAAGCCATAGTAGTTGTACTGTCGGTTCGCTCGGGCCAGTCATACACTGCAGACACCCGTGGCATGTATACCGCTCATGGTATTTACACTGACCGCTTGTTCACAATCTTATACTGTTCACACCCACGAGTTGCTGTTTTATGAACATGGTGTTTACCATTTACATGATCACAACATACATTCTGGTCATACTCTCATGGCACTGATACTGTTGCAGACACCCATGGCTGTTATACTGTTCATAAGCTCTTGGTTCTATAGTGGTCATATGCTCATGGTGTTTACATACGTCCATGGCATCATCACTGGGTTGTTAAAGCATACGGTTTCATACGTTATTGGCATTCTGGTCTTCCGCTTTTGGCTTGCTCGCGGTTCATACACGCATAGTCATACTGTCCATATGCAATAGCTTTATTCGGATCACAAGCTAAGGATATTTATACCGATCATCCGCTCACGGCAGTTACACGGGCCAAATGGCCTGTGGCATTGACATTCACCTATGACATTCATACGATCCACGCGCTCATAGCATCCATACCATGCTGTCCATTCGTCCTTAGCTCTTACTGTTTTCATGCACTCTCATTGTTCAGCCATCCATTGCTTTTGTGCCACACATGCACTCTTGACACGGGACTGGTTGTGCGTGGGTGGGGATTGGTTCTTTGGGTTCCATGCGACCGGCATTCGGGTTGTTTGGACGTTCGTGGCATTGTTGCCATATGATGGGGTACGGCATCGGCGAGGTGGTGTCGCTGTGCTGTATATGCTTATAGTATTCACGGTACGTAGTGAGTACTTCAATACAGTGCATGCAGTTCTAGGATGCACATACCATCGTACAGCTCATACGATATTAACTACACTGTGCTCACGCTTGGGGGCTTACGTTATAGTGTCCAGTTATTGCCAAAAGTTACTTCACACTGACAGGTTGTCAGTACCTGTCATGCCAGCCACTTCTGCAGGGGGGAGGCCCCACACAGGTCATTATTACTGACACGCCTTCAGAACAACAACATTATGATACGCAGGGGGTGGTTTACCTGTTGTGACTGCCACAACCACAGGGGGGAGGCACACACAGACTATTGTCCGACACTGCTTCAGAACAATGATAGTATTACACACAGGTGGTGGTTCACCCGTTATACCTGCCACATTGCAGGGGGAGGCATTATGCTGGTTCTTGTTACTGACATTCCTTCAGAGAAATAACGCCATGATACACATACGTGGTTGTTTACCTGTTATGCCTGCCACGTCTGCAGGGAGAGGCACCACGCAGGTTATTGTTGCTGACACGTATTCAGAGCAATATCATCTCGATTCACAGGCTGTTGTACACCCGTCATACCTGCCACGTCTGCAGGGGATGCACCACGGAATTGTTGCTACTGACACATCTTCAGCGCAATAACATCACGACACATAGGTGGTTGTTTACCTGTTATGCCTGCCACGTCTGCAGGGGGGAGGCACCACGCAGGTTATTGTTACTGACACGTATTCAGAGCAATAGCATCTCGATTCACAGGCTGTTGTACACCCGTCATACCTGCCACGTCTGCAGGCGATGCACCACGGAATTGTTGCTACTGACACATCTTCAGCGCAACAACATCACGATACATAGGTGGTTGTTTACCTGTTATGCCTGCCACGTCTGCAGGGGGGAGACACCACGCAGGTTATTGTTACTGACTCGCATTCAGAGCAATAACATCTCGATCCATAGGCTATTGTATACCCGTTATACCTGCCACGTCTGCAGGTCTGCACCAGGTAATTGTTGCTACTGACACATCTTCAGCGCAACAACATCACGATACATAGGTGGTTGTTTACCTGTTATGCCTGCCACGTCTGCAGGGGGAGGCACCATGCAGGTTATTGTTACTGACACGTATTCAGAGCAATAACATCTCGATTCACAGGGTGTTGTATACCCATCATACCTGCCACATCTGCAGGGGATGAACCACGAAATTCTTGCTACTGACACATCTTCAGAGAAATAACATTATGGCACATAGGTGGTTGGTTTCCTGATAGGCCTGCCACGTCTGCAGGTGGAGGCACCATGCAGGTTATTGTTATCTGTCACGTGTTCAGAGCAATAACATCTCGCTTCATAGGCTGTTGCACACCCATTATACCTGCACGTCTGCAAGGGGATGCACCATGTAATTATGGCTACGTACACATCTTCAGAGCAATAACATTACGACACATAGGTGGTGGTTTACCTGTTATACCTGCCACTTTTGTAAAAAAAAAAGGGAAAAATACGCCACGCAGGTTATTGTACTGACACGGCTGTACAGCAATTATTATTATGACATATAGGTGGCTTGTTTACCAGTTGCGCCTGCCATGTCTGCAGGGGGAGGCACCACGCAGGTTGTTGGTACTGACACGTCTTCAGAGCAATAACATCTCAATTCACGGGCCGTTGTATGCCTGTGATGCCGGCCACGTCTGCAGGGGGATGCACCAAGCAGTTGCTGCTAGGGACACAGCTTCAGAGCGATAATGTCACACTTCACAGACTGTTGTATACCCATGCTACCTGCAACTTCTGCAGGGGAAGGCACTGCGTAGTTGTTTCATTAGCACGTCTACCGAGCAATTACATCACGACAAGTAGGCGGTTGTAAAACTTCTTACCTGCCACGTCTGCAGGAGCATTCACTGTGAAATTGTTGTCACAGACACATTTTCATGGAAATAATTTATGTCACTCAGGAAAGGTCTGTCAGCGTGCTGTGGGTCACTTGCTAACAGTTTATTTTTGCCAACTAATAGCGGGGACTGGATAGTTTCACAGGGGGCCTGATAGGTATCTATGGGTTTCCCTCTTACCACAATTTCACAGGCAAGCATGTTGAAGAGGCATTTATCTGCTTGTATGTCAGTTTGATCTGGTTTCAACGCCGACTCGTTGATTACAGAATAGTAAGTCTCCATCAGCTCATTGGTTCCAGGCATCAATTACTAGGCTAAGTAATTTGCAGATTCTTTATTTTGATCTCAATTTAGAGGTTGAATTTGGAGTACGTGTTAAGGTTGTTGGTGTTTGATCCATGTTTACTAACCCTTTTTCTATTCCTACCAGGTTCATTTTTGCCCACTATAGGCGTGCCCTCCGTCGCGGTCATTGGGCACAATTCTGACCGTTAGGTTTAGTATATTATTTTCCATACAGGTACGTATGTATTGCTGTAACCACGAGCATGAGCGTGAAGCCCCGAACACAAGTGGGAAGCCTATTGGCTGAATTTGTGTGAGGGGCGGGAGCTCCGCCACACACGTGTTCAGGCGGGGTGTCAAGTAGTTGTGGTTAGGGGCGGGGGTATATAACGCCCCTGCTCCTACGGGAGGGGCGTACGTCACATTTTGCGGAACCCTCCCAACCCTCCCTTTTTTCAATTATCCATTACAGGGCATGCCCACTATAGGCGTGCCCTCCGTCGCGGTCATTGGGCACAATTCTGACCGTTAGGTTTAGTATATTATTTTCCATACAGGTACGTATGTATTGCTGTAACCACGAGCATGAGCGTGAAGCCCCGAACACAAGTATTAATATATATTGATCGGCAGTCAGAATCCTTTTAATCAACTTGTCAGTACTTCCTGGCACTTTAGAAGCAGTGATCATTGCCACTATTTATACCTAGAATCTACCTAGTATGCAAGATAGCCCAGCTGTTATTGTGGTTTCTAGGAAGGTGTGATATAGGTTATGCTTGCTATATCCATGTGCTGGTCTGTGTTTAAATTATTTTTTTTGTCTGGTCTTTTGCTTGATGTATTTGTATTAAGGCTATTTCTTTTTTTTTTTACATGTATACTTGTTGCTGTACACTTTTTTTCCTTTCTGTCTTTCTCTTTTTACAGTGTTTGGCCTTGTTGTGGACACATAAGGTTAAAATTAAATTAAATGCAAATGTCTTTTTAGATTGAAATTAGTATTTGTGTATAAACTTGGTGGGTTAGCTCTTAAAGGGGTACTCCACCCCTAGACATCTTATCCCCTATCCAAAGGATAGGGGATAAGATGTCAGATCGCCGGGGTCCCGCTGCTGGGAACCCCCAGGATCTCCACTGCGGCACCCTGCTATCATTACTGCACAGAGCAGGCCCGCTCTGTGCGTAATGACAGGCGATACAGGGGCTGGAGCATCGTTACGTCACAGCTCCGCTCCCTCGTGGTGACCGCCCGCCCACTTAATGCAAGTCTATGGGAGGGGGCGTGATGGACGCCACGCCCCCTCCCATAGACTTGTATTGAGGGGGCAGGCCGTGACATCACGAGGGGGCGGAGCCATGACATAACGATGCTCCGGCCCCTGTATTGCCCGTTATTGAGCACAGAGTAAGCGTGCTCTGTGCAGTAATGGTAACAGGGTGCCGCAGCGGAGATCCCGGGTTTTTAAGCGTGCTCTGTGCAGTAATGATAGCGGGGTGCCGCAGCGGACATCCCAGGGGTCCCCAGCTGGCGATCTGACATCTTATCCCCTATCCTTTGGATAGGGGATAAGTTGTCTAGGGGTGGAGTACCCCTTTAAGGGGATGTACTGTGCAGGCTAGATACTAGGCCATGGGGAGCAGGAACAAATTGTCAAAAGATCTGCAAAACAAGGTAATGGAATTTTATAGAGATGAAAAAGGATATAAAAAGATAGCCAAAGTACTGTTCAATCACTTATTAAAAAGTGGAAAATTCAAGGATCTCTTTGTACTAAACCAAGGTCAGGCAGACCGAGAAAGAGTTCAGCCACAACTGCCAGAAGAATTGTTCTAGCTACAAAGAAAAGCCCACAGAAACCAAAGGACTTGCATTACTTGGAGGCATTTCACCAAGATGAAGCCGCAGTTAAATCACCTATAAGAATTTTGGGTCTCATAGACACCTGTTGCAAAGGACTGCATTCTGGGATTGATGCTAAAGGGGACTCAGTAAAAAGAAATAAAGCTATGCACATAGGCATATGCAGAAATGTTTTAGGAGGGAGAGGGCGCGGTGACATTGTCATTTAACCCCTTAAGGACCCAACCATTTTACACCTTAGGACCCGGCCATTTTTTGCACATCTGACCACTGTCACTTTAAACATTAATAACTCTGGAATGCTTTTACTTATCATTCTGATTCTGAGATAGTTTTTTTGTGACATATTTTACTTTAACATAGTGGTAAAATTTTGTGGTAACTTACATCCTTTCTTGGTGAAAAATCCCAAAATTTGATGAAAAATTAAAAAATTTACCATTTTTCTAACTTTGAAGCTCTCTGCTTGTAAGGACAATGGATATTCCAAATATTTTTTTTTTTATTCACATATACAATATGTCTACTTTATGTTTGCATCATAAAATTGACGTGTTTTTACTTTTGGAAGACATGAAACCAGAGGGCTTCAAAGTTCAGCAGCAATTTTCCAATTTTTCACCAAATTTCCAAACTCACAATTTTTCAGGGAGCAGTTCAGGTTTGAAGTGGATTTGAAGGGTCTTCATCTTAGAAATACCCCACAAATGACCCCATTATAAAAACTGCACCCCCCAAAGTATTCAAAATGACATTCAGTAAGTGTTTTAACCCTTTAGGTGTTTCACAGGAATAGCAGCAAAGTGAAGGAGAAAATTCACAATCTTCATTTTTTACACTCGCATGTTCTTGTAGACCCAATTTTTGAATTTTTACAAGGGGTAAAAAGAGCAAATGTATACTTATATTTGTAGCCCAATTTCTCTCGAGTAAGCACATACCTCATATGTCTATGTAAAGTGTTCAGTGGGCGCAGTAGAGGGCTCAGAAGTGAAGGAGCGACAAGAGGATTTTGGAGAGTACGTTTTTCTGAAATGGTTTTTGGGGGGCATGTTGCATTTAGGAAGCCCCTAGGGTGTCAGAACAGCAAAGAAAAAACACATGGCATACCATTTTGGAAACTAGACCCCTTGAGGAACGTAACAAGGAATAAAGTGAGCCTTAATACCCCACAGGGGTGTGTTTCCCCCCAAATTTCACATTTTTGCAAGGGTTAATAGCAGAAAATACCCCCCAAAATTTGTAACCCCATCTCTTCTGAGTATGGAGGTACCCCATAAGTTGACCTGAAGAGCACTATGGGCGAACTACAATGCTCAGAAGAGAAGGAGTCATATTTGGCTTTTTGAGAGCAAATTTTGCTCGGGGGCATGTCGCATTTAGGAAGCCCCTATGGTGCAAGGACAGCAAAATAACCCCCACATGGCATACCATTTTGGAAACTAGACCCCTTGAGGAACTTAACAAGGGGTACAGTGAGGATTTACCCCCCACTGGTGTCTGTCAGATCTTTGGAACAGTGGGCTGTACAAAATTTTTTATTTGCACAGCCCACTGTTCCAAAGATCTGTCAGACACCAGTGGGGGTAAATTCTCACTGCACCCCTCATTACAGTCCATGAGGGGTGTAGTTTCCGAAATAGGGTCACATGTGTTTTTTTTTTTTTGCGTTTGTCAAAACCGCTGTAACAATCAGCCACCCCTGTGCAAATCACCTCAAATGTACATGGTGCACTCTCCCTTCTGGGCCTTGTTGTGCGCCCCCAGAGCACTTTGCGCCCACATATAGGGTATCTCCGTAGTCGGGAGAAATTGCATTACACATTTTGGGGGGCTTTTTTCCCTTTTACCTCTTGTCAAAATGAAAAGTATAGGGCAACACCAGCATGTTAGTGTAAAAAAATTATTTTTTTACACTAACATGCTGGTGTAGACCCCAACTTCACCTTTTCTTAAGGGATTAAAGGAGAAAAAGCCCCCCAAAATTTGTTAGGCAATTTATCCCGAGTACAGCGATACCCCATATGTGTCCCTAAACTGTTGCCTTGAAATACAACAGGGCTCCAAAGTGAGAGCGCCATGCGCATTTGAGGCCTGAATTATGGATTTGCATAGGGGTGGACATAGGGGTATTCTATTCCAGTGATTCCCAAACAGGGTGCCTCCAGCTGTTGCAAAACTCCCAGCATGCTTGGACAGTCAACGGCTTTCCGGCAATACTGGGAGTTGTTGTTTTGCAACAGCTGGAGGCTCCATTTTTGAAACAGTGACGTGCCAGACGTTTTTAATTTTTATTGGGGAGGGGGGCTGTGTAGGGGTATCTGTATATGTAGTGTTTTTTACTTTTTATTTTATTTTGTGTTAGTGTAGTGTAGTGTAGTGTTTTTAGGATACAGTCACACGGGCGGGAGATTACAGTGAGTTTCCAGCTGCGAGTTTCCCGCTGCGAGTTTGAGCTGCCGCGCAAAATTTGCTGCATCGCAAACTTGCAGCCTGATACTCATTGTAAGCCCCAGCTGTTGCAAAACTACAACTCCCAGCATGCACAGTCTATCAGTGCATGCTGGTAGTTCTAGTTTTGCAACAGCTGGAGGCACACGGGTTGGGAAACACTGAGTTAGGAAACAGACAATCTTTCCCAACCAGTGTGCCTCCAGTTGTTGCAAAACCACTACTCCCAAACATTCTCAGGCATGCTGGTAGTAGTAGTTCGGCAACATCTTTAGAGCCAGATGTTGCCGAACTACAAGTCCTAGCATGCTTGGAGATGTAGTTTTGCAACATCTGGAGGACTACAGTTTGCAGACCACTAATACAGTGGTTCCCAATCTGTGCCCTTCCAGATGTTGCAAAACTACAACTCCCAGTATGCCAAAACTGTCCAGGCATGCTGGGAGTTGTAGTTCTGCAACATCTGAAGGGCCAGATGTTACAGAACTACAACTCCCAGCATGCCTGGACAGTAAAGGCATGCTGAGGATGTGTAGTTTTGCAACATCTGGAAGGGCACAGTGGTCTACAAACTGTGGACCTCCAGATGTTGCAAAACTGCAACTCCCAGCATGCCCAGACGCCAAGGGCTGTCTGGGCATGCTGGGAGTTGTAGTATACAGGGTCCCATTACAGCAATGCATGTCGCTTTACGGTGATGTGCATTGCTGTAAAGGGCCCGACCGCGGCTGAAGAGGAACTCACCTGTCGCCGCCGCAGTCTTTACTGCCGAGATCCGGGTCTTCAGGGATGAGGTAAGTACCGGGGCTGGGCCCCAGCACTCCCCCGTCCCCCGCCGCATCCTCCGGTCTTCCTTCCATCTTCTCTGGACTTCCAGGGGCCGGGCAGGGCGGGAGGAAGTAACCGCCCCCCTCTGCGATTGGTCGGTTAGCTAACCGAAGAATCGCAGGGTATAGGAGGAGGTGGCAGGCTTGCCACCTCGCTCCTATACTTTAGCATGGTCCTGGCTGTCTGTGACAACCGGGATCATGCAAAATTATCGGGCGGTTGGGTCCCAGAGTCCCAATCAGCCCGGTATCGCCGCAGATCGCAGGGGCGATATCCCTTGCGATTTGCGACAATCGCCGACATGGGGGGCCTACATGGTCCCCCTCGGCATTTGCCCTGGATGCCTGCTGAAGCATTTCAGCAGGCATCCGCTTCCGATCTCTGCGCGGCAGGGACTGGAAAACGCCAGGACGTCCTGGGACGTCCTGGGTCCTTAAAGCCCAGGGTGTGGGGACGTCCCCGTACGTCCTGGGTCCTTAATGGGTAAAGGTCATCCATGTTCCACCTCTTTTTTACATGTCATAAGGGGAGGGACAAAGTCTGAGCACATAAAAAGCAGGCATGCAAAGGGTTGAGAAGAGAAGAGAGAGAGAAGAGCTTAAAGCGGTTATCCAGCGTAAGGTGATTTTAGTATGTACCTGGCAGACAGTAATGGACATGCTTAGGAAGGATCTGTGCTTGTCTTGGGGGCTAAATGGCTATGTTGTGAGATTACCATAACACTGTGGTTAGCTGTTTGTGAACTAGTATTTCCTGTTTGACTTTGCTTTTTTGACTACAAATCCCACAATTCCATCTTCCTCCCTCCCACACATCAGCCACCCCACCCATTGAAACATAAATGAGCTGCATTCATTCAAATAAGTGTGGTTTTCAATCAGGGTGCCTACAGCTGTTGCAGATTGATCTCTCTCCCACCAAGTGATCGCTCCACCCATTGAAGCAGACAGGCTCCCTGTCATCAGCTGACTAGTCATTTTGTATGCTGTTAAAAAAAAATATTGGGGTGAAAATCACAGAAGAATTGTGAGAAAACTGTCACACACACAGGTGCAGACACTATATTATGAACTACACTAACTTTACAGCCCCTGTAGCATAATCAAATAAAAATTAATCCTGGAATACCCCTTTAACAGAAGAAGCAAGCCAGCATTGCCTGATTTGAGTGCTTTTCTAAAATGATTTTCCCCTGTAGTTTTTCAACTTGCCTGTCACTGCCCTTGCCTGGCACCAACATCACTCACTGCTGTCAGTGCCATATCCTGAGTCTGAGTCACCACGAGGGCTGGGCTCTCATGGAGGATAACATTTTTAAAGCCTACCCATTTCCCCTTGAGACCAATAGCACAAAGTGGATGCGGTTAGCACTAAGGGTCACTCACCCAATGCCGGGGCCAGGAACTCACAAATCGCCAATGACATTTTTAAAGGAGAATATGGGGGGAAGAGGAGAAAGTGCCCCTCCTTGACCACACAACCCCCTCTCCCAAGGGTATGCAGAATTTTGAGCACAACTGTAGAAGCATTATCTATGCCTGGATCCCTTCCTTGCGGTATAGTATGGATGCCGTTTTGCTTGGTGCTGTGGGTGTATTGGCATTCAGTTACTGAGAGATTGTGATCACACCCCAGCCGGGCATTGGGGTGATATCCACCAGTAATAGTAAGGTTTTTATTTTTTCTAATGAGTGATAAATGTCAGAGCTCATAGTTTTTCATCTATATATTTCTTCAAAGGATGGCTCATCTCCAGTCCCGCCGGTCACCTTCTCATAGTCATGTTTTGATTAATGAGACTAATATATGAGATTTCTCTGTGAGGAAGCATAAAATAACATTTTCCAGTGTTGCATATTTTAATGACTGGATGACTATGAGGGTGTTTGGTGGGGGATGGTAGTCTGTAATAAAACAATTCCCATGACAATAGAAGGCTTATTACTGTGGCGGGCTCATCTAAAGATGACTTCCAAGAGGATTCGGTGTAAAAACCAACACATTAGGCATATACTGTCTGCAGTTAGAAATTCCAAGATTGTAAAAAGAAATAAAATAGAGATAAAATACAGTTTTTTGCATGCCTTATAATCTTTTATATGATGCATTATATATGTAAAATATCATTGTAAAGAATCACATTTTTCAAGCAAACTACATTTACATCCTGCTGAATTTTATCTGTATAGAGACGCTATTGTCCCTTAAGTGGATTTTCCCAGAAAACACTTATATGTCATATCACCTATTATATTCCTGAAAACAGTGTCTAGTCCCTGATGCCAGCAGAGAAGTGGCCTCGAATACGTTATCACTCTGCATGAATGTGAATGAGAGGTATGGAAATCAATGTTCCCTGTCAGATGAGCGGGGAAGGAAGAAGACTGTGCATTGTAACTGCAAAGCCTCTAATATCCAAAACAACATCAAAGAAGTAATGCCATATGGTGCTCATATTATTATTCTTACTGCAGCCACATGTACAAGACCACATAGCAAGCAAGAATATCAATTTATAGTCTTTAGAAAACTATTGCTTCTCTGTTGGTCCATTGTAAAGGGGTCATTGTAACATATCTGATCGTCTAGAGTAGTTATTGGGTTATTGGTAACAACCTTACTGGTCTAGAGTAGTGTAGGGATTAATACTATCATCCCTACTATGATAAGACAATGAAGCTGTAAAATTCTGCAGCCCTTGTGGTGAAGGTTTAATGCTCATTTCTGTGATGACCTTGGATGTGGCTAATGCCAAATATATCCTTGATATAGGATAAGGCCAGGGACTAGTGATAGTATTCAGAAATATTGGGAAGACTAGTTGGTCCAAATGGTTCTTATTTGCTGACACGTTCTATGTTTCTAAATATCTTGGTGATAGTTGTAAAGGGAACCTGTTATCTCTTTTATGCTCCATGTCACAAGTCATTGGGGTGGTCCTTGGTGGCTTCTGCCAGCCCCACCGACTCTTTCCCTATACCCAAACAGGGAGAGATCTATTGTGGTTCAGGCAGCATGAAAGTGATAAAAGTTCCCTGTAAGGTAACATTACTAGTGGTCTAGGACAGTCAATTGATGTAAGATTTAAAGTGTACCTAAACTTTCAAACAACTTCTGACATGTCATACACCCCATAGAAAATTGAACATAAAGGGGGGCTCAACCTAAATTGGATATATATGGGTGCTAATCAATGTTTCACTAACATTGAACACAAAAAGAAAGAAAAAAGAAGAAACACCAAAAATGTCAGCACACCAAAATAATATTACAAGATAACATTATTTTTATTAGATCAATACATAAAAAAGAACATGCCTGTTTCAAGACTACAGACGTGATAAAGGAGACATGAAATCAATTAAAATACAGACTAGCAAATCTGCACAACACAACCCTAGGTGGGGGCCATGAACCCCCTCACCTAGTAGACACCCGTCCTATAATGTACTATCGTAATCACTCCAGATAAAGTGCTAATATGACTGTACAAATGTGCATCGCAAGAATTGAATACAACACATTCCACGCTACCCACAATAGCTGTACAATATACTTGCGAACTAAACTTGTATCAAGGATCCCAGACTGGAGGATAAAGGTGGAAAATGCCACAATATGAGGACAAAGGACGGGGCCACAAAGAACCCCACGCGTTCCGTCGCCCACCGGCGACTTCCTCAGGGGCGACTTCCTCAGGTGGGTGCTGTGACTGTTAACATGCACCTCCATATATATACCCCACAGTATCCATCCCAACAGCTTTGGGCAGCATACATAAACTTCTAACGTAAGCTTCCTTGCATTTCATATCTTTTTATTATAATATATTTACATAAAGCTTGAAAACTTCTGTAATTCATGGACGTCTTGCAGGTGTGGCGACCCCAATGTAGTACATTATAGGACGGGTGTCTACTAGGTGAGGGGGTTCATGGCCCCCACCTAGGGTTGTGTTGTGCAGATTTTCTAGTCTGTATTTTAATTGATTTTATGTCTCCTTTATCACGTCTGTAGTCTTGAAACAGGCATGTTCTTTTTTATGTACTGCTCTAATAAAAATAATGTTATATTGTAATATTATTTTGGTGTGCTGATATTTTTGGTGTTTCTTCTTTTTTCTTTCTTTTTTTGTATACACCCCATAGAATCACATGTACCCATATCGCAATAGCCTCGGGACAAGTCTCAAGCTGTGAAGTTGCCTGGAAATGTTAAAAAGATATCCTGCCGCAGAAGAATCACTGTATGTGCACTTTAAGTACACCTTGAAGCAGCACTCCAAGGAAATATTTCTGTTTCGTTGCCTGAGAGTAAACTGGAGAAACCATACAACAGTGCTGGTAACTCAAGATAGTAGACCCATCGGACTTGCCACTTCCCACACTTCTCACATTTACTATTCATTCTTGTAGAACTGACACCAAGTGTCCCATAGACATGAACAGTGAAAGTGACTGACTAGGCTCCTATCTTGAAAATATAGCTGCCTGTAACAAAATAACCGGTGCGGCTGTTGAGCTTGTCCAGATTACTGTTTGGGAAAGAAAGAAAAATAATCTGTGCAGTGTTACATTAATGTCTATATACCTTGTAGTCTAGGTAGGTGAAGGGTTTAATCTATACATTCTTGGCACTTGTGATTGGACAGCTGCCCAATGTTCTTGTTCAGGGGGTCAGAAGAGAGCTGTGAAATCTCTGCCTGATCCAGTACGAAAGTTGGAGAGTCTGTGCAGGTGCAGATATTCCTTGAATGCAAATTTAATGTAACAGTGTTGGAAATGCCTTCTGATGAATATTAATTGGGGGCGCCACTCCTGCAAGACGTCCATGAATTACAGAAGTTTTCAAGCTTTATGTAAATATATTATAATGAAAAGATATGAAATGCAAGGAAGCTTACGTTGGAAGTTTATGTATGCTGCCCAAAGCTGTTGGGATGGATACTGTGGGGTATATATATGGAGGTGCACGTTAACAGTCACAGCACCTAGTCCTAAAGTATCTCACATACAGTTCATGAGTCCACCCCTCACATTTTCGTAAAATATTTTATTATACCGTAGCTTTTCATGTGACAACAATGTAGACATGAATTACTGCAACCATGTCCTGTGGTCCAATGAGACCAAGATAAACTTATTTGGTTCAGATGGTGTCAAGCCTGTGTGACGGCACCAGGTGGTGGTGGAAATACCATGGTCTGGTCCTGCATGAGTCCTGCTGGCACTGGGGAGCTACAGGTCACAGCTTGGTGTAGTGTGATACCATGTATTTGCAGCAGCAGCACAACATATTTGATATTGCTATATCTGTGTGAATAACACCAAATTCTTGCTATGGCTTCATTTAAAATGATACGAGTCCAAAATATAAGTTTGAAACATTCTAAGTCAGAAAGTCAAAACTGAATATACCGGACAAGATGCTTGAGTACTGTAATTGAATAATCTCACATAAAATCCTGTTCTTGCTAATGACATCTAATGTAGTGTTTTCCTGCCTACACTGAAAATGGGTTTAAAATCACGTAAGCCATTTTCTTTTGCCATAAATGGCACCAGATTTTTTTCCCGCAGGCAGTTTTAATCTTTTCAGTCTTTTAATGACATGTAGCTAAATCACAATGCACATACAAAAAGGTTAAAAACTTAAAGGTTTTAAACTGATCACCAGTTTCCTGAACCTGAAACATATTGTAACAAAGGAGAAAATCTTCTTGTCTGTGGTGAAATTACATGTAGGGCAGTAAGCAATCGCCTAAGGTCATGTATTGAATATATATGATCTCTATCTAAGGATAGATTCATCTCTTGGAAAGATCCTTTAGCTTATATAGCTTATATCATTTTGTTTATAGGTCTAACATGGCCATAAATAGCCAATGACAAAAGTATATCCTTTTGGAATGTATTTGGTTGGTATAGCTTTATCTCAATTGCATTGAAAGGCATACAGCCCAATAGGTCTGGGACATTGTACTAAATGTAGACCTAACCTAACTGAAGATGGGTTGATTTGTTCTTTTCTTACTGTATATGGATTCTGCTGTGACTTTGTAATAATGTGTCTCCTATATCCATTCTTAGCACTGTTTTTTTTCATAAAGAAATTAAGGATAGGGGATAAGTGTCTGACCTCTGGGACTGCTAGATCGCGGCCCAGTACTCCCTGCTGGACGCTCCGGATCCCCCCTTTTGAGATAAACTAGTTTCAGCAGTGATGGCCGGCTCACTCAATCATTAGCCACAGAGGGGTCCCACCTCAGCCAATATTTGGCTGAGCAGGCCGCCACTTCCGATACAAGTTTGTCTTAGAAGGTGGGGGCCAAAGTGCTTAGTGGGGAGAGTTGGGTCCCAATCAGCCCCCCCGACACTTTTTAAAATGCTAAAACCCTTTTAGCCTACATTCTAAAAATAACAAATAATATATTTCATTCCAGGAAGAGAACTATGAATACAGTAGTTGTGTAATTAGCAAATGAACTACACCCTCAGATGAGAGATGCAACCAGCCCCCTTGCAGCAGTACTTGATTAGGTGCATGAATCTGGGTGAGCCATTCCGTCATATAATGCTTGCAGAAAACGAAAGTTTCCAGCACCAACTTTCAGGTAAAAAAAATCTTATTTATTAATCCATTTTAAAATATTTACAGGATATCAGTGTAGACAGAGTAAAAATTTGACGCATTTTGGCTAATCAAAGAGCCTTAGTCATGGATAGTTCTGTAATCACTTCCATTTATTAAAATGATCGTATTAACGATGATATTACGATTGAGTCCCACCCAGCTTAAGGCCTAGAAGTACCCCTTTTCTGTTCACATTAATAAAAAAGTCCCGGAAATGCCCTGCAAAAATTAGGACTGTCATTAGGGGTTCTCAGGTGCTTAGACATCTTATCCCCTATCCAAAGGATAGGGGATAAGATGCCTGATCGCGAGAGTCCCGCCGCTGGGGACCCCCGTGATCTTGCATGCAGCACCCCGTTTGTAATCAGTCCCCGGAGCGTGTTCGCTCCGGGTCTGATTACCGGCGACCACAGAGCCGACGGCGTGTGACGTCACGCCTCCGCCCCCGTGCTATCACGCCCCCTCCCATAGGCTTGCATTGAAGGGCGGAGCATGACGTCACTGAAGCAAACAGTCCCCGGAGCGAACACACTCCGGGGACTGATTACAAACGGGGTGCCGCATACAAGATCACCGGGGTCCCCAGCGGCGGGACTCCCGCAATCAGTCATCTTATCTCCTATCCTTTGGATAGGGGATAAGATGTCCAAGCACCGGAGAACCCCTTTAAGAAAGAAATTATAGAAAACAGTAAGCTCATATATAAAAGTTTAAATAATGAAGAAAACGTAACTATAGGTGAACGAATCTACAGTAACTTTGGCCACATTCAAATGTAACATAAATTTGTTTAGTCTTTGAAAATTAGTCCTGTTTTCCAAGTGCCGTGACTGCCCAGAAAAGTCAGATATTACACTCTGAGGTCTCCCAGGACTGCATCCAAAGAGTAGTCCCAAGATACGTGTCTATCAGTCCTGATGTAACCACCCAATAAACACTCATTCTCAAACATATGGTCCCAACTGTGATAAAAAAAAGAATAGATAGCAGTTCACTGAAAGAATCCGAAATGATGTAGCCTCATCATATCTCTGCACTTCTATCAGAAATGATATGTTCAATCGGAGCATCCACTAAACATAAAGTATGGCTTTAACAGGCACATTTACCGGTTTACTAAGAATACACTTCTTCAATATGAAGAATATGGGGCAATAATAATTCAGCGCCGCCGGCAGAAAGATTCTTACTGTAATTATATTGCACTAGTTTTGTGTCGCTGAATTAGTCGACCTTTCCTCCAGAAATCCTGTAAAATTTGGGAAAGCAGTAAAATATTTAAGCTCAATACACAGTGACAATGTTATGAATAGAAATGCCTGTAAATTACTTTGGTATGCACTAGTAATAGCTTCCAGCTGATAAGTAATGGCGTCTATTGGAAGGAGATGTGATGAGACTACTGTTACAGCTCTATTAATCAAACTTTTTTTATTTCCTAGTTACGGCTCTACATTCACAGCTCCCTGATACCTATCAAATAAATAGCTCCGGCTCTTATCGGTGCGGTCGCTGCATCTTCTCATCGTTCTGCTGTTAGACTCCAAGATCGGAGAAAACTGGAGCCAGGTGTGGGCTGAGCCATCAATTATAATAACTAATATAAAAAAGACAAACACCCTTGAGGGTTATCTCCATTACACTGCAAGATAATAGTGGGGTCATGACCGTGCACAGATCTTGGAAGCTCTTATATTTTATTATTTGTCCATTACATGCACAGTTATAGTATAATTGCCATTATCTACAGAGCCTTGGCTTCTACGGTGCATAGCGCAAAACAGAAAGACTGTCATTTCAATTTTGGAGATCTCGACACAAGAAAGGGGTAAACGATTATACGATTTTTTTATACTCATTTTTTTTTATACAGTGATCCCTCAACTTACAATGGCCTCAACATACAATAGTTTCAACATACATAGGTCTTTTCTGGACCATTGTAACTTGAAACCAGACTCAACATACAATGCCACAGACAGTCCAGATTTGTGAAATGTGTCAATACCCGGAAGAACTGACCAATCAGAATGGACATTTTACTGGTAAAACCCCTGTATTACTGAAGTGCATGCACTGACTGTCTGGTAGCACCCCCTACAGTACAGGGAGGTATTACATATTCTGTACTACTCTTTACCTGTACCAGGGTTACCTGCTCCTTTGGACACCAGGTGAGGGCATTTTGTATTCTGTACAAAACCCTGAAGAAGCTCCTGTCCTCTACATAGACCAGAATTTCCCAACCAAGGTGCCTCCAGCTGTTGCAAAACTACAACTCCCAGCATGCCCGGACAGCTGTCCGGGCATGCTGGGAGTTGTAGTTTTGCAAAAGCCGAAGGCACCCTGGTTGGGAAACACTGACATAGACCATGATTTACAGCTCCCAGTAGATCTTTCCTACTTTTATATGTAAGAATTTGCTTTATCTGTATTAGTTATCTACTTATTTTTCTTTAATCCTCACTTTTTCCTATTTTTGGATGACATTTTGGGGCTTCAGAACCAATTACCAGGTTTCCATAGAGTTCTGGTCTCAACATACAATGGTCTCAACATACAATGGTTGTCCTGGAACCAATTAATATTGTAACTTGAGGGACCACTGTACTAATAAATACTTGGAGTCTGATTTTGCAAACAATTGTAAGGTTGTTGAGTTAGCAGATGGGTGTGACGCTCAATAGTTCATACATATATGAGTTACTCGTAAAGAAATTGTAGGACTAAAGGTTATATGGTCAGGGAGGCAGGCCGGACACAAGACATGAAATTCTAATGACTGTGTCAGCTCAAATTGGGCCTGAGAAAGGTTAATATGGATAAGGTCCTCCTAAAAGAGGAAACAAGGTGGATCTATAGATTACAAAGTCTCTCACTGATGGAACTCAATGTGGGCTTTTCATATGCAGCATTTCTGTAAATAATGTGCAATTTATTACGGAAGTATTCTGGATAAACAATGGATTATTAAATCGTTCCGCCAACCTACCATGAATGTATGCAATTAGGAAAACGAATGTACTAGGATATCAATTGCTTTTATAAGATGATGACATTGGATATACTTACCAGGTTAAGATGTATGGTTTGATAAGGTTCGATTGAGTACACTTAAAGAGTACCTGTCACCAAATTTAATATTTAATATATTGTTCCTTATGTAATTATAAGACACTTTGCTTTTTACTTGCTGTTAAAATTCTCAACCTTGATATGTTTTTAATGTGATTGAAAAACTGGCCACTAGGTGGCTCTGTTCTGTTCCCTGCACAAGTCAAACAGTTAGTATGATCTCCTCTTGGACTTGCAGAAGTCCAAACTCAGGAAGTGCACGCAGAGCATGAAGAGGCACAGCTCTCGTAGGCTTCAGTGACATTGGGCCTGCTGGGGAGCGCCCACTTTCTCCTGCCGGGAGCTCATACAATGTGAGCAAGGGGAAAGGTATGATACACTGCTTTTTACAGCTCAGAATTTTTTTTTTAAAGAGCAGAAGGGGTGTTAGGAGTAGTTCGGGAATATAATCTGAGTTAGTTTGGAAAATATGGTTTGATGACAGGTACTCTTTTAAAGATAGTGCCTACAATTGGGTATATGTGTGTGGAACCCTGGTTATTAGACCATAATATATTTATGGCAACATATTGGTATCAAGTTTCCCTCATTCTTATGTACTTTCCTTCCCCCCGCCCCCCCCCCCCCCCCCCATATGATCTCAGGAATTGAATAATATCTATATGGAATGCATATTATAGGTGTTATGGCCGAGAATTACACCAATCCATTCCTCTGTTCCCCCAGAATTGAGTAAAAATACAGCCATTTGAGATTATATAACCTGTACTGATGAAATATCCTAAGAAGGCTCTGGAGACTTAGTATGAAATATACAGTATTGCGCATGCGCGGGGCGCAGACTCCGCTTGATGATGCGCTGGAGAATAAGAGGGAGATTTATCAAAACCTGTGCAGAGAAAAATTGACCAGTTGCCCATAGCAACCAATCAGATTGCTTCTGTCCGTTTTTAAAAGGCCTCTGAAAAATGAAAGAAGCGATCTGATTGCTTGTTATGGGCAAGTGGGCAATTTTTTTCTCTGCACAGGTTTTGATAAATCTCCCCCTAAGTGTCAAGATTATATTACTGCACAGGCGCATGGAGCAGTTGGTAATGAATCATTACACACAGGGACTGTGATGTTAAATGCGTGACTCGCAGTGCAATTTATTTTAATAGAGCTCAATAAAAGCTAACTTTTAGGGGTGGGATCTAAAGAAGGGGTTTTTGTGGCCCTGGGCTTTGCCCATAGTCATTGGTGCTTAAACGAGAAATCCGGTCAAAATTAACTTATCCCCTATCCACAGGACCACTACGATCTCCGGGATGGAACTCTAGCGCTCTTAGTGAGGAGCACGTGTTGTCCACCAGTAGACAGCATGCACTCCATTCATTTCTATGAGAGCGCCAATGATGCCTGAGTGCTGTACTCTGGTCTTTTTGGCGCTCCCATACAAATGAATGGAGCGCATGTCGGCTGCAGATTGCACTCCTGACTGAGCGGCGGGTTCCGTTCCGCTGATTGCGGAGGGGCCCAGTGGTCGGACTCCCAGCAATCAGCTATTTATCCCCTATCATGTGAATAGGGGAAACGTTCATTTTCCCTGGAGTTCTCCTTCAATATGGATTTTTTTTGTGTTTAAGAAATGTTTTAGCACAAAAGTTTGAACACATTTGTATTGAAGAACTAAAAGGGCGTTTAAAGATGAATATTCACCGTAAGTGTAAGCATATTTTTGCCCATGCTCTGCCCCCACCCCCAAGTCAAAAAGGATAACAATGATGAAAAATGTTTACAGGAAATACAATTCTTCAGTATAAACGGTGTGTGGGTAGACTGAGAAATAAAGACAATCTAAAAATGTAATGTAATAGAGCAATGGAAAATAAATAATAAATACATAAATTTGGTCTGTTCTAAAAGGGGTGATAACCCTAAGTTATCGTGTGGTTGGAAACAATGCATGCAATGATGGGAACATGCATTGTGTATTACAGGACACAGTC
This sequence comes from Hyla sarda, assembly GCF_029499605.1. Lineage (NCBI taxonomy): Eukaryota > Metazoa > Chordata > Amphibia > Anura > Hylidae > Hyla > Hyla sarda. The sequence continues at coordinate 445,037,262 of NC_079190.1, forward strand.
ATAAAGTGGTTGGTGTGGCGTATATATTACATTAGATTTTGTGTCTGAAAATATCTTTGCTTTTTATTATTTCTGTAGCAAATGATGCATTTGTAAGAGTTTAAACGCAAATAATTAAAAGAAATGAAACATATCCATTCACATTAGATAGGAAACACCGCTAAGTGATGTTATTCGATGTTTGCTGGAATTGCAATTAGCTGGTATCTATTGTTTTAGTACCTTCTACAAAACTATAAAGCGTTTCCATATACACGCACAAGCAAATTGAATCCCGGTAAAAGGAATTTAAATCAAGGTGTTTTATCTGAAAAAACACAACATTATTTATTTATTATTTCACAGATAGAGAAAATATATAACTTTTTTGAAAATGCAATCAACTCCTCACCTTTTTATTTTTCAAAACACTTTTTCTGTTCTTAACGGGGAAAAAAAGCAGCGGTAAATCCTAAATCAGTGACAGAAACTGTTCATATGAAAGTCTAAAATGCTGTAAGAGAGAATAGATATCTAGTCCAGTATAACAAAAGTTTAAAGGGGTACTCTGCTGCCCCAGCGTTTGGAATATTTTGTTCTGAACGCTTGGAGCGGGCACCATGCATTGAGGGGGCGTGACGTGATGTCACAAGGGGCGTGGTCGTGACATTCTAAATGAATGCTGGTTGCTGCACAGAGATCATGGGGGACCCAGCAGTGGGCGGGCCCCCTTTGGATAGGGGGTAAAATGTTTATGGGCAGAGTATCCTTTAAAAGGGAAACTGCCAGCAGGTAAGAGAATCCTAACCTGCTGATAGAGGCTAATAGGGGCTGTTACCATGAGCATTATAATATGTTTCATATGGTGCTCCAGTTTGCAACTTATCTGCAATATCAGTTTCATTGATATGCAAATAAGACTGTCCAGTGCACTGCGGGTGTTTCCTTACCACTAGCTGCACCCATGCGGCTGACGCCTCTTCTAACTACTCCTCATAAATACTAAGCTTCCCTTCTGTTGTGGTGTTGAGTTAAGTCATTGCAGAGGAGTGACTCTATATTCATGAGGAGGCTTTGTTAGAAGAAAAGGCCGGCAGCCGCATCAGTGCACCAAGAGGTAAAGGAAAGCCCCTAGTGCACCTAACGGGCTACTTTGCATATTAATTAAACTGATATTACAGATAAATGGTGCACTAGTGAACCATATTATAGGTACTAAAATTCTCTTTGTAACGGTACCTAGTAGCATCTATCAGCAGTTTAGGATGCCCTAACTATTCCATCAAAAACAAAATAACAGGATCTTAATTGATGTGGTCATGTGACTGCTATATGCAGGCTCTGTACATAATTATCTACACATGTACTGAGAGGGGGAATAAGTATGATCTTCATTGCAGTCCTATGACTTACAGCAGTCTTATATAGAAACCATGGGATTGAAGAATCAGATTAGCATTTTTAGTATGTATGCATGTTTGGTTTTTTATACTGTATTATTATTTTTTGTCATGCACTAGATGCGGTGAGGTTCATCCCCTCCAGTGTGTGTCTGACTGTTGCTCCTTCCCAGAAGTGCCTAGCGCTAAGAGGACAAGACTTGATTAAGTCACTTCCTCCTAGCACTCTATGGTCCAGTGCAGCCACGTGGGAGGGAGCAACACAACAATTCCACAGATTCAGAGCAGAGAGAGGGCTCCCTATACCAGGCCAGGTAATTTCTCCCCATTTCATATCTGTGAGGGTCACGGCAGGTGGTGGATTCCCTGGGCCTGTGTGGATGATGATGTGAGCCGTGCCAGGGAGTGGAGTTTAAGGTGCCGCTGGTTTTCACCAGAGCCTGTCGCAAAGCAGGATGGTCTTACTGCGGCAGGCGGCACCCGGGTCGCTTCCACTGGCATGACCCGTCCACACTGGTTGCTGGGATGAAGCATGGCACAGAAGGATACAGACAAGATGTGGTCAGGATAGCTGATGAACAGGACAGGTGGCACAGTAGCGGGGTCAGGACACGGAAAAAGGGTCAGCTACATGGATAACATGAACAATAGAACACAGAAACTTTCTCTCAGGCACTAGGGCAACAAAGATCTGGCTGGAGTCATGGAAGGAACTGATACTTATAAGAGAAGCTGCAGGTGAATTCACTAATTAAGGGCATACTGGCCCTTTGAATGTAAGAGCTCCGTCGCGTGCGTGCCCTAGGAGGCGGGGGCACACGCGTTGGGACTGAAAACAGGATAGACCAGGGAGGTGAGTGATGGGCAGGAACTCGCATGCGGGCATGTCCTGCGATGCGAATCCCAACCCCGTTGGCAGTGAGGACAGCCAGCATGTCTGGCCGGAGTGCTGACGTTACAATATCCAATCCCTTTAAATTCATATCCATTAAATAAACATGAAATGGAGGGGATTGGAAATGAAATGAGGAGGAAATGGAAATGAGGGGAATAGGCTATATGAAATAATGGGAATAGCTATAAGGGGAACTGGCTATATGAAATTAGGGAAATGATTTAAGGACTATGGGGGAATTGGCTATATAAAATGAGGCTATATGAAATGAGGGGAATGGTTATAAAATAGGGGTAATGGACATGAAATTCGAGGGGGGGGGGGGTGGTCATGAAATTAGGGGATTGAAAATTAAATTGGGGAATGGTAATGAAGTGGAGAGGATATCATCATTTGTATATTATATCGCAATTGCAATATTTATTATCATAATTGCAATTGCACATCTTCCCCAAATCGTGCAGCCCTGACCTAACTAATAAAAGAAACTTGCAGATAGCCAAAGAATAGTAAAATCCCTTTATCCTATTGAAGGTATGGGGGAATAGTAACAAAATAAAAATAACATTGGGGTCAGGAAACCTGAGTCTGTAAAGTGGTGTAAGACCTGACATTTTTATACTGACCACACAGTTAAGCCAAAACCTGTTGATCTAGATCAGTGCTGCCATATATATATATATATATATATATATATATATATATATATATATATATATATATATATATATACATATATATATATGTACACATACACATAAAAATACACATAGACACAAGGCTGATGAACAGAGTTTAAAAGAATGGTTTTTATATGTGTGTTCCCCTTCCTTCAAGCTACGCACCTTCTTCATGCACTTGCGAGTGTGAATACATTTTCTCTTGATTGAGTAGTTCTATGTTATTATCAGTACTGAGACGTGTTACTGGGATGTTATATCTAGTAGGGGCTTGCATAGGAATTCTGCAAATAGAATCTAATAAAATGCTTCCATGTGTCTATTAAATATCAATGTAGAACCTGTCACTGCCGGTCAAATAACTGAAGGGAGAAGAATAAATATATATAGTGTTGCATGTGCAGAAGGCTGTAGTTACATTTCAACACCTCAAATTCCTATTACACAGTGTTAAAATTGATCTAGTGGCAGCATATTTTATATGTGACCTAAATAGCTACACAAGTAATGACTGAAATCCTCCCTCCCCATCCCAATATCAGACTGGAAAAGTTCACTGTATATGTGGTGTTGGATGGGGTAATGTGTAATTAACCGCTTTGTGACGCCAGAGCGTGGTTGACCTATACACCACCCGAGGTAGGCCAGCTTCCCATGTGCCAGGCATGGGGCAAATATTCACTTTGATGCAAGGTTACGGTTGACTGGCTTGCCTTACTGAGGTTGGAAATCCATTACAGCTCAGATTAGCGGGAAATAGTTGCAGGGTGAACCTTGGGAGGCTTATCGGCTTGCTGGGACTTGATTGTGCTGTATATGACTGACTTGACTTGTGTTGCAGCCCACGCTATACTTTAGTTACTTGGACTTGACTAACTTGACTTGAAATGATCCCCAGACTTAGTGCTTACCGCAAGGCTTCGAATTTCGCCTTGGTAGTGGGGTTAACTGGTAGTTGATGCGTGATCGCTGGATTAGGCCTCAGGCCTCCTATCACATATGGGCAGGGAAGGAGTGCACTCTATTCTCGCCCGCTCCCCTGTCCCTACCTACTTACATACCTGTCCTAAACGACAGGTCCATAAGACAATCCCTTCCCATATACGTGAGGGGCGTAATTATCAAAATGATAAATTACAATGACACAGACTTAGGTCCGGGGACAGTAGGAATAGACAGACTAACAAAAAAAGACTAAACACTCACACAATAAGTCCAATGTCAACTATCCGCGTCTGAAGTCAGGAGATGCAACAGTACAAAATCGATAATACCAGAGAGAATAGTCAGAGACAGGAACCAAAAGTAAAAAAAAAAAAAAAAAAAGAACAGATATTACAAATACAGACGACAGCTAGCTAGAGTACAAACTGAGCTCTATAGCAAGCACTGACTGGGAGTAGACTGCTAGCTTATATGGAGCCAGAACAGGTGCTAAAATCAAGGTCAGCTGACCAGTCAGACAGCCGGGCGTAACCCAGCAACAAAAAACAACAAATAACCTGTCAGAACCTTTTAACCCTATAGGTTCTGACACCTCCTTTCAGATCCACCTCACAGAGAGACTACACTCCTCACCAAATTGTACCTCAGCAGAGAACTGAACCCTGAACTCTAGCTACAATATATATGGGTCAATTTAGAGTCTTCCCATTGGGCTGATAAGTCACATTTTCACCACTGCATACTCCCCTTAACCCCTTAAGGACTGAGCATTTTTCCGTTTTTGCACTTTCGTTTTTTTCCTCCTTACCTTTTAAAAATCATAACCCTTTTAATTTAGCACCTTAATATCCATATGATGGCTTATTTTTTGCGCCACCAATTCTACTTTGTAATGACGTCAGTCATTTTACCCAAAAAACTACGGCAAAATGGGAAAAAAAATCATTGCGTGACAAAATTGAAGAAAAAACACAATTTTGTAACTCTTGGGGGCTTCCGTTTCTATACAGTAATTTTTTTGTAAAAATGACACATTCTCTTTATTCTATATTCTGTCCATATGATAAAAATGATACCCTACTTATATAGGTTTGATTTTATCGTACTTCTGAAAAAAATAATAACTACATGCAGGGATATTTAAACGTTTAAAATATGTCATACGGGGTTGTATGAGGGCTCAATTTGGCGCCGTGATTTTAAGTTTTTAGCTGTACCATTTTTGTATTGATCAGACGTTTTGATCGCTTTTTATTCATTTTTTCATGATATAAAAAGTGACCAAAAAGACGCTATTTTGGACTTTGAAATTTTTGGGCGCGTTCGCCAATGACCGTGCAGTTTAATTAAGGATATATTTTTATAATTCGGACATTTCTGCACGCGGCGATACCACATGTGTTTATTTTTATTTACACTGGTTTTTTTTTATGGCAAAAGGGGGTTGATTCAAATTTTATTGGGGAAGGGGTTAAATGATCTTTTTTCACTTTTTTTTTCCCCATAGGATGCTATAACACTGCACACACTGATCTTCTACATTGATCAATGATTTCTCATAGGAAACCATTGATTGATGATTCTGCTGCTTGACTGCTCATGCCTGGATCTCAGGCACTGAGCAGTCATTCGGCAATCGGACAGCGAGGAGGAAGGTAGGGGACCCTCCTGCTGTCCTACAGCCCCCTGAGCTAATCGGCAGTGTTTTAGTTTCACTTTGAACTCCGCGTCTAACTTTGAACGCCACGGCTAAAGGGTTAATAGCGCGGCCCCGTGTTATAGAATGGGAGCGGACTCAGGACGTACAGGTACAACCTAAGTCCTAGAGGAGTTAATAACATGGTCCTTAACAACAAGAGCATAGAAAATACAAATACATTAACCCTTATATAACATTGCACAATACTATAGATTATAGAGAGTCCTGAGCAGAGTGGGCCCATGAAGGACATTGAAGCAGCATCTGCCACACAGGATAGGCAGGAGTACAGAAAAACACGTGATTCTGTACTGGGTCACCACATACATCTGTTGCAACACTGCCCTTTGAGGTCTGGTGCTTACATTTTCTCATGGATGGCGCACATTTGTGGTACTAAATCTAAATAAAGCAATCTGAGATGGTTTCTGACAGGCTTTTGCATGTACTAGGCCTCAGTTTTCTTACATTTAGTGTGTATATTGGACAGAGACTGTGAGTGATACCTATTGAGCTTTTCAATAGCATTTCATGATGTATATGTTAAACAGATGCTATTATAGCCTATGGGTGGTGGATGCTACTGTTTGACATCTGTTTAACGCATCTGTCACCCATAGGCTAATGTTTTACAGATTTGTCAAAAAAAGACACGGAAAAGCGAATGTTTATTGGTTTTATAGATTTCCATGTTAAACAACCCATATAGAGATAGCACCCACCACTTGTAGTGGCACTACATCTCGCTAGCGCTGTGTATCCCAACCAGGGTGCCTCCAGCTGTTGCAAAACTACAACTCCCAGCATGCCCAGACAGCCAAGGCTTTCCAGGCATGCTGGGAGTTGTTGTCTTGCAACAGCTGTAGGCACCCCAGTTTAAAAACACTGCACTATTGCAGCATAGATTTCTTAACGCTATGCCATTACCCTAGCACATCATGCAAATAGCATACCGTGCTTTTGCCTGCTACTATAGTGTACAGTTATTAACAGAATATAACCAATGGAAAAAGAGATGCTGAACTGGCACTACTAGAAATGAGTACAGTCCGAGTACAATCCCAAGGGGCACTTGGGCAAGGTGTATAAAACAGCAACTGTATTCGCACAGATAAGGAGGTGCATTGAAGGCCTCAGCAAGAACAACAAGTCCAACATTGATTCATGAGGAGAAAGACAAAAGAGGCTGCACTCACCAAGGTTGTTAGTTCTGTGCTTTATTTGCGGGAAATCATGGGGTACAGTCGGCGGGTGCGTTCATGGAAGCGACATAAGTTGGTCTAGCGCATCCTCAGGCTCTAACATCTTATAAGACACTGATACCTTTCTTTTATACCTGCACAAGTTGACTCACCTGTATGTGGGTATCGCCTCCAGCGTTGCTGACATCACACGCAGCAGCCCGTCCTCCTTCCTCCTGATCTCCCAGGTTGCCGCCTCCAGCAGTCACGTGAACCGACCCAGCGACGTCTGATACGCCCCCCACACACTCAGGAGTGGGAGGCTTTGCCGGCATCACTGAAGTGCTGAACATGTGACGCCGGGTGCTAAGCAACCGGAAGACGCCGACTCGGTGGGGATTCGGGGTCGGCGCATGCGCCAAGCAATGCATACAGAGACTGCACGGAACCATAGGTAGGTGACAGTGTCATAATACCCCTAGTATGGAGTGAACAAAACAGCCGCAGATAACAAAAAAACTGTGGAATAAACAAATATTGCAATAAAGATTTACAAAAAGACTGACAAGTCAGTCTTATCATTCAACCCTGGGAAGCCCATAGCATCTGTATGTAATATCCATGTAGCCTCCCTTTGGAGAAGTAGGTTATTCCTATCTCCTCCATTCCATTTCTAAACCGGCAAATTTTAATACGCTATGGTTGCCTCCGAGTTGCATTTTAACATGATTTATGAGTCGGGGTGAGCCTATGCCTGTGTGGACCGATTTCATGTGCTCTCGCACTCTAACATATAAACAACGAATTGTTTTACCAATATAATACAGTCCACAGGGGCATAGGATCACATAAACTACATAACGACTCTTGCAAGTAATGAAATCTTTAATTCTCCATTCAATTTCCCCTATCCTAAGGAATTCAGCTTCCATATTAAAACTACAGTGCATACACTGTCTACATCTATGGTTTCCTTGAGGGGAGCACCTATCCAGCCAGGTGGATGTTTTTTCGCTAAACTGATTCCCTCCCAACACGTTTTGTATAGTTTTGGGGGCGTTTTTCAGCTGTCTCTTTTAGATCAGGATCATTGGATATTTACAGAATATCATAGCCTAATGTACTATGCTATTCCATGCCATATAAATATATATATATATATATATATATATATATATATATACGGGTCAGTACTTTCCTCATCCAAGCCAGATCACCCTGCTCTGTACTGACGAGGGGCAAACACCCCGAAACAGCTGTCTGCAGATGGGTTCTCTTTCCTTCTGGAGAGAGTTCTGGCTTGGCATAAATCCTGAATCAGTTCTGAGACTTCTTAAATGGAGCCTGAGCTGTTTTGCAGGACACACTACCTGTGAAGGTGGTGTGGTGAGCTAATTTATATATATATATATATATATATATATATATATATATATATACACTCAAGCTGTTCAATAGTTGCTATGACATGTGGCATCATAATTAAAAAGACATTGTAGGCTACACACCTAGCATAATATAATATAATGATATTCCGTATAGACCATTTTCTTAGGACCTGTCTACACTAAACTGTCTTTTCAGTTCTATTTGCAGTATTGGTAGCCACATTATCCACATACAGGGGTGGTATATGTGCATATTGTCATGTGTATGCAAAATCAGGGCCAACCTAACCCATGAGTAACTTCTAGCACAATGATGGGACACAGTTACAACAGGGGGAAAGAACTCTCGCAATATCATCATATGGATGGAGACATTTTGGTAAATTTGGCTGCTTGACTGTTATACAGCAAACAAATAATACTTGCTTGGTTTGTTTAATCTAGAAGAGTATCTGGGTTTTCCTTCACCAAGAGAAATGGTTCAGCTTTTGCCCCCTAATAATGTATCTAAATACCCAATTAAAAACATAATGGCTTCATGACCCCCAACTGGAACCAAGCACTTTGGGTTCACGCCCCGTCCAGCTGACTCTAGTTACGTCCCTTACAGTCTGTACTCAATGAATAAACATTTACAAACTAAGTTTACGGTATAATAATTTGTCTACCTTGTAAACTTTTTTTCTACTTAAGAAAATAATTCATATTTCAGCATACATTCCCTGATTATTGGGTCCACACAGTAAAGTTTTCTAGCCACGGTTTCTAAACTCTTCATTACCATTTCCTCTTATGTGTAGCATATGCATTGTCTGGTTGATCCGAAAGCCGCTCCTAGATACTGTCATTAACTTTGATTAGAATGAACAATCGACTTTGCCATTGTGGATAGCCCAATGCAGAATCTGTCGCCACCTCACATCCGTAATGAAGATCTCCTAATTAGTTTACGTACGCTTCACCGTGGATTTTTGCCTAATTAGAATAAACATCGCTCTGAGAGGGGAGCGAGCGGAAAGTTCAGTCGCACTTCCGTGTCATTATAATCTGATGCAGAAATAATTGATATGTTACACTGTACCAAAACATAACAGAGTCGTCCAACAAAAGCCGATTTGGGGACCTAGAAAATATTTATTGCAACTGAGCTATCGCTGTAGTCACTTTCAGTCATTTAAATATGGAAAACCACCTTGGGTTATGTTGATGAATTTAATTATTGCTCACGCTATTTAAAGATGCACAGTTTTCCGCAGATGAGAAACAATGGAGATATTCATCAGGGGGTATAAATGTAAGTTAAGCAACTATAAGAAATCTAACAAAAAAAAAAAGAATTCTTAAAATCATTGAGGGAAATATTTGGATTAACTGCTGAAAGGCAGTACAAAATCTTATTGGAAAAATCCAGATCTAAATGGTCAATTGATTAACTTTAAGTGTAACTCTAGCATTGCTCTCACACATGTTTTGCCAAGTTCAGTATGAAGAGACTCTGCACATCCTGGGTTACTGAGGCAACATATCACGACAAGCGAGTGAGTACCGTGTAGAAGCATTTTTCTAATAAGTTGAAAAAATGCACGGAACTCACTGGGCGTATTATGGTTGTCTTGACAACTGTACCGCCCAGGGTGGCCTGAGTCTCTCCATGACGAACTTTGCAGAACAGGCTGGAGAGCAACGCTGTTATTCTTTAAAGTTTTTTTTTATTATTTTATGTAATTGTTCAGAATAAGCTGCCGTGTATTTCTGGCCACTCTATGATTTGCATAGCATTTCAAAAACCTAAATTTGGAAATTTAAGTCTCACCCAGAGATCTCATGATTGTCGCTTAAAACACAGTCCCTTAAAAAGAGCAACCCAAAAATATCTACTTTTGGACAGGGGTTACATAATTTTGGTTCCCTTTGAACCCTGTTTTGGGGAATTTTCTCCAAAATATTAGAACTGTTGACAGGTAAATGGCATTGTTCACCAGTTTCCTTGTCTGTTGTCCATTAGCTCATTTGTCACTGCACTTCTTCCCTCTCTCCCTCCCCTTTTCATAGATTTCTATAAACAGATCCCTCAGTGAGCTTATAGTTCGATGGTTGATGAATGAAGTGAGAAGTGGCTCATCAGTGAAAAAAGAGGCATATTTTTTTTTTAAAGATATACTACAATAGTTCTTATATTCCTTTTTACTACTAATTTATGCAATGTTTGTTGACAGGACTGTACCCATTTTCATTTAAGTTAAGATATGTATCCAGAAAAGAAAAGTTTAATTTTGTTCCTTATTTCTTTGGGATAGCCAGGGGCGGATCCACAGTCTAGTCTTGGGAGGGGCACTATTAGGCTAGAATTCCACCAAGGTTTTTGCACCACATTTTTTTAGGCTTAAAAATGCCAGAAAAACTGCCACTGTTTTTCTCAGCATTTTTGCGTTTTTCCTAGAGTGTTTTCTGGTGCTTTTACTTTTGTGTGGAATTTGCCTTTTTTGGTCCCTTTGTCATTTTTTTTTTCCAAATTTGTTGGGTACCAAAAAAAAAAAAAAACTCTCCTGACACCCGCTGTGATCCTCCTGTAGAATGTATAGATGCCCGGCCGCTCTTCTATGGTTCCCTGCACTGATGTATATATAAACCTATTCATATTTCCCACAGAGAGTTGTGATTGGCTGGAACCATCTGGCCAATCACAGCTCTCTGTGGGAAATATGAATATGTGTATATATACGGCAGTGCAGGGGACCATAGAAGAGCGGCCGGCCACATCTATACATTATATAGAAGGATCGCAAAGGAGCCGGGGCGATCTGTCAATTAGTACAAATACTACTACTCCCATGATGGAACAGTGTATTGCTAGGAGTAGTAGTACTACCTAAGAAATAAATAAAAAAAGTAAAAAACACACACACACTACATTTTTATCATTGTCGGCTACATTTTCTGTGCCCTGCCCGCACACATAAATTGATCCCTGTTTAAAAATTTATAAAAATGTAGTTATAAAAAAGATACATTTCCTTAAATACAATTTTTTCCTTTTTAATTATTTTAATTGTTATTTTTAATGGTACCCTACAACATTTTTATAAAAAAGGTATCTTCATTCCTTTTTTGGATAGCTAAAGTCCAAAAAAGAATAAAAACTGCCATCAATGAGTCCGTTTGAGTGAATGATCGGTAGGCTTTCATACTCGAGTGACGTCGGAATGACTCATGTTCTGATTGGCTCCTGCCACTCTTGCTGGGCGTCTGAGACGGACGCTTCCTAGAGTGCTGATTACTAGCCTCTACCCGATATTGTTAGTGCCTTTACATTCTAACATACTATTTTGATTGTTTTATGGTTACTTGATTATCTTGACAATTATCCCAATTGAGCTCTGTTAAAATGCTTTTTGCTTGACAGTCTCATGTTCTTTTAACTGTACTACAACGATTGCAATTTTTGTGAGTGATGTTTACTCGCTTTTATCTGTTCCTGTTGTTGATTGTGCATTTTGTATTATCTATTTGCCACTTATAAACATGAAAATCTTTAATAAACAAAGTTTAAAAAAAAAAAAAAAAACTGCCATCAAAAACGACAAAGTTGAAAACAACATGGCATTTTTCTTGCTGTTTGTGCTCTCCCATTGACTTCTATGGGTGGAAAACACCACGATTTCTGTGCAAAAAACGCCAAACTAGGTTTTGTTGGTCGTTTTGGAAACCAGCATCCGAGCCCAGAATAGCTGAAAAACACCAAAAGGATTAAAAAAACGCAAAACTGATAAACACCAGGTGGATCTGGCATTTTGCAGTTTACTATTGACTTGCAGCTAACATCTGGACATGGCAAAATGGTGTTTTTTATGGTGTTTTTGCGTGGAAATCCTCAGTGGAATTCTAGCCTTAGAGTATTTTGTGTTGGCGGACAAAAAATAAGATGTTGCTTAAGGAACTTACAATATTATCAAAGGTATCATACAGTCCTAATCTTGTTTAAAGGACAGTTCACAGCGTAGAGACAGCACCGGCACAGCTGCGGCAACACCCTATTTGTTCTATGAGCTCTCACGCGACCAAATGCTGGGAAGGCAGGGAGTGATGAGGTAATGCCGTCCGTGACAGACCGGGTGCTCAATCCTCTAAAGTATACAAAGTAGAATCCGAGAAGAGCAAAGAAATAAGGAGGCACTCACGGTTTTGTCGGGGTGACAGCAGGCTTCTTTATTTCAGGTGCGGCGTGCGATCATCGGCGTGGGACGCCAGACCAGTGCAGACAGGTAGTGACAAATGTTTCACGCCCCTTCTGGGCGTTTCTTCAGACTCACCTTCCTCCTGCTTCACGCACAGGTAAATAGTCCACCCAGCGTGACGTCAGGGGGAAGGGTTATTGTCTTGATGTGAAGTAAAACCACAAATTTTAAAAACAAGACAACTGTATGCAAAAATCAAACATGGGAAGCAACGTAATGATGTTTATAAAAATACACTAAGATCAAGGCGGTCATTCAAGCCCAAGTTACCTTGAGCATTGAGTTCGAGGATAAGTCTCGCCTCTCGCTGCAACAGGGTTTTAAGCCGGTCCATGCCTTCCTTTTGATTAACCCTTTCTATACCTAAAAAGGTAAGGCAGGAGGCATCACTGGAATGGCAGGTTACAATATGCTCAATCAACCTAGGGCTACCATGTCCTGTTTTTATGGAATGCACATGTTCCCTAAATCTAATATTAAGGGCTCTTTTAGTGCACCCTATATAAAACCTCTTGCAGGGGCAGAGTATTGCATAAATAACAAAATTAGTCCGACAGCAAATTGCATCCTTGAATCTAATATTTTTACCTCCAATATTTATCGTTTTCTCTGGATTGATGAAACTACACCAGTTACAAGAATTACAGCGATAGTTTCCTGGGGATAAAGTTCTATTCAACCAGTTCTTATCTTGTTTTTTTGTCTCAAATTTACTTTGAACTAATTCGTTTTTCAGATTCCTAGTTTTACGGAACGCTATCAAGGGTTTATTTTTAGTAATATCCCTTAAAATAGTGTCGTTCTGCACCAAGAACCAGTTATCACAAATGATTTTCTTAATTCTTTCAGCCATCGGGCTGAATTGAAAAGAAAAAGTAAAGGGAGGAGATTTCTCCTTTCTATGATCACTGTGTTTCTTGTTGTAAAACTTTTGTCCTTTCAGAAGGTCGCTTCTTTTTTGTTTAGAAGCTCTTTCTAGAGCCTGGTTTAGGATAGGTTCTGGATAACCTCTAATTAATAGGCGTTTTTTCAAGTCCATTGCCTGCAACATAAAATCTTCGTCGCTGCTATTAACTCTTTTTAAGCGCAAAAATTGTCCATATGGGACAGCTTTTTTTACGTGTATGGGGTGATAGGACCCATAATGCAGCAACGAGTTGCAAGCAGTGGGCTTGCGATAGCCTTTCGTTTTTAGGCTATTATTCTCTAAGTTAATCAATACGTCTAAGAATTCTAATTCTCTGCCACCTACTTTGCTAGTAAATTTCAAATTCATGTCATTGGATGCGTTCAGTTCAGACACGAAGTCCGCAAAGGCGGACTCCGTGTCTGTCCATACAATGAACACGTCATCCACGAAACGTCTATAGCATGCTATCGACTTCAAATGTTTATTTTTACCGGAAAATATGTATTTTTTCTCAAACATAGCTACAAACAGGTTAGCCAGTGTGCACGCCACTGGCGTACCCATGGCTACGCCTCCCGTCTGTGTGAACCATTGTTCACCGAATTTAAAGGAGTTGTTTGATAAAATAAATTCAAGGGATTCACAGATGAAGTCGATGCATGCCTTACTCTTATCAGACGACAATAATAAATCTCGTACAACCTCTACTGCTAAATCTTGAGGTATACTTGTATAGAGGCTTTCTATGTCCACAGACGTAAGGATGCAGTCTGCTGGCCATGAAAGTCCTTCTAAAGTTAACAAAAACTCATTAGTATCCTTGACTAGGGATGGAATTTCAGATAGAAGTGGATGGAGTAACCAGTCTACAAATTTTGAGATGGGTTCGGTTAGGGTCCCCACACCGGAGACAATAGGTCGTCCAGGTGGGGACTCTAAAGTTTTATGTACTTTAGGAAGGAAGTACCACTGGGCAACCCTCGGAGATTTAGGGAGTAATTTTTCTGCCATTTTTTTAGATAGAACCCCCTTTTCTATGTAGATACGTAGTAGGGACTGTAATTTACTAGTAGTTTTACTCAAAGGGTTTGAAGAAAGTTTGGGCGTGAAACATTTGTCACTATCTGTCTGCACTGGTCTGGCGTCCCACGCCGATGATCGCACGCCGCACCTGAAATAAAGAAGCCTGCTGTCACCCCGACAAAACCGTGAGTGCCTCCTTATTTCTTTGCTCTTCCCGGATTCTACTTTGTATACTTTAGAGGATTGAGCACCCGGTCTGTCACGGACGGCATTACCTCATCACTCCCTGCCTTCCCAGCATTTGGTCGCGTGAGAGCTCATAGAACAAATAGGGTGTTGCCGCAGCTGTGCCGGTGCTGTCTCTACACTGTGAACTGTTGTTTGAAACTTCATTTACCTGAGCACGCTGTTAACCCTGCTGAGCCTATATTCTTACGACCATCATGGATTCTGATGATTCTGCTGGTAGCACTACAGAGTGTGGGGAAGGTGCGTTCAATATGGGACGCCATGACGCAGATAATTTCTTCATGGAATGCAACAGTAAAGATATTTACCAAGTCATGAGTGTAAAAAATCTTGAACAAAAAGTAGCCAATCTGGCAGAAAAAGAGACACGGCTCTTTTGGACTTTAAAATCACTTAAGTCTTATAATGAATGTAGTCGGGTCCCTAGGGGACTAAGAAACTATAAAGAGCCCGCGTTATACACAGATGACAAGGTTTTTCTAAGTGAATGGGCGAAAATACATGAGGATTACTCTTTGAGAATGATGCAATTAGTAATTGTCCGACATGAAAAAGAATATGAGGACATCACCTCTGAACTTCTAAAAGCAAAAATGGAACTAAAGGTTCGAGTTTCAGCAGAACGGTTTTCTTCTTTTCTTGTTAGATTGGATAAAAAACTAACCTCAATTCAAGCTGTGATTAAGGACATTTAAAAAGATAAGTTTATTCGTGATAAAACAGACTACGATACCGACAAGATCTTTACCTTTGCCAAAAATGGGAGTAAACAAAGAAATCCCAGAAATCGACGTAATAATAAAAATCAATATACCAGAAAAAATAATAATAAAAAAAGCGACTATTGGACCACGGATTCAGAGTCAAGTGGCACTGAGGAGTCAACCCGTAATGATAAGAGTGGAGAAAATGTCCTTGCAAAAGATCAACTGGCCAATATTCCATCTACTTCGACATCAAGGTGCCCTTTAGGAGAAAAACAAGGAGGGGACATCAAAGATGGGCGAAACAAAAGTACAAGTCAGAAGCGGAAGAATGTGTCATGGAAACAATAAGTGACTGTCAGGACACTCTAGCCATCATTAATCTGACTGACGTAGTAATAGATGGACATACTGAAAGTTTACTTAAAAAGGGTCTTAATTATTGTCTTACTGAACAGTTTGATAATATACAGTTTGAAATCGACCTTTTCAAAACTGTAAGAAAAATGAATCTAAAAAAGTTTTTTTGTTCTAATAAAATTCCTAATGAGCAACCCAGATTAGAGGGTGAGGTCCCTGTCAGTATAGGTCCTTTGGGATTCAGTGTCTTCCAGGATGCCCCAAAAGCGGAGCTGGAAGGCTTGGAATCCCTTATAGACCTACTGAATGAAAATGATTCTAGCCCCTCTGAGTTCGATATGTCACAAACCATTTTTCAGGTCCAGGAATTCACTGGAGGTAATAGATCTACTTTCTGCCCCCCGCTAGCACCTGGGAGCAGTTTAGATCTTTTTCAAAAAAGAGTTCTAGAAAGTATAAAAGCACTTAAGTACCCTGCACATTGTGATAATATCAGCAGGGAAGAATCATTAGCTTTAGAACAACTGAAAAAAAGAGATGACATAATAATTAAAAAATCAGATAAGGGAGGAAATATAGTCCTTATGAAAAAAAGTTATTACGTACAGGAAGCTAATAGACAGCTTAACGATAAGAGATTCTATCAAAAACTTTCTTCAAACCCTTTGAGTAAAACTACTAGTAAATTACAGTCCCTACTACGTATCTACATAGAAAAGGGGGTTCTATCTAAAAAAATGGCAGAAAAATTACTCCCTAAATCTCCGAGGGTTGCCCAGTGGTACTTCCTTCCTAAAGTACATAAAACTTTAGAGTCCCCACCTGGACGACCTATTGTCTCCGGTGTGGGGACCCTAACCGAACCCATCTCAAAATTTGTAGACTGGTTACTCCATCCACTTCTATCTGAAATTCCATCCCTAGTCAAGGATACTAATGAGTTTTTGTTAACTTTAGAAGGACTTTCATGGCCAGCAGACTGCATCCTTACGTCTGTGGACATAGAAAGCCTCTATACAAGTATACCTCAAGATTTAGCAGTAGAGGTTGTACGAAATTTATTATTGTCGTAAGTAAGTCAGGCATGTAAGTAAGGCATGCATCGACTTCATCTGTGAATCCCTTGAATTTATTTTATCAAACAACTCCTTTAAATTCGGTGAACAATGGTTCACACAGACGGGAGGCGTAGCCATGGGTACGCCAGTGGCGTGCACACTGGCTAACCTGTTTGTAGCTATGTTTGAGAAAAAATACATATTTTCCGGTAAAAATAAACATTTGAAGTCGATAGCATGCTATAGACGTTTCGTGGATGACGTGTTCATTGTATGGACAGACACGGAGTCCGCCTTTGCGGACTTCGTGTCTGAACTGAACGCATCCAATGACATGAATTTGAAATTTACTAGCAAAGTAGGTGGCAGAGAATTAGAATTCTTAGACGTATTGATTAACTTAGAGAATAATAGCCTAAAAACGAAAGGCTATCGCAAGCCCACTGCTTGCAACTCGTTGCTGCATTATGGGTCCTATCACCCCATACACGTAAAAAAAGCTGTCCCATATGGACAATTTTTGCGCTTAAAAAGAGTTAATAGCAGCGACGAAGATTTTATGTTGCAGGCAATGGACTTGAAAAAACGCCTATTAATTAGAGGTTATCCAGAACCTATCCTAAACCAGGCTCTAGAAAGAGCTTCTAAACAAAAAAGAAGCGACCTTCTGAAAGGACAAAAGTTTTACAACAAGAAACACAGTGATCATAGAAAGGAGAAATCTCCTCCCTTTACTTTTTCTTTTCAATTCAGCCCGATGGCTGAAAGAATTAAGAAAATCATTTGTGATAACTGGTTCTTGGTGCAGAACGACACTATTTTAAGGGATATTACTAAAAATAAACCCTTGATAGCGTTCCGTAAAACTAGGAATCTGAAAAACGAATTAGTTCAAAGTAAATTTGAGACAAAAAAACAAGATAAGAACTGGTTGAATAGAACTTTATCCCCAGGAAACTATCGCTGTAATTCTTGTAACTGGTGTAGTTTCATCAATCCAGAGAAAACGATAAATATTGGAGGTAAAAATATTAGATTCAAGGATGCAATTTGCTGTCGGACTAATTTTGTTATTTATGCAATACTCTGCCCCTGCAAGAGGTTTTATATAGGGTGCACTAAAAGAGCCCTTAATATTAGATTTAGGGAACATGTGCATTCCATAAAAACAGGACATGGTAGCCCTAGGTTGATTGAGCATATTGTAACCTGCCATTCCAGTGATGCCTCCTGCCTTACCTTTTTAGGTATAGAAAGGGTTAATCAAAAGGAAGGCATGGACCGGCTTAAAACCCTGTTGCAGCGAGAGGCGAGACTTATCCTTGAACTCAATGCTCAAGGTAACTTGGGCTTGAATGACCGCCTTGATCTTAGTGTATTTTTATAAACATCATTACGTTGCTTCCCATGTTTGATTTTTGCATACAGTTGTCTTGTTTTTAAAATTTGTGGTTTTACTTCACATCAAGACAATAACCCTTCCCCCTGACGTCACGCTGGGTGGACTATTTACCTGTGCGTGAAGCAGGAGGAAGGTGAGTCTGAAGAAACGCCCAGAAGGGGCGTGAAACATTTGTCACTACCTGTCTGCACTGGTCTGGCGTCCCACGCCGATGATCGCACGCCGCACCTGAAATAAAGAAGCCTGCTGTCACCTCGACAAAACCGTGAGTGCCTCCTTATTTCTTTGCTCTTCCCGGATTCTTGTTTAAAGGACATCTGCAGCATGATTAACACTTATCCCTATCCACAGGATAGGGGATAAGTGTTTGATCGCAGGGGGTCCGACCGCTGGTACCCCCTGTGATCTCCTGTACGGGGCCGCGGCTGTCCCGTGTAGGGGGCGTGCCAGCCGCAGCATGACGTTGCAGCCGGCACACCTCCTCCATACATCTCTATGGGAGAGGCGGGGAGGCAGCGTCCGTGCCTCCCCGTCTCCCCCATAGAATTGTATGGGGACGGGGAGGAGACGGGGCGTCACCGTCGACCTCTAGGTTGACGCTACGTCACCATGAGCGCTAATGGCGGTGCCCCGTTAGGGAGATCGAGGGGGGTCCCAGCGGTCGTACCCCCCGCAATCAAACACTTATCCCCTATCCTGTGGATAGGGGATAAGTGTCATACCGCTGCAGTTGTCCTTTAAGACTCATAAGCCATGTTCACATGCCAGAATTTCCAATGCGGAATTCAGCACGGAAATTCTGCTGCAGCAGAGTCCCGTTGAATTCAACATGATTCTGAAGCTCTGCAGAATATCCATGCCAGATGTTTCCAGCACAGAAATTCTGTTTTCTGTATACGCAGAAAGAATAAACACGTTCATTCTTTCTGCAGACACCGTGCGGACATTCCGTAGTGTGTACATGGCCTAACATTACAAACAGCTAGGATATGTTTAAACAGATATATCAATATTACAAAGATAAGATATTTAGACTGGAAGAAATGAGATTTTGTCTAAGGCAAATGAAAAGTTATACTAAGAACAATAAGGATGTGAAATTCTCTGTCTGCAGATTTGGTTTTATTAGAGTCTGTATAGACATTTAAACAGCAACTGGATGAATACTTGCAAAAACATAACATTAAGGGATATAGGCCATGATTTTTTTAGCATGTTGTGATGCCTGCAGTGTAGCATGTTGTGATGCCCGCACTGTAGCATGTTGTGATGCCCGCGTTGTAGCATGTTGCAGAAAATTATTTCCAGTATAATAATCCAATATACCAATTGCCACAGAATGGGAAATTGCTAAAGAAGTTTTTACCTTTTAAAACTACAGCTCCCTGTATGACCTTAAGTATGTTGTAAGGGTATGCTGGGAGTTGTTGTTTCACCCATCATTACTGCAGAACTTACAAGTGACTCCAGCTCTGATGGGACAGTCAGGCAGCATTCACAATAATATCAGTGACAACAGGTGACGTCTTCTCTATAGTGAGGAGAATACACAATAATATCAGTGACAACAGGTGACGTCTTCTCTATAGTGAGGAGAATACACAATGATATCAGTGATTACAGGTGACATCTTCTCTATAGTGAGGACAATACACAATGATATCAGTGACTACAGGTGACGTCTTCTCTATAGTGCGGAGAATACACAATGATATCAGTGATTACAGGTGAAGTCTTCTCTATAGTGAGGAGAATACACAATGATATCAGTGATTACAGGTGACGTCTTCTCTATAGTGAGGACAATACACAATGATATCAGTGACTACAGGTGACGTCTTCTCTATAGTGAGGAGAATACACAATGATATCAGTGATTACAGGTGACGTCTTCTCTATAGTGAGAATACAAAATGATATCAGTGACTACAGGTGACGTCTTCTCTATAGTGCAGAGAATACACAATGATATCAGTGACTACAGGTGACGTCTTCTCTATAGTGAGGATAATACACAATGATATCAGTGATTACAGGTGACGTCTTCTCTATAGTGAGGACAATACACAATGATATCAGTGACTACAGGTGATGTCTTCTCTATAGTGAGGAGAATACACTATGATCTCAGTGACTACAGGTGACGTCTTCTCTATAGTCTTTCCTTATTTAATTCAGATGTACATACCGCCGGGTCCAGCTAAATGTTCTCTCTGCAGAACTTGATGCCCCGATGGCTACTCACTATATTAGCGGATTCTGATCCTCTATATGAAAACAATAATTATTAAAATACTGCCAAATTATTATAATACTACCCTCTGAATATAATTCTGACACACTGTACACACTCTGAAAATACTACGACACACTGTACCCTCTGAATATAAAACCACCACACACCGTACCCTCTGAATATAATACTACTACACACTGAACCCTCTGAATATATCCTTATAATATACACTATACCTCTGTAATGCAAAACACTCTGTGCCCCTCATATATAATAATAATGCCCCGTCCTGTGCCCCCACATATAATGATTAAGACCCATCCTGTTCCCGCAACATAATAATAATTCCCTCTGTCCTGTGCCCCTCGCATATAATGCCCCCGTCATGTTCCCTCAGGGAGCATTATATGTGAGGAGCACAGGACAAGGGGCATTATATGTGAGGGGGACAGCACAGGGGGCATTATATGTGAGGGGCACAGGACATGGGGCATTATATGTGAGGGGCACAGCACTGGGGGCATTATAAGTGAGAGGCAAATGTTAGTGGGGCATTATATGTGGGGGTCACATGACAGGGGGCCCCCCTGTCATGTGCCACTCACGTATAATGCCCCCTGACATGTGCCCCTGACTTATAATGTGCCCTTTTCTGTGCATCGCCCTGAGTTTTTTTGTTTTAATAATTACCCTGTACCATACAGTGCCCGAGCAGCTCTCTCTAGCTGTCACCCTTCTCCCACACTGCTCCATTCTTGCAGAGTGTGAGCCGTGGGAACATGATCTCTGGGCGCCTGCACGATGATGTGATGTCATCGCGCCGGCCTGCAGTGGATGGCGTCCGCGCGGCTCGCACACTGCAAGAATGGAGCAGCATGTGAGAAAGGTGAGGGAATGGTGGAGTGGGAGCAGACACTCCCCCTGCACCATGCTATAGTACGGGAGGAGCAGCAATCTGTGGTGGGGGGGGGGATAATTACCCCCACCACCCCACCTGGATCTGCCACTGGGGATAGCAAACTTAGATGAACTAAAGAATTATTTATCCAAGTAAATTAAACACAGTTTGTAATACATTAACATCTTGATTTTGAGTTGTTCATAGTAAATAAAGCAATAGGCATGTTGTGTGCTCTCCGTGGTCCTGAACAGGATTGCTACTGCATCGAAACCTTTTCTCTATAATATAAAACTATGTCCTCTTGTGGTAGTTTTTCTTCTTTTAAATATGCTCTCCTCCTTTGCGGTGTTAATTCCCTTTATGTATTTAAAAGTTTCTATCATATCCCCTCTGTCTCGTCTTTCTTCCAAACTATAAATGTTAAGGCTGCAACTCCCCCTAGAAGTATAGAATGGGAACCTCAGTCAGAGAGCCAGTGGTCTTGTTGCCTGGTCATGTATGTGACATGTCTTCTGCAGAGTGCCATACCTCGTGCAATACATCCTGCTCACATGGCTGGTGATCTTTAAACTAGTGTTGCTTACGAATATTCGCAATTCGAATTTTATTTGCGAATATCGCACTATATATTCGAAATTACGAATATTCACTTTTTTTTCATTTATTTCTTTTTTCACAGTACACATCACAGTGATCATCCCTCTCTGCTTCCAGCTTGTGTGGTCTAAAGAAGGCTCTAATACTACTGTGTGAGACCGCCGGGTGAATATTCGCATATGCGAATATTCGCGAATATTGATCCCTCCCTTCTGCTGCTTCTATCAAGTTACACTGGTATTCTTGCTATAAAGTTCATAAATTTTCACATATGCCAATTTACACATATGCGAAAAAGACCGCAAATATTACGAATATGCGAATTTAGCGAATATATGACGAATATTCGTCCATATATTCGTGAAATATTAAGAATTCGAATATGGCCTATGCCGCTCAACACTACTTTAAACTTTAATTTGGCAGTATGTTCATACTTATAACCAATTTAATTAGGGAATCTAGTGACCAAAAATTACCTATGTAGATTTTCCACCATTGAAATCTTCCTGATGAAGAATGCCAGATCGAAACAAAATGTGTGTACTGTATATCCCCAAAAAATTGCATCTCACTTGTTCATACTTTGGATCGCTATTGACATCACCGCTGCGGTATTTCCTCCATATATCAAGCGTTTTGGTGGTCCTAATTTCCGGCAGAAGCCAATTCTGACCTACAGCTTTTAGATTCCTAGCACTAACACTTGTTCACGTGCCCATTGCTCCTAATCCAAACTTAGGAAAGTGTCCATATTATTTTATTGGCTTTAATTGAAGCTTAATCTTTCAAAGTACTTAACAATTTTTAGACAAGTTAAGAGATACTTAAAGAGGCACTGTCATTATTAAAACTTTTTATATCTTGTTTTACTACTGATAAGATGTCTTTTGTAAATATACATTTATTTTAAAAAAATGGCAATCTAAAAAAGAAATCGAAAATGAAAATAGCCGCCACTAGGGGTCATCTGTCTTTATGCAGACAGACTACTCTGTATTTTGCAGCATACTGGATACCGGCTGTAAAGCATGTTGGTATCTAGTATAGGAGATCACCAATGCATCACTTCAGCTGTTCCTTAACAGCTGTTCCTAAAATACAACACCCATGATGGGAGTTGGCTCTCTGACTGAGGTTCCCAACACCCATGATGGGAGTTGTAGTTTTGCAACAGCTAGGGGTACAATCTTTGTAAAACTCTATTTTAGAGCTGTGTATTCTCCAGATGTGTGCCTCCAGTTCTTGCAAAACTACAGACAAAGAACGTGTGGGCATGTTGGGAGTTGTAGTTTTGCAACAGCTTAAAGCAACACTGCTCTAACAGTGCTTTACAAGCACTACAGCTCCCGCTGTTGCAATGCAAAACTACAACTCCCAACATGCTTGAACAGCCAAAGCGTGATCAGACATTCAGGAGTCTGTGAAAGCTGAATGACACACATAGTGACAGCTATGTTGTCTTGCATCCAGCTTTACTAGGAACAGATAGAAAATGTATGCATAAAAACTACTGTGCAGTGATTTGCAGACTACCAGGCTGCTCCCAGACTCAGAGCAGATGAGTCATCACTGTGAGGGAGAGAGACGGACACGCCCCCTCCACAAGGCAAAAACACAAAGAAAGTGAGCAACATATACATTTTATTTGTTAGGGATATATAGGTCCTAGACACATAAAAATGATATGCACATGATCAGGATTAGGTACTAATATATCACTTTTTTTTTTTTTTTGCACCATAACAGGTATGCTTTAAGCTTTGAAGGGGTACTCCGGTGCTTACACATCTTATCCCCTATCCAAAGGATAGGGGATAAGATGCCTGATCGCGGGAGTCCCGCAGCTGGGGACGCCCGGGATCATGCACGCGGCACCCCGTTTGTAATCAGTGCCCGGAGTGTGTTCGCTCCGGGTCTGATTACGGTCGACTGCAGGGCCGACGGCGTGTGACGTCACGCCTCCGCCCCCGTTTGACGTCACGCTCCACCCCTCAATGCAAGCCTATGGGAGGGGGCGTGATAGCTATCATGCCCCCTCCCGTCGGCTTGCATTGAGGGGCAGAGCGTGACGTCACACAGGGGCGGAGCGTGATGTCACACGGGGGCGGAGGTGTGATGTCACATGCCGCCGGCCCTGCGGTCGACCATAATCGGACCCGGAGCGAACACGCTCTGGGGACTGATTACAAACGGGGTGCCGTGTGCATGATCCCGGGCGTCCCCAGCTGCGGGCGTCCCGCGATCAGGCATCTTATCCCCTATCCTTTGTGTAGGGTATAAGATGTGTAAGCACCGGAGTACCCCTTTAACTGAATCAAGAGCCCCCCAAAGTGCCTGTAGACTTGTGAAAAGTTTGAGGATGGTGTAATTTGAGTTGTTTAGGGTGGTTTACTTATGCTGCGTCTTACACTTCTTTTTATTGTCGGTTGATTATTGGAATTTAAACAAGGATAGATAGATGACAGTATTGCAGGACTTAAATGGGCACTCTCATTAAAACAAATTTTGCTATTGCACTCCTTATGGTAAATAAAAACTCTTTCTAATGTACTTTGTTAAAAAAAAACTTAAGTTTGCTAGTAAATCAGTGAAGGAGGGGCTGGGAAGTGAGGGCTGCTGAGAAGGTCCGCCTCCATTTGGTTGCATACACTCCAGCACCTGATTTCTGCTGAATACACTTTCTGGTGATGGGGTTGACGCGAGAGGTGTCTCTCCCCAGAAAGTGATTGATTGAGTGGCAGTTTAGCATACTGACCACAGCATTAGGAAATGAACAGCAGCAGACATCATGATAACAGAGACTGCGGGGGAGGTACTTTCATTTTTATTTTGTTTAAGCAGGCAGTCTGGCATATTAAAAAATAAAAATAAACTTTTTGCTGAATAATCCCTTTAAGAAATAATAAAACTACAATCTCCTCTGGTTATAGACAAATAGACAGGCTGATTTAAGGACTCAAGCACATGAACTAGTTACCAGGATGAAAAATGCTGTAATTCTTCTATTTAAGGACATGTAATGTATTTAAATAAATAAAAAAAAGAGATTTCAGCACTTGGACACCTATTACCAAATCGTCCCACGTCATTATAATGTTTTCGGGTTAAACCATGATTCTGGATCTGTAATGATGCACGGCAGGTGATGTCATGAGATGGTCATGGAAAAGTTACAGTATACAGTTAATGTACAGAAATGTTATGCTTATTTCCGTTTAAATGTGTCTTTATGAAAATGATTCCAATGATGTTAAAGCTGCATGGTGTGACTTTATCTGTACCTGGCATTGCACTTTAAAGCCTATAACCAACGGTGACACCAATCAAGTCTAATTAAAAAAAGCCGGCATTAGTCCGGCGATATCGGCAGCAGTATAACCTGAAGTGAAACCTGACATAGCATGCAGTGACACGGTTTGCTGCAGCCTTGCCCTGAATAATCAGCATGACTTGAATACCAATGGGATAATCTTGAATAATAAATCTTTTTAAAGCGCATTCACATTGTGGCATTATTATGAAACCCATGCGGCTACTTGTTAGACTTCCAGAAGAAACATATGACTCCTTCCATACTCATTGCAAGCAACTTGACATGTGCATTCATCATTGGGGTATTAATTGTGCTGTCTTTTCTGTCTCAGTAAGATGATGTGGATACTGCATGTTTCATACAATGTTATTTTTTATGTGAATGTAATGGATGAGTGTCATCTTTTTTGCTCTTGTCTCATTAATCTTATGGAGATTAACACTTCGGGTCACAAGCTGTATCCTCTTGCAATCATGGAAATCATGTAAGTAAAATTATATTTTATCAGAGAGCAATGGGATTTAATGCTATTAGAGGTCACGACAGACAGCCCTGCAGGATGTATAGAACATTAAATTAATAATGACGTCTTTCAGCCATAAATCTTTAGCGTTTGCTGCCCATTTGTCTGTCTGTTGTTTAACGTAAATATTACAGGGGTTGTTTGGAAAAGGACAACTTAACCTCTATCCACAGTTTCGGGGATAAGTGCATGATCGCGGGGACTGTTTGTACGCCTCCGGAAAGCCCTCCCCCCCCCCCCCCCCCCCCCACCGTGATCTCCTGAATGAGCTCTGGTTTTCTAAAAGGAGCATGTGCCGGGGGCAGCACACCCTCCATTTATTCTCTATGGGAGTGTCTAAGAGACCAGAGTGCAGGATTTGGACATGTCCAGCGTTCCCATAGAAATGAATAGAATGTGCACTGTCCCCATCACACACTCCTCTCAGAGAGTAGGGTCCTAGCAGTTAGACCACCATGATCAGACACTTATCTCCTATCCTGTAGATAGGGGATGAGTTGTTTTTTTGCCAAACAACCCCTTTAACTGCTATGCCATGTGAAAGCACTCTCCTATTCCAGTTTCCATACGTAGGTCTGGCCTGTTCTGACTAGTGCTAGCTGCTGTGGAATAATGCAGCGGGGTGATACCTATTTCACAGATTAAATAGCGTCCATTGTACGTTTCTATTTTTGTGGGAATAGTTTGATTTAGGCCCACTTCTGCTCCATCATGACTGTGTCCAAAGCAAGTGTGGTAACGGGGTGTGATGAGGGAAGATGTTGTTACCCTAGGGGCAGATGGCATTAACCCCTTGTATTCATGATGCCAGGGCGTGGTTTATCCTCGATACCACCTGAAGGTATACCACTAGATCCTAGGCTAGGCACGGGGCAATAATGACTCCGATGCCAAGTTACAGACTGAGGTTAGACAGTTGGTAAAGTCTATACAGTTCAGCCAGGGCCCACGGAAGTGACCAGTGACTCAGAGACCTTAAGGGCTTGCTGGGACTTGTAGTAGATATGGTCAATTTAATGCAGGCCACGTTGACTTGACAAATGATGACTGTGACTGACTTGACTTGACTAATGACTGACAATACTGATACTGTGGTTACTTGTAGCTGCTTGTAGCTGTAGACTGGACTTGAGGCCTCCTAAGACTCTGGACGCTCTCTAGGACTCAACGTGACCTCAACAAAGACTTGTGATCACCTGGTCACTGGTACCTCCTGGGTAAAAATCAAATGACAAGTCACATGGTAAACAGTCTTAAAGTGACAACGCTTTCTGAACACATTACATGGTATAATACATTAGAAACATATTTACATGGGGGGGGGGGGGCAGATGCAAGGGAGCCCAAGGGACACTGTAGGGATGCTGACTGACAGAGCAGCAAGGGTATGGGGTAACACCTCCTATACAGGGCCACCACACAAGGTCCATTAATACATGGGAGGGAAGTCAGGAAGACAGGGAAGACAGGTGTGAAAGAACTTGGCTGATACAAACAGAGCTCTGACCTCAACCTCCTCCAACGCCTTTGGGACAAACTAGAATGGGGACTACAAGTCAGGTCCTGTCATCCAACATCCGTGTCTAACCTCACAAAAGAGGAATATGTAAAGTTGCTCCTTAAAATGCAAACAATCCTGGTTAACAGGATTTTGCCAAACTAGACACCTTTCCAAAAGGAAAAATTTACCCCAATCTGCAGGCAGCCTGTTTCAGGGTTTTTGCCCCTTATCATATAAGGGCAAGGTTGATCTAGTTTGGCAATGTAAGAGGCATATTAAGGTAGGTCAGGGGGTATGTGTTTTCCTTGCAGGGAGCACTCAGAAAAAAGACATACAACCTTTTAATACATAAGTATCATGTCCTGCCTGGAGATTAAAGGGGAACTCTGGTACTAGACATCTTATATCCTATCCACAGGATAAGGGATAAGTGTCTGATTGCGGGGGTCCAGCTGTTGGGTCCCCCATGATCTCCTGCCCAGCACCCCGGGAATCT
The DNA here is from genome assembly GCF_029499605.1 of Hyla sarda. Classification (NCBI taxonomy): domain Eukaryota; kingdom Metazoa; phylum Chordata; class Amphibia; order Anura; family Hylidae; genus Hyla; species Hyla sarda. Next base: position 445,064,940 of record NC_079190.1, read on the forward strand.
GCATGCACAGAACAATCAAAATTTATGTATTAGTTTCCCTCCAGTATTTAGGTAAACTTCAATAAAGAATCCTGTTTTTACTGCATCTATGGATATAGATTGGGATGTCATGAATGCTCCTGTAGGTGTAATGTAAAAGTGTCCCAATAAAATTGTCTATACAGTGTAGATAGATACTAGACAGTAGTACAAAAACAGTATGCAGATTTTTCCTTAGACAGCTAATTGTTGCAGTATAGGAGGAAATACAATCCTAGGTCCTCCGCTCTTGTCTCAGCCAGGGCTCAGGGAACAGGTTGCTGTACCAGAGGTAATTAAGTGATGATTCTGGTCAGGAGAGCCATTAAACGCCTTGTAAAATTGTTTTAGGGCCTCATTAGGTGCTAGACAAGTGAAAGACCGCAGATGACAGAGTTATAAAGGAGGCAGAGAGGCTGAGACAAAGGGAAAGAAAGTCACTATGGCTTCATATATTTCCTCATCACTTATAGAATGGAGGTAATGAGCACATTATTTGAGATGCATTAAACATCCAATGAAGTGATCGGTTTGTTTTCCTCAAACAAACAAGAGGAGGGAAGTTAATAAGGAAGCGGCACGGATGTGAATTTCCTTATATTACTTTAATTAGAAGATTTTTAGGTATGAAAGTCACAATCAAAAACATGCTATCAAAAATAAATTCATAACGTAAAGGGCCACTGAAACAAAAAGTTATTTTCCGCTCCCAGCATAAGCACCGCAATTGTAAACAGCCTCTTCGCTTTCCCTCTTATCGGACGCTTTGTTTTCCTGAAAGGACATCATTTCGGATCCCTGCTGCTCCACACCAGCCAATTCACACTGAAGGTTTGTGTGCATAGTCACTTTCTCGCTGAGCATCTCATTAAGTTACACTGGCAAGTTACTTCTCGTCCACCATAAGCATGGTGAAGGTTAACAGCTGCCCCGCTCCTCATGCCTTACCGGGCATTCTATTTTCACACAGAAGGAATCAGCAATGCAGTGGGGGCAATTGTGAACACAGAGAGCCTGGTAAGAGTGGGGAGCGGTTGACCTTCACCATGCTTATGCTGGGAGTGTCGCTTTTTAAAGGACATCTGCAGCAAAAGACATTTTATCCTGTGGATAAGGGATAAGTGTCTGATCGCGATCTTTCAAACGGGGCCCCGCATTGGCGCTCAATGTGAGTGGCTAATGCACGTAGCGTCGACCCACCATGCCCCCTTCCCATACAGTTCTATGGGAGAGGCAGGAGGCACGAACGCTGCCTCCCCGCCTCTCCCATAGAGATACATGGAGGAGGCAGTGTGATGTGGGAGAGCTGCGGCAGAGCCGTGGCCCATGCAGATGATCACGAGGGGTCCCAGCGGTCAGACCCCCCCCCGTGATCAGACACTTATCCTCTATCCTGTGGCTAGGGGATAAGTTGTCTTTTGCTGCAGATGTCCTTTAAGTATAATTCTTACCAAGACTGTACCCTAAGTTAGTGTACTGGCACTAACCTGCCCCCGAAGAACTAGAGGAAGTAGTAATAAATAATATTTGTTATATGAATTTTTCAAAAGGTCATTGATTGATACATTCAACCCATAAAAGATCCTCTTCCTTTTAGTAAAAATTCTGGTTTGTCTGATATCTGTCCTTAGTCATGTTTCCAGGCTTTTCATTGCTCAGATATTGACTTACAGGGTAGCTATTTTCAATAGGTGGCACTAGGGAAAACTTTCATACTTCAGACAAGAGCAAATTTGCATACTTTTTTGCCAGAGAGCACTGCCTGACCTATAAAACTCCTTGTGCCACCCAGCAGTCAACACAAGGAGAAACAATACCCCATTAAACCCAAATCAAAGTTATAACATCTACTTAGATCTACCTTTTCTGTACTGACAAGAGACAAGCACCCTGAAACAGCTGTCTATAGATGGATTCTTCTTCCAAGAAGGCTCTGATTTGGTAGATAATCTTTAGTCATTTTTTTTTAAAGAGCTGAGGCAAGTGCTCTCTATCACCCAAAGTGCAAGAAAAAGTGCAAACGTGTCACACTAAAAAACGTGCACAAAGGATGCGGTCTATCGCTAAGCCCTTCTCCAACAGGAGAGAGGCCCCCCCAACAAACCTACCCTTCACCTCTGGGCCAAAAGGCACCTGCAAGGATCCAGGTTCGATGCCCCTTTTCGCCAAAGCTAGTAAGGGGCCGAAAATGCTCCTAGCCTCAACTTAGGCGTTAACCAAGGTAACAGCCAAGGAGCCATATACCGATGGCATCTTGACCGAAGCCAAGATGCCCAGGGGTTGCAGGGAGGTGAGTAACCTAATGACCACACACACCTACCCTAGACCACCAGGAGGGACACCCAGAAGGGCCACCGCCTCCTGCTAATCCTGTGTACAAAGAAAAACACGAAACGTGGCACAGTGACATACAAAAAATAATAAATAAGTGAATGAAGTGCAGATATACTGCCCAGTGCAGGATCTATAAAAAGTTCCCCGATCCTAGCCAGAAGGCCGGGATACCAAGGGTGAGTGCCAAAGGTGAAGAGCAATGGTGCAGTGCTTTCACTCACTGAGTTATAACACCCAGTGAGTTTCGGCACCTCAGGGTCACCACTCCCCGAGTCACAGAAGTACTCGGCTCTATACCCCTCTAACTCATGGCGAGACCTGGAGGAAACTGGTCATATCAGGACAGCCGTCGAGCTGATTCCTCAGAACCAGCCCCGGAACGCCCTGGTACACCTACTCCCTCCATGCAGCATCTATCCTACATCAATGGCCAAAGACTAAACCACTGATAAGAACAGATACTACATTTGATCTTAGCCAAAAGGCCGAGAAGCAATTAATCCCTAGTCATATTTTAAGGTTCGGTAATGAGTAGGACATTGACATATGGAGTAGCAGCCTCCAAAAAGGGGGCACTGGAGATTTAGCTTTCTTCCTTCTGGAGGAGAGATCATTTGCACACTGATTCTATGAGCTATGTTATTGGGAGTTGAGATGAAAAGAAACATTTAAACTATCTGAAAATATTGGGTGGTCTGTAGAAAAAAAGGTGTCTGAAGCTTCCAGTTGTGTTTGCTTCATTTATCTGAAGAGTATCCTATGGCAGCCATTTTTTTTTACCATCTATCTGCTAAAACATTTCCAAGTTAAAAAAAACAGTGTTTGCCAAAAATCTGTACCATAACTTTCACCCCATTTTTGAGTTGTTTAAGGCACTTTTGCTCATTGTCCAATAAGAGTAGTGGCTTAAATTAGCTTTTGCACATATTTTTTACGAAAACAGTAAGACAACTAAAAAAATGCTGTCAACGTAGACTACACAGTGTCTAAAGATGCGACAGATTTTTAAACAGCCTGGGCCACTATGATAAATCTTACACATTCTTAGACTGTTTATCAAAGTTTATCCCGTCTTTCACTAACACAGGTACTGTCCTATTGAGTCTTCAGTTTAAGTGCGGGGGGATGACTGGCAATAAACATAACTGTAGCAGACATATACCTAAGGTTACTATAAACATCCCCAATAATGAATCTCTCTTACATGCGCCATTCTATGTATCTGCAGAAGTTCACCCATATCAGTAGCTCATGTAAATTCTCAGGAGCAGCAATAATCGGTTTAAAAGGACATGACAGATAAATATCAAACAACATCTGTGCATTATAAGAGCTCATTTAAATAATTCTTAAGGGAACTTAGCAGAAGTTAAAGAGGATGTTTTCTGTTTTATTAAGTGTTTTGTGCGTATTAATAATTTTATGCAACAAGTAGAGATAACAATATGTTGGTCATTAGCTGCAATCTAGAAAATATGATGTATTTCAAGAGGGCAATTTAACCTATTGTCAGGGTACATGGTGAGAAAGTATAACAGGTTTTCTACTTAAGTATATAGTTGTAAAAGTAAAATTATCAGCTGGCTTAGCAAATACTTATCATCATGTATACTGGTAGGTCATTAAAGCATGCCCTCTAGTGGTGCGCACAAAAATAAAAACATTTATTTTCTCTTTATAGTTGTTTATTCTTCAAAGATGCAAGTTGACAAGAAAAAAAAGTGCTAAAATGTGTTCCTTATTTTTTCATGGAACCAAACTAGAGAAAAAATATCATGCATACACTATGAGGAAAGAAAGGAGTCCAGGGTGGTGTATTCAAGCAGATTGTGCGGTTTTATTATAACTTGCAAGCAGTACACAAGAGAGGCATGGATATTTTCTCCTGTAAATGGTGTTCCTATGGAAAGAATGAATGTCTTGTATGTAATAAAAATATACACAAACATTAAAGGGGTACTCCGGGGAAAAACTTTTTTTTTTTAAATCAACTGGTGACAGAAAGTTAAACAGATTTGTAAATGACTTCTATTAAAAAATCTTAATCCTTCCTGTACTTATTAGCTGCTGAATACAACAGCGGAAATTCTTTTCCGTTTGAAACACAGAGCTGTCTGCTGACATCACGAGCACAGTGCTCTCTGCTGACATCTCTGTCCATTTTAGGAACTGTCCAGGTTAGAAGAAAATCCCCATAGCAAACATATGCTGGTCTGGACAGCTCCAAAAATGGACAGAGATGTCAGCAGAGAGCACTGTGGTCATGATGTCAGCAGAGAGCTCTGTGTTTCAAAAAGAAAAGAATTTCCGCTATAGTATTCAGCAGCTAATAAGTACAGGAAGGATTAAGATGTTTTAATAGAAGTAATTTACAAATCTGTTTAACTTTCTGGCACCAGTTGATTTAAAAAAAAAAAGTTTTTCACCGGAGTACCCCTTTAAGTATAAAAATGAAAAAATACATTCGAAAAAGAAAAAAAAACTCACCGCTCACACCAACCCAAATTGCCAATATAATGCCCCCTGCTCACTCAAAACTATACATATGATATAATAAAGAGACTGAAAATATTAGGAGCATCAAGAAAAAGGCTAAGTTGAGCATCACCTGCAAATAAAGGCAGCGCAAAGTGACATGAAAAGCTTTGAAAGCCAAATCAGAGAAAAAGTATCATGCACACACAAATGCCCGTCCCATGATACAAGAACAAGAAGACTGGAAATACAACAATTCAACTTTATTTAATTGAATGAAAATGCAGAAAGTACATGTATATAGAAAAAGGACTAAAAGGTCCTAAAGCAGCAACAGTCGGAAAACATAATACGAGCAATGAGAATAAAAACACTCATATCATATCATCCATTAGGGTATGAAGATCATCAGGTCCAGTTTTGCATGCAAAGTGTATGCATGAGGAAGAGAGTAGGTCAGCTTACCCGATGTAGACCAACCGCGGCACGGACAGGTGCGGACCTCACCACAGTAATGAGGAAAGAGAGGAGTCCAGGGTGGTGTATTCAAGCAGATTGTGCGGTTTTATTATAACTTGCAAGCAGTACACAAGAGAGGCATGGTGGTGACGCGTTTCGGCCGGTGGCACCCGGCCTTACTCATATGAGAATATTCTGAAACGCGTCACCACCATGCCTCTCTTGTGTACTGCTTGCAAGTTATAATAAAACCGCACAATCTGCTTGAATACACCACCCTGGACTCCTCTCTTTCCTCATTACTGTGGTGAGGTCCGCACCTGTCCGTGCCGCGGTTGGTCTACATCGGGTAAGCTGACCTACTCTCTTCCTCATGCATACACTTTGCATGCAAAACTGGACCTGATGATCTTCATACCCTAATGGATGATATGATATGAGTGTTTTTATTCTCATTGCTCGTATTATGTTTTCCGACTGTTGCTGCTTTAGGACCTTTTAGTCCTTTTTCTATATACATGTACTTTCTGCATTTTCATACAATTAAATAAAGTTGAATTGTTGTATTACCAGTCTTCTTGTTCTTGTATCATGGGACGGGCATTTGTGTGTGCATGATACTTTTTCTCTGATTTGGCTTTCAAAGCTTTTCATGTCACTTTGCGCTGCCTTTATTTGCAGGTGATGCTCAACTTAGCCTTTTTCTTGATGCTCCTAATATTTTCAGTCTCTTTATTATATCATATGTATAGTTTTGAGTGAGCAGGGGGCATTATATTGGCAATTTGTGTTGGTGTGAGCGGTGAGTTTTTTTTTTCTTTTTCGAATGTATTTTTTCATTTTTATACTTAAAGGGGTACTCCGGTGAAAAACTTTTTTTTTTTAAATCAACTGGTGCCAGAAAGTTAAACAGATTTGTAAATTACTTCTATTAAAACATCTTAATCCTTCCTGTACTTATTAGCTGCTGAATACTATAGCGGAAATTCTTTTCTTTTTGAAACACAGAGCTCTCTGCTGACATCATGACCACAGTGCTCTCTGCTGACATCTCTGTCCATTTTTGGAGCTGTCCAGACCAGCATATGTTTGCTATGGGGATTTTCTTCTAACCTGGACAGTTCCTAAAATGGACAGAGATGTCAGCAGAGAGCACTGTGCTCGTGATGTCAGCAGACAGCTCTGCGTTTAAAACGGAAAATAATTTCCACTGTAGTATTCAGCAACTAATAAGTACAGGGAGGATTAAGATTTTCTAATAGAAGTAATTTACAAATCTGTTTAACTTTCTGGCACCAGTTGATTAAAAAAAAAAAAGTTATTACATACAAGACATTCATTCTTTCCATAGGAACACCATTTACAGGGGAAAATATCCCCCTATTGTGACATAAGTCACCAGCAGGGCTGATCTGGGTCTGCGGAGAAACAGCCAGAAGCTTTACCATCCTGGGGGAAACCTGCCGATCAAAAACAAAATGCCGGGTTTAACAGGTGGTGGAGTCGCTGCTGTTTTTATTCACTACTTAGCGCTTACTGAGCACTACGTAGAATTAAAAAGTTCAAGCAGAAGTGGTTATAAAGTGTTTCTGTCTTCTCAGGGTCCTGACCTGGCCCTGATAGACTAAATTAACAATGCATAGTCCTAAACAGGTTAAAGTAGGTTTATATGATTTAGAAAAGCCTTTATTTAAATACTGTGATGGAATCCTAAATTTAGACCCTGTTCAAATGGAGCCTCCAAAATAGATGTGATCAGATGAATTCCTCATTCAAAATTCCTCATTTGCTAGCATCTCTGACTCTTGAGGATTTAAATTAGGAATGTGTACCGTATTTTTCGTCGCATAAGACGCACTTTTTCTTCCCCAAAACAGGGGGGGGGGGGGGGGGAAAGTTGGTTGCTCTTATACAGCGAATACACACCTATCGCGGCGGTCCCTGCGGCCATCAACGGCCGGGACCCGCGGCTAATACAGGACATCACCGATCGCGGTGATGCCCTGTATTAACCCTTCAGGCTGACCGCCGCATCTGAAGCGAAAATAACACTAACCCGGCTACTCAGTCGGGCTGTTTGGGACCGCCGTGGTGAAATTGCGGCGTCCCAAACAGCTTACAGGACACTGGGAGGGACCTTACCTGCCTCCTCGGTGTCTGCTCCGTGCCGGGATCCCCTGCATGGCCGGTGCTCTCCTTCGACGTCATTACGTCGTCGCGCACGCCGTCCCGTCATCCAATAGGTGCGGCGTGCGTAGCGACATGATGACAGCGACGGAGAGCGTGGATCCCGGGGAAGAAGACGTCCGGAGCGTCGGGGACACCACAGGGACGCGTCGACAGCGATGGAGCAACATCCAGGGCAGCGGTGACGGGTCCGGAGCGGCGGGGACAGGTGAGTATTACCTCCTATCCAGTGGTCTTCAACCTGCAGACCTCCAGATGTTGCAAAACTACAACTCCCAGCATGCCCGGACAGCCAACGGCTGTCCGGGCATGCTGGGAGTTGTAGTTTTGCAACATCTGGAGGTCCGCAGGTTGAAGATTACTGTTGGGTGCAGAATCTTTTTTTTCTAGATTTTGTACCTTTAAAATAGGGTGCGTCTTATATGCCGGTGCGTCCTATAGGGCGAAAAATATGGTAATTCTTAATTTGACGAGCGCTGCACGGAAATTGCACAGTTGCTGTTGGTTCCTCCATTGTTAACAACAGTATGTAATTATTTTCTAAGTGGTGGCTACATGCAGTCAGATTCCTGTCATTTAATGCTATACTTATCCAGGGCATTTGGGACTCTGTGTCAGGAGCTGAGCAGGCTATTGACCTCTATTATTAGGGACAAATAAAGCAGCTAGAGACAAGTTGAGGTTACATTAGAGTACCCAAGATCTCATTATGTTGGACGATATAATGGGCAGATAATCCTGAAATATACAGTATGGAATAGTAGCTGAAATGATAGGATTACTGCACTTTACTATACACTGCTTCTTGATAACTCCTGTTGGTAATAAATGACCCATTTAACAGTGCTGCCTTCTGAAAAGTGAAGTTTGATGTCAACATACACAACAATTGCCAAAGAAAACTTACTTTTCGTAACAACACCTTCGAGCCGGATGATATTTGGATGATCAAACTGTCCCATGATACTGGCTTCTCGGAGAAAATCTCGCCGCTGCCTGTCCATGTAACCTCCCTTTAAAGTTTTAATGGCCACAGGGATTTCTTTCTTTGCAGGTGTCTTCAATCTTCCGCTACATACCTCTCCAAACTCCCCTAAAATGATAACTTAGCATTAACACAGATACCACTCATATTCCACTACGTGTGCAGCATACAGTCACAATAAGTCCCAAAAGACAATCCTAAAAGCTGTAACAATTGTGCCAGGCATTGGTATTAGAAATCACCTATTCTTCCTATCTGCCTCTAGAATAAAATTAACCCCTTAGACTGTTTGCTAAACATTTGTTTCATGTAGATTAACAAAAGCAGGGAAGTATTCTTGTAACTTGCTATTAATGGGATTAGTTTATGGGAAGCGATTCATGCATATACAACACCATACATTATTCAGACAATTGTCTGCAATCCACAGCGGAACTCTTCAGATTTCCATACCTTTAATAAAGACTTGAGGCAAGTAGCTTTATTTACAGTCATTTGCTAAGGAACATTAGTTACTGCAACAATAAATCCTTTATTGTGAATAAAATTGAAGGTTCACATCGAATTTACACTTTACAGCTTATTCGGAAATTGCATAGGTATTCCTCACCAGATAAGAATTCTTGCATTTATCATTGGAGGTCTGCTTTGTACCTCTGTTGTTTTCCCTGAAAATGTAGGAACTGAGTAATTGGAAATGATTTCCCTTGTCGATGAGGGGTCTCATATGCGGCACTGACTGAAGAGTGTCGGGTTGTATGAGGACACAACCCATTCATAAGAAAGACGGTAACACTCTGCTACTCATTCATTTTTAAGACAAATAGTCGAGGTAAGACACAACACAAAATTCTAAGATGCTGTGGAAGACACTTAAAGGGGTACTCCAGTGGAAAACTTTTTTTTTTTTTAAATCAACTGGTGCCAGAAATTTAAACAGAATTGTAAATTACTTCTATCAAAAAATCTTAATCCTTCTAGTACTTATGAGCTGTTGAATACTACAGAGGAAATGATTTTCTTTTTGGACACAGAGCTCTCTGCTGACATCACGAGCACTGTGCTCTCTGCTGACACCTCTCTCCATTTTAAGAACTATCCAGAGTAGAAGAAAATCCCCATAGAAAACATATGCTACTCTGGACAGTTTCTATAATGGACAGAGATGTCAGCAGAGAGCACTGTGCTGGTGATGTCAGCAGAGAGCTCTGTGTTCCAAAAAGAAAATAATTTCCTCTGTAGTATTCAGCAGCTAATAAGTACAGGAAGGATCAAAATTTTATAATAGAAGTCATTTATTAATCTGTTTAACTTTCTGGCACCAGTTGATTAAAAAAAAAAAAAAGTTTTCCACCGGAGTACCCCTTTAAAGGTGTATTCCGGTTTCAGGAAAGTGTATGCAAATGACACTATCACCCCATGACATATAACTTACTAATATGGTATGAAAAATTGCACTGGCTTCAGCATACTGTGATTTACCCCTGACACAAAGTTGTGTAGTCCTCTCATTTTCAGTATGGTGTTGTCTCAACAGCTCCCCGACTCTTTCCTTTTTCCCAAGACAACAAATCATCCCCCACTATCTCAGGAGTATTGTACTACTGAGCAACTACTCAACCAGGTACAACCAATAAGTACACGACTAAGACCCCCCCAGACAGGTAAGCCATGCTATATACTTCTGCAACATTATATATCCTAAGGTTAATCATTGAACATTGCTTGGTACGTTTCTCTGGCCACTTTTAAAGTTTTCCCTCAATAGTTTTTTTCATTTTTTATTTTTTTTGCTTGTTTCTTTTGAATAGTTTAGTATTGGGCATGTGTGGGAATACTATAGGGGCAGCTAACTTAGTTTTCTTATCAGTTTAGGTTAGGAAAAGATAGAGAAGATAGGAAAAGTAAGTAAAGTCTTTCCTGTGTTGTCTTTGCTCGTTGTCTTCGGTTACATTTACAGGGGAAGTCTATTATGTATTTAAATTATCATTCATACCATAATCTCCAGTTTCAGTCATCAAATTGTTGCCATTTTGTTCTTTTTAATTTTGATATTGATATAGGATTGTAAGCTTTTTCTTGCAACCGCCTGTTGGTCATTCTATTACTCACTTCTATAAGTCCAGAAGGCACCTGCGTACTGGAAGCCAATGTTAAAGGGGTACTCCACTGCTAGACATCTTATCCCCTATCTAAAGGATAGGGGATAAGATGTCTGATCGTGGGGGTCCCGCTGCTGGGACCCCCGCAATCTCCCGCAGCACCCAGCATTCTAAACAAATGTAGGGTTCCTGCGGCAGTGGTTAGGATGTCACAGCCATGCCCCCTCGTGACATCACACCACGACCCCTCCATTCATGTCTATGGGAAGGGGCATTGCGGCCGACACTCCCTCTCCCCTAGAAAGAAATGGAGGGGGTGTGGTGTGATGTCATGAGGGGACATGGCCATGAGGTCACGATCATGGCCTCCGGCTCCGAGGGTTTGGAACAAAATGTTCAGAATGCTGGAGCACCGGAGTACCCCTTTAAGATGCAGGGAAAGCAACTGCTATAGGGGAAGCTATGCATTCTTCCGCCCCAAAGTCTATTTTAGTATCATGTTTTTCCACTGCATATTTTTGAAAACTATAAAAAAAAAAAACATTGATAAGATTAAACTTTGGATTTTACCCCTCACAAAACAATGGGTGAAATTCTACACTGGATAACTGGTAACTACTATGGATCTACAGTAATTAGGCATCTACAGTATCAATCAAGGCTTGTTGGATGGGCAAAAGCCACTAAAGGCTGCTGTGGTTCAAGCAGCATAAAAAATGACAACAGGTTCCCTTTAAAAACTTTATAGGTGAACTACTTTGCCTTTTAACTTCTCTCCAGCTTGGGATTCATATTTGGCTTTAGGAAAGAAAGTTTTACCAAATTCTCTCTCATTCTCCCTTCTTTCCCTCAGTGTCGTTAAGGAAAAAAGGATAAAAAAAAACGTCTACATATAAAAATACTATTTTATTTACTTTATATTACTAGTGCCATGCTGCCAGTATTATATTTTGAAATTATTTTCTCAGCACATGTCCCAAAATTATGACAAGATAAAAAAAATTCTGCCATTTTAAATACATTTTTTTAAAGGCGGCATAATCTTCATGACAGAAATACACCAGGAATATTTGTGCAATACTGCATGTGATATTTCATAATGACAAACATATTTCCCTGGCACCGGTAATTCCAGCGTGATTTCCCCTTAGATCAACATTACCAGGTTTAAGTTAATGTTTCTCTGCATTCTCATCTCATTTGTACAGAAGCCTAGCCTGCGCCTGAATATTATACTGATATCTGAAATAATATCATAGCATAAGTTCAGCATTTGACTTGAGATAATATAAGTGCTCCTGAGCTTATGAAAAATAGTAAAGACATATTATTAAAAAAAAGGAAATAATATAAATTTAATAACAGTGTAAATCTAAATCGTTTGATAAATTCCCCCATTATATCCACAACTGATCAAAGTTGCCAATACAAAGCGAGCCAGAAGCTACTGGTATAGATCAGTCCCGGCCCTGAAGACCTTATGCCCTAGGCAGTATTAGCCAGGGTAGAAGTGCCGTCTTCTATATCGTCCTTTCTGAACTAGGTCTTGTTCTCATCTACCGATATCTATATATTTACTTTCTGACTGAAGCCTTGATGTGGCTCTGCTCTACAATGGACAGCTAAGCCAAATACATTTTCTAAAGATCCCCAAAGGGGCAATTGAGCCTCATTTGCACAATAAAAAGCCTAATAGTTGGAAAGTACTTTGACGATAAAAAAGGTATGCCCAAAATACTGATGAGAAGCCCTATCGAGCCATGTGACATATTTTCTTGATGACAGGTCCACTTTGCCAACTTCCGAACAGTCTAACTGGTTTAAAGGGGTTGTCCAGGATTTATTTACTTTCCACTTTTCCATTGTGCCTGTTATGTCTTAAGTGCTTTACTTGCCTTACATGTGTGGGGTGATTGACACCTTTTGTGTGATGTCATAGTCCTTCCAGGTTCAAGACTGTTGTCTTGAGTCTTTTCCAGGATCCTGGTCGGCTCAAGACAACAGCTGATCACAGGTGGCGTGGATTTTTCTTGACTTCCCTGGCAAGCCAGCTCCCTGATGACATGTGTGGTCCAACTGTACGTATTGCCTCTCCGGTATTTAATGTGTCCGCTGCTGTCACATGATCTCACCCGTCTGCAAACAGCATCAATCATCGGCGTGGCAGCATGTACAGCTGGACCACACACGTCAACAGGAGGCTGGCTTGTCAGGGATCTGGGGGGACCATAAAATCACAAAAAACGGGTCCTGGCTCTCCCCAGGAGCAGGAAAGCTGGGGCTCCGTACAGGAGATCCCAGGAGGCCGCATTGGTCGGACCCCCCACGATCTAAAACTTTAAAAAGTTTTTTAGTAGGACATATCTCCTTTAATAAAACCGGGATAGCCCCTTTAAGGTGGGATCCATCAGAATTCATGGCTGTCTACTGGGGGGCAGCTTCCTTCTGGTTGGGCATCTGTCTAACTACTAGTGGCATGTACCTAGTGGAGCAGGACAGGCTGTGATAGTGGGGCAGTAAGCATACATTCGTTAGGTAGAATCAATTTTAATGTTAAACCATCTTTACCAGTTTGGGTTGATGTGATGCACCAAAAGCAATGCATAAGTCACTACTTAAAATTAAAGTGCAAAATTAAATCTCATTCCCACCATTACCTGCTAGTTATGTTCCCTTTTTCACAATCATGACAGATGCCATTTTTTATAGGTCTTATTTTACCGTATCCATTCAGTCTGAAGTAAGGACACTTATGATCCAGTATTTTAGCATTAAATTATGCTTTTCTACTTATTGCAAGCGATTAGGTGCTTTAAAGTTGTGGAAAGTCTGCTGTGCGCACATCCAGTTTACCGAAATTATAGCGGTGAATTATCATTAGTCCAGAAAATTGTCTGTACTAAACATTTTTTATGTAAGCCAGGCACATTCTAATAATGCGGGAGACTTAGTCAGAGTCTCGTGGCGTAATGATGTAATAAGCTCACATCTCTTTCCATGCGCTCCAGTATGTGAGGGAGTTGCGCCCATTAACACGGTACACAGCAGAAAACTGAATTAGTTAGATCATCAGTGTCTGATGTGGATGGGGGTATTGTGAATAAAAATTAAGCAATGCTCATAAAATGATCTAGCATCTAAAATACATTCTGCTTAATAGATTTTCAGATGAGCTTGCACATTAGTGTAGCCACTTTACCGCAGTGGTGATGCCGGGGTATAACACGAGATTACCTCTTTGGTTATTAGAACATATTCATTCCAGTCAAAAGTATTCCACATAGCTGTTGTACAGTGGTCCCTCAAGTTACAATATTAATCGGTTCCAGGACGACCATTGTATGTTGAGACCATTGTATGTTTAGACCAGAACTCTATGGAAACCTGGTAATTGGTTCTGAAGCCACCAAAATGTCATCCAAAAATAGGAAAAAGTGAGGATTAAAGACAAATAAATAGATAACTAATATAGATAAAGCAAATCCTTACATATAAAAGTAAGAAAGATCTGCTGGGAGCTGTAAATCACTGTCTGTCAGTGTTTCTCAACCAGGGTGCCTCCAGCTGTTGCAAAACTACAACTCCCAGCATGCCCGGATAGCCGTTGGCTGTCCGGGCATGCTGGGAGTTGTAGTTTTGCAACAGCTGGAGGCACCCTGGATTGGAAACAATGGTTTATGTAGAGGACAGAAGCTTCTTCAGGGTCCTATACAGTACACACAGTGTCCCAAATGGAGCCGCCCTTACTTGGTGTCCAAAGGAGCAGCTAACTCTGGCACAGGTAAGGAGTATTGCAGAACTTGTAGTTCCTCCCTCTACTGTAGGGGGCGCTACCAGACACCAGTCAGTGTATACACTTCAGTAATACAGGTAAAGAGTAGTACAGAACATGTAATACCTCCCTGTACTGTAGGGGGCGCTACCAGCCAGTCAGTGCATACACTTCAGTAATACAGGTAAAGAGTAGTACAGAACATGTAATACCTCCCTGTACTGTAGGGGGCGCTACCAGACACCAGTCAGTGCATACACTTCAGTAATACAGGCGATTTACTAGTAAAATGCCTAATTCTGATTGGTCAGTTCCTCCAGTTGTGACACGTTTTACAGATCTGGACGGTCTGTAGTATTGTATGTTGAGTCTGGTTTCAAGTTACAATGGTCCAGGAAAGACCATTGTATGTTGAAACTATTGTATGTTGAGGCCATTGTAAGTTGAGGGATCACTGTATTAGGCTGCAAGACATTAATTGACGCGGATGTCTCACGGAAACACAGCGGTACAGAAATGAGCTATGAAGCAATGGAGGCATCTAATAGCAAATGTTCAACTATTTAAGCAAGTTCTCTGCTGATCACACATTCATACATGTTGGGGCGCATTCACACTATGGAATGTCCATCTGGAGAAATTCCAGGCAGACATTCCATGCACAGCAGCTGCCAGACATGCGCTTGGACATGCTCCATCACCATTGACGGCAATGCATATACGAGTGGATTCCGTCGAAAGAATGTGGGATTTGAATTTTTACGTGAAATATTTAATTGCGAATATTCAGCAGTGTACACGGTGCAGCAGAATCCGATTAAAGGCAATAGGAGGCCGCTGCACTGGAGTTTCCAAGTAAAATTTCTCAGCTTGGAAATTCTATAGCGTGAAGTTAGCACTTATTGAACACATTGCAGTAAAGAGGATCTGTCGGTTGTACTGACATCTGGTTAAGTCAATACTTCTTATAATGTACCTGCCACTTTAAAATATTTTTGACAAGTAACATTTATAATAATAATAATAATAATAATAATAATAATAAAACTTATTTACAACAGTAAAAAAAAAGCAGCTATCGAAGTAAGGATGCAGAGTTAGTTACCCAGTAATCTAATCATCTGGCATTTCCACATGTTCAAAAAACCTAAATCTATCAGCATCCAATAATAGAAAATGTTTCATAAGTCAAAAGTTTTCATTGGTTGAGGTCTGGATGATCAAACCCTGACCGATTGCTAGAATGAGCGGGGAGAGAAGCATGGCTGACCAAAACAATCCCATAGATATACCGTATTTTTCGCCGTATAAGACGCACTTTTTCCTCCCCAAAACTGGGGGGGGGGAGGAAAGTTAGTGCGTCTATTAAGGCGAATACACACCTATCGCGGCGGTCCCTGTGGCCATCAACGGCCGGGACCCGCAGCTAATATAGGACATCACCGATCGCGGTAATGCCCTGTATTACCCCTTCAGACACGGCGATCAAAGCTGACCACCATAAGTTCCGGGGTGTCCGGCAGGAGACCACTCCCGCCCAACACCCGGGGACCCCATTTGATTAACCCGATCAGCGATCGGGTGTGCAGGGGCAGCGGCGATGGCAGGTGCATGGCGATGACGGTGGTAAGTGCCCTCCCCCTGACAAGTTGCAAAACTACAACTCCCAGCATGTCCAGACAGTCTGGGCATGCTGGGATTTGTAGTTTTGCAACATCTGGAGGACCACTGTTTTTAGACCACTGTGTAGTAAAAAAACACCCACAATGTGACCCCATATTGAAAACTACACCCCTCACGGAACGTAACAAGGGGTATAGGGAGCCTTAACACCCCACAGGTGTTTGATAAATTTTCGTTAAAGTTGGACATGAAAATGAAAAATTTTATTTTTTCAACTAAAATGCTGTTGTTACCCAAAAGTTTTCATTTTCACAAGGGGTAATAGTAAAAAAAAAGCCCTCCAAAATTTGTAACCCCATTTCTTCTGAGTAAGGAAATACCCCTAATGTTTATGTAAAGCTTTTCAGGCGAACTACAATGCTCAGAAGAGAAGGAGTGCCATTGGGATTTTGGAGAGAAAATTTGGCTGGAATTGAAGGCCATGTTCGTTTACAAAGCCCCCATGGTACCAGAACAGTGGACTCTCCCCACATGTGACCCCATTTTGGAAACTACACCCCTCACAGAAGACAATAAGGGGTGCAGTGAAAATTTACCCCCCACAGGTGTCTGACAGATTTTTGGAACAGTGGTCTGTGAAAATGAAACATTTTAATTTTAATTTGCACAGCCCACTGTTCCAAAAATCTGTCAAACGCCAATGGGGTGTAAATGCTCACTGCACCCTTATTAAATTCTGTGAGAGGTGTAGTTTCTAAAATGGGGGTCACATGTGGGGTCCACTATTATGGCACCATGGGGGCTTTGTAAACACACATGGCCCCCAACTTCTATTCCAACCAAATTCTCTCTCCATGACGCTCCTTCTCTTCTGAGCATTGTAGTGCGCCAGCAGAGCACTTGGCGTCCACACATGGTGTATTTCCATACTCAGAAGAAATGGGGTTACAAATTTGGTGGGGGGCGTTCTCCTATTACCCCTTATAAAAATGAAAACTTTGGGGTAGCACCAGCATTTTAGTGAAAAAAAAACAAAATTTTTCATTTTCACATTTCCAAATTTAGTGAAAATTTGTCAAACATCTGTGGGGTGTTAAGGCTCACTGTATCCCTTGTTACTAGTGATGAGCAGCATTGCCCATATTCGAATTCACAATATTTCGTGAATATATAGACGAATATTCGTCCTAAATTCCGAATTTTGCGTATTTGTTATATTTGCATATTCGCATATTCGCGTATTTGAGGAAGAAAACAGTGAGGGGGTGGGCAACTTTACTATTGGTTGCTAGGGATGTTGTTAATAACCTCTGACAAATGTATTTGCATCATTCTAATTGGCCCACAAGTGAAAAGAAGGACTATGCGAATATTCATATATGCGAATATACGCATATGCGAATATTCCCATATGCGAATATGCGGGATAAAAGCGAATATTCGCAATTTCGAATATATAGCGAATATATTCGCAAATTTGGTGGTGGGGGGGGGGGGCATGTCGCATTTAGCAAGCCCCTATGGTGCCAGAACAGCAAAAAAAAAGACCCACATGGCATACTATTTTGGAAACTACACCCCTCAAGGCACGTAACAAGTAGTGTTGGGCGCGAATATTCGCATTTCGAATTTTTCAGCAAAATTTGCTTTTCAAAAGCCAAATTTGGCTCATTCTCTTCTGAGCATTGTAGTTCGCCCACAGAAGAAATTGGGTTACAAATTTTGGGGGGCATTTTCTCCTATTACCTCTTGTAAAAATTGTAAATTTGGGGAAAAAACTGCATTTCAGTGGAAATTTTTTTTTCATTTACACCTCCCACTTTAACGAAAAGTTGTCAAACACCTGTGGGGTGTTAAGGCTCACTGTAACACTTGTTACGTTCCTTTAGGGGTGTAGTTTTCAAAATAGTATGCCATGTGTTTTTTTTTTATTATTAAAAAAAAGCTAAATTTTCAAATTTTTCATGAAATTTTTGAATTTTTCACCAAGAAATAATGCAAGTATCGCCGAAAATGTACCACTATCATGAAGTAGAATATGTCACAAAAAACAATCTAGGAATCAAATTAGTTAAAGCATCCAAGAATTATTAATACTTAAAGTGAAAGAGGTCAGATTTGCAAAGAAACGCTGTGTCCTTAATGGGTACTCCGCCCCTAGACATCTTATCCCCAATCCAAAGGATAGGGGATAAGATGTCAGATCGCCAGGGTCCCACTGCTGGGGACCCCCGGGATCTCTGATGCGGCACCCCGCTATCATTACTGCACAGAGCGAGTTCGCTCTGCGCATAATGACGGGCAATACAGGGGCTGGAGCATCGTTACGTCAAGGCTCTGCCCCTCGTGACATCACGGTCCGCCCCCTCAATACAAGTCTATAGGAGGGGGCGTGGACTTGCATTAATGGGGCGGGCAGTGATGTCACGAGGGGAGGAGCCATGATGTCACGCTACTCCATCCCCTGTATCGCCCGTCATTACACACAGATCGAACTCGCTCTGTGCAGTAATGATAGCGGGGTGCTGCAGCGGTGATGCCGGGGGTCCCCAGCAGTGGGACCCCGGCGATCTGACATCTTATCCTCTGGATAAGGGATAAGATGTCTAGGGGTGGAGTATCCCTTTAAGGTCAAAATAGGCTGTATCCTTAAGGGGTTAAGCAATGGTGGTTCCTATATGGAATCGAGTTGGTATGTTAGCTCTTAGGAGGTAGTAATCATAGGAGGTAGAAATCTTGTACATATAGTGAGATGTTACAGAGAGGCAGAAAAAAGACAGAAGAGAGAAAAGTGAGAGTAAAGGGACAGGTGGGCTGTTTAAGTGAAAATCTTCTCCATGGTTGCCAGATTGTCAAGAAGGACGGTCTGGTATGTGTCTTCCAATGGGAGATTTTCTTCAGACGGCATATTTGATCCACTTTGGCGATCCAATGCTGCTTCTCAAGGAGCTGCGGGGAAAGCCAATGTTTGGGTAGCAATAATCTAGCAGCCGCTAAAAGGTGAAGGAAAAGTGAGGGCATTCTGAAGTTTGGCAAGGATGTACAGATGGATAGGAGGGCAATGTATGGTTTACAGGGCATAGATTGCCCTAGCAAACTGAATTACATAACTGGAAGATATCTCTCCACCAATTTGAACCAAAGGCAGGTCCACCAAATATGGAAGAACGTGCCCCTGGTTTCTAGGCATCTCCAGAATGAGTCTGAGTTCGTTAATGAGTAGTGGGAGGTTATATCTGGGGTCTTATACTATCTTCTGAGAACTTTATACCCATTCTCCTGGATGCACTAACATCAGGACACCTTATGGGGGACTAAGCACATCTTTCGCACTACTTCTGGGGTAAACTTCACCTCGAGGTATGCCTCCTATTTAGAAAGAAAGGGGGGGGGGGGCAGGGGAGGAAAGGTTTTTGTATTTTGTATAATGTAGATATAAGTTTAGGGGGATGTTGTGTAGCGGTTGTCAGCTTGCCCAACCAAGACAGAGGGGCTTCAGGGTCTCCGCTTTTAACAATTTCCATGAAGGACTTCCTCAACCGGCCCAACAGCAAAAAGTTGAAGGATTGCAAATTGAGATTGGAGGCTAAGGTAGCGTCTTCTACAATGCATCTGTCCTCATCTAAAATTTGCGTAACAGAGTAATGAGAGGAACATAGATCAAGTGGCAACCTGGTTCCCTGATCTCCCATGAGCCGGCCGAGGGTGTCCCGCACCTGAATTAGCGGGGTAAAATCATGGCTTACTGAGACGCTATCTAGGAGCTTGGACCACACCACTAGAGTAGTTCTAGTGATTGGGCAGAGGTCTTTGTTAGCCAAATCAGGTAGAGGCGGTAATAGCACAAGATATATCAAAGGTAAAGGTGCTAAGGGGTCCTCAATTTCCACCCAAAGTTTATGTGTGGGTTCTCCGATCCAATCTATCAATCTGGCCAAGTGGATGGCTAGATAGTATTCAGGGTCAGGGAGGTTAATGCCACCGACTGATTTCAGTCTGAAAAGAGGAAGTGTAGATAGTCTAGCTTATCCTGCCAGATGTAGGAAGACAATATCTTATTAAGGGAGAGGAAAATGGTGCATGGGAGAGGGATAGGATTACCCTTAATTTCTCATTTTACAAAAAAAGAAGAAAAAAAAAGTATATTTTTTTTAACATATTTGGTATTGCCACATGCGTAAATGTCTGAACTATTAAAATATAATGTTTATGATCCCACACGGTAAATGGCGTGATTGTAAAAAAAGATCAAACACCAAAAATGCAGATTTTTAATCACGTCATATATCGGAAAAGCAATTATATAAAGCGATCAAATAGTCCCCTCAAAGCAAAAATGGTACAGATAAAAACTACAGATCATAGCATAAAAAATTAACAATTTTATTAAAAATTTAATAAAAATTTTATAGGGGTCAGAAAAGGACATTTTTATACATACGAAATTTGTTTTAAAAAAAATTGTATTATTTAAAGGGGTATTCCAGGAATTTGTTTTATTTGACTATGCTACAGGGGCTGTAAAGTTAGTGTAGTTCATAATATAGTATCTGTACCTGTATGTGACAGTTTTCTCACAATTCTTCTATGATTTTTCACCCCAATACTTATTATTAACAGCATACAAAATGACTGTTGTCTCAGATTTTTCCCAGGTTGCAATGCGCCGAGACCTGACTCACTAGTCAGCTGATGACAGGGAGCCTGTCTACTTCAATGGGTGGAGGGATCGCTTGGTGGGAGAGAGAGCAATCTGCAACTAATGCAACAGGTGTAGGCACCCTGATTGAAAACAACAGGTCATTTGAATGGATGCAGCTCATTTATGTTTCAATGGGTGGGGTGGCTGATGTGTGGGAGGGAGGAAAATGGAATTATGGGATTTGTAGGCAAAAGAAGAAAACTCAAACAGGAAATACCAGTTCACAAAATGCTAACCACAGTGTTATGGTAATCTGACAACATAGCCATTTAGCCCCAAGACAAGTGCAGATCCTTCCTAAGCATGTCCATTACTGCCTGCCAGGTACATACTAAAATCACCTTATGGTGGATAACCCCTTTAAAGTAATACAATCATAAAAAATATAAATTGGGTAGTGTTTTAATTGTGAAAATTGTTTTAATTTGCAAAATGGCAGTTTTCTTATAAATTTTCACCCGCAAATATTAATGTTTTGGATTCATGGTACATTTTATGGTAGAATAAAAGATGTTATTATAAAAAAAAAACTTGGTCAAGCAAAAAACAAGCCCTCATATGGGTCTCTAGGTGAAAACATAAAAAAATCATGGATTTTAAAAGGGGAGGAGTTAACCCCTTAAGGACTCAGGGTTTTTCCGTTTTTGCACTTTCGTTTTTTCCTCCTTACCTTTTAAAAATCATAACCCTTTCAATTTTCCACCTAAAAATCCATATTATGGCTTATTTTTTGCGTCGCCAATTCTACTTTGCAGTGAAATTAGTCATTTTACCCAAAAATGCACAGCGAAACGGAAAAAAAAATCATTGTGCGACAAAATCGAAAAAAAAACGCCATTTTGTAACTTTTGGGGGCTTCCGTTTCTACGCAGTGCATATTTCGGTAAAAATTACACCTTATCATTATTCTGTAGGTCCATACGGTTAAAATGATACCCTACTTATATAGGTTTAATTTTGTCGCACTTCTGGAAAAAAACATAACTACATGCAGGAAAATTTATACGTTTAAAAATGTCATCTTCTGACCCCTATAACTTTTTTATTTTTCCACATACGGGGCGGTATGAGGACTCATTTTTTGCGCCGTGATCTGAAGTTTTTATCGGTATGATTTTTGTTTTGATCGGACTTTTTGATCACTTTTTATTCATTTTTTAATGTTATAAAAAGTGACCAAAACACGCTTTTTTGGACTTTGGAATTTTTTTGCGCGTACGCCATTGACCGCACGGCTTAATTAATTATATATTTTTATAGTTCGGACATTTATGCACGCGGCGATACCACATATGTTTATTTATTTATTTTTTTACACTGTTTTATTTTTTTTATGAGAAAAGGGGGGTGATTCAAACTTTTATTAGGGAAGGGGTTAAATGACCTTTATTAACACTTTTTTTTTACTTTTTTTTGCAGTGTTATAGGTCCCATAGGGACCTATAACACTGCACACACTGATCTCTCATCCTGATCACAGGCGTGTATTAACACGTCTGTGATCAGCATTATCGGCGCTTGACTGCTCCTGCCTGGATCTCAGGCACGTAGCAGTCATTCGTCGATCGGACACCGAGGAGGCAGGTAAGAGCCCTCCCGGTGTCTGATCAGCTGTTCGGGACACCGCGATTTCACCGCGGCGGTCCCGAACAGCCCGACTGAGCAGCCGGGATACTTTCAGTTTCACTTTAGAAGCGGCGGTCAGCTTTGACCGCCGCTTCTAAAGGGTTAATACTGCACATCGCCGCGATCGGCGATGTGTAGTATTAGCCGCGGGTCCCAGCCGTTGATTAGCGCCGGGACCGACGCGATATGATGCGGGATCGCGGCACGATCCCGCTTCATATCGCGGGAGCCGGCGCAGGACGTAGATATACGTCCTGCGTCGTTAAGGGGTTAAAGGCGTACTTCAGTGGAAAACTTTTTTTTTTTTTTAAATCAACTGATGACAGAAAGTTAAACAGATTTGTAAATTACTTCTATTAAAAAATCTGCTGCTGAATACTACAGAGGAAATTATTTTCTTTTTGGAACACAGTACTCTCTGCTGACATCACGAGCACACTGCTCTCTGCTGACGCCTCTGTCCATTTTAGGAACTGTCCAGAGAAGCATATGTATGCTATGGGGATTTTATTCTACTCTGGACAGTTCTTAAAATGGACAGAGATGTCAGCAGAGAGCACTGTGGTCATGTCAGCAGAGAGCTCTGTGTTCCAAAAATAAAATAATTTCCTCTGTAGTAATCAGCAGTATTTCCTCTGTAGTATTCAGCAACTGGTGCCAGGAAGTTAAACAGATTTGTAAATTACTTCTATTAAAAAATCTGAATCCTTCCAGTACTTTTTAGGGGCTGTATACTACAAAGGAAATGTTTTTCTTTTTGGATTTCTCTTATGTCACGACCACAGTGCTCTCTGCTGACCTCTGCTGTCCATTTTTTCAACTGTCCAGAGCAGCATATGTTTGCTATGGGGATTTTCTCCTGCTCTGGAAAGTTCCTAAAATGGACAGCAGAGGTCAGCAGAGAGCACTGTGTCGTGACATATGAGAAATGCAAAAAGTAAAACATTTCCTCTGTAGTATACAGCCCCTAAAAAGTACTGGAAGGATTAAGATTTTTTTAATAGAAGTAATTTACAAATCTGTTTAACTTTCTGGCTACAGTTGATCTAAAAAAAAAAAGTATTCCACAGGAGTACCCCTTCACTACAATGATGAATTCCCTCATATATGCTTAGAACTAGGTGTTAATTTTATTGCACCTGTTTGGTTTGGGACTTGTAATTCTAAGGGAGTGCTGGGGATTGTAAATGATTTAGGGTACGTTCACTCGGGCGGTTCTTTTGCGAGTTTTCAGCTGCAGGTTTTAGCCATTTAGCCATGGATTTTTCACAGCGTAATTTGCCTGTGTTGAACGTACCCTAAATTTATATGCTTAGTATTGTCTGCACTGATCAAACGGTGACAGGCTCTGTGGGGTTTCACTCCTTTAACCAGTGGAAAGGTAACACACAGCTGTCAATTTATTCCAGGTACCGTATTTCTCTTTTTTTTTTTCTTTTTTTTTTTTATTGACATATTTTTTTTTTGGGGAGACTTTTGGTAAATTCTGAACAGAGACTATAAATGGGGAAGGAAATTAATAGACTGCTCGTAGATAGCTTATTTTCTTTATATTATGCATATTACAATACAGTCATGGCTGTAAATGTTGGCACCCCTTAATTTTTTCTAGAAAATGAAGTATTTCTTACAGAAAAGGATTGCAGTAACACATGTTTTGCTATACACGTTTATTCCCTTTGTGTGTATTGGAACTAAACCAAAAAAAAGGTAGGGAAAAAAAGCTAATTGGACATAATGTCACACCGAACTCCAAAAATGGGCTGAACAAAATTATTGGCCCCCTTAAGGGGGTACTCCCGTGGAAAACTTTTTTTTTTTTTTTTTTTTAAATCAACTGGTGCCAGAGAGTTAAACAGATTTGTAAATTACTTCTATAAAAAAAAAAAAAATCTTAATCCTTCCAGTACTTTTTAGGGGCTGTATACTACAGAAGAAATGCTTTTCTTTTTGGATTTCTCTGATGTCACGACCACAGTGCTTTCTGCTGACCTCTGCTGTCCATTTTTGGAACTGTCTCGAGCAGGAGAAAATCCCCATAGCCAACAGTTCCTAAAATGGACAGCAGAGGTCAGCAGAGAGCACTGTGGTCGTGATTTCAGAGAAATCCAAAAAGAAAAACATTTCTTCTGTAATATATAACCCCTAAAAAGTACTGGAAGGATTACGATTTTTTCATAGAAGTAATTTACAAATCTGTTTAACTTTCTGGCACCAGTTCATTTAAAAAAAAAAGTTTTCCACGGGAGTACCCCTTGAACTTAATATTTGGTTGCACACCCTTGAAATCAGTCGCTTCCTATAACCATCAATAAGCTTATTACACCTCTCAGCCGGAATGTTGGACCACTTTTCCTTTGCAAACTGCTCCAGGTCTCTCTTATTGGAAGGCGCCTTTTCCCAACAGCAATTTTAAGATCTCTCCACAGGTGTTCAATGGGATTTAGATCTGGACTCATTACTGCCACTTCAGAACTCTCCAGTGCTTTGTTGCCATCCATTTCTGGGTGCTTTTTGACATATGTTTTGGGTCATTGTCCTGCTAGAAGACCCAAGATCTCGGACGCAAACCCAGCTTTCTGACACTGGGCTGTATAGTGTGACCCAAAATCCATTGGTAATCCTCAGATTTCATGATGTCTTGCACACATTCAAGGCACCCAGTTCCAGAGGCAGCAAAACAACCCCAAAACATCATTGACCCTCCATTATATTTCACTGTAGGTACTGTGTTCTTTTCTTTGTAGGCCTCATTCCGTTTTTGGTAAACAGTAGAATGATGTGCTTTACCAAAAAGCTCTATCTTGGTCTCATCTTTCCAGAAGATGTTTCCCCAGAAGGATTTTGGCTTACTCAAGTTCATTTTGACAAAATGTGGTCTTGCTTTTTTATGTCTCTGTGTCAGCAGTGGGGTCCTCCTGGGTCTCCTGCCATAGTGTTTCATTTCATTTAAATGTTGACAGATAGTTCGCACTGACAGGAATTCTCCCTGAGGCAGCAGGACAGCTTGAATATCTTTGGAACTTGTTTGGGGCTGCTTATCCACCATCTGGACTATCTTGCGTTGACACCTTTCATCAATCTTTTTCTTCCGTCCACGCCCAGGGAGATTATAGTGCCATGGGTTGCAAGCTTCTTGATAATGTTGTACACGGTGGACAAAGACAAATCTAGATCTCTGGAGATGGACTTGTTACCTTGAGATTGTTGATATTTCTCCACAATTTTGGTTCTCAAGTCCTCAGACAGTTCTCTTCTCCTCTTTCTGTTGTCCATGCTTAGTTTGGCACACACAGAAACACAATGCAAAGACTAAGTGAACTTCTCTCCTTTTTATCTGCTTTTAGGTGTGATTTTTATATTTCCCACACCTGTTACTTGCCCCAGGTGAGTTTAAAGGAGCATCACATGCTTGAAACAATCTTATTTTTCCACAATTTTGAAAGGGTGCCATTAATTTTATCCAGCCTATTTTTGAAGTTTGGGGTGACATTATGTCCAATTAGCTTTTTTTACTCCCTTTTTGGTTTAGTTCCAATACACACAAAGGGAATAAACATGTGTATAGCAAAACATGTGTTACTGCAATCCTATTCTGTGAGAAATACTTAATTTTCTAGAAAAATTTCAGGGGTACCAACATTTACAGCCATGACTGTATATTTGGCTTCTCCTAAAAATGTATTAAAATTATAGAAAATAAATGATGATGATGTTTTTTTTGTTTCATGTCAGATTTGAATAAGTATGTGAATTAAAGGGTTTATCCAGCATAAGGTGATTTTATCACGTACCCGGCAGACAGTAATGGACATGCTTAGGAAGGATCTGCGCTTGTCTTGGGGATAAATGGCTATGTTGTGAGATTACCATAACACTGTGGCTAGCTTTCTGTGAATTGGTATTTCCTGTTTGACTTTTTTTTCTTTGCCTACAAATCCCACAATTCCATTTTCCTTCCTCCCACACATCAGCCACCCCACCCATTGAAACATAAATGAGCTGCATCCATTCAAAAAGACCTGTTGTTTTCAATCAGAGTGCCTACAGCTGTTGTATTTGTTGCAGATTGATCTCTCACCCACCAAGCGATCCCTCCACCCATTGAAGCAGACAGGCTCCCTGTCATCAGCTGACTAGTGAGTCAGGTCTCGGCCGCATTGCAAGCTGGGAAAAATCTGAGGCAACAGTCATTTTGTATGCTGGTAAAAATAAATATTGGAGTGAAAATCACAGAAGAATTGTGATAAAACCCTAACACACAGGTACAGACACTATATTATGAACTACACTAACTTTGCAGCCCCTGTAGCATAGTCAAATAAAAAAAATCCTGGAATACCCCTTTAATTCTATTTAACATATTATACAGATGGAACATGACACGAAAGAGAACAGAGAAGGTGCAGCTTCACTGAAACAGGGGGTGTTATAATGCAGGTCTACTGGGAACAAGATTTCATATATATATATATATATATATATATATATATATATATACATATATATATATATATATATATATATATATATATATATATATATATACACACACACACTCTACTTTGTACCTTGGTGGCATGGATCCCTCCATAGATGCTCAAATTCAGCTGCAGACGTTTAGGTGCTCGGATCAGCACGGGACCCCATTTAACCCAAAGATCTGTACAGAGTCACATAATGACTCAGTTCAAGTAATTTTTATCTAACTTTTGCCTTTGGATGAAAAACATGCTCTGTTATGTTTTCAGTCTGAAAATGACAGAAAATGACCAGAATGGAATCACTAAATGACTCTGTTCAGGTCATATCATTGAATAGCGTCCTTGCATGAATACAATGTAGCTTCAGAAGCCATGGAGGCACAAAACAGGATGGGGGGATTTATGAAAACCTGTGCAGAGGAAAAGTTGCCCAGTTGCCCATAGCAACCAATCAGATCGCTTCTTTTATTTTACAAAAGATAGGGGATAAGATGTCTGATCGCAGGGGTCCCGCTGCTGCAATCTCTCCTGCGGCACCCCTGTCATCTGGTGCATGGAGCAAGCTTCACTCCGTGCCTGATGACTGGCGATGCAGGGGCGGAGGATTGTGATGTCTCACCCAACCCCCTTAATGCAAGTCTATGGGAGAGGGCGTGGCGGCTATCACGCCCACTCCCATAAATTTGCATTGAGGAGGCAGAGCATGATGTCATAAGGGGGGGCATGACGTCACTATCCTCCGGCCCCTGCATCGCCAGTCATCAGGCACGGAGCGAAGCTTGCTCCATGCACCAGATGACAGGGGTGCTGCAGGAGAGATTGTGGGGGTTCCCAGCGGTGGGACCCCCGCGAACAGACATCTTATCCCCTATCCTTTGGATAGGGGATAAGATGTCTACGGGGGCAGAGTAGCCCTTTAAGCATTTCACTTCTAGGCTCGCTTTGATCTCCATCCAGTTAAAATAGATGGGCTCCATTATAAGTCAATAGTCCAACTGGATGGAAATTGCTGTAAATCTGGGCAGTGAATCGCTTACATGCGTACTTCTCTCGACTGTATCTGGTCATCAGTGCAGAACTGAACACTCAAACCCTAACCAATCAATACTTTTGAGATGTTCATGTGACATGTCAAAAGTTTTGGTAAAAGTAACTAAACCCAGTAAAGGTACAGGTGGACACATTGGTACACTTAGCTTCCTTTTGATTCCAAAATATTTTTTCTGGGTATATTAGACCTTGATTTTAATCAATATTATTTCCTGACAATTATTCTGCTCCTTGATCCAAGTACTTACAAAGCAGTTATTAGACTGTGGACAAAATTGGCGGCTTTATACAGCTAATATTTTCAATTTTAGACAGTGAAACTTTCACAATGTTGAATTAAATTATTTTACCTTATTTCATGGCCCACTGACCATTTTACAGCATTAATTATGATAATTGGAATAAACGACTGGATTGAACTGATGAAATGAGAATAGGATTAGAAATACCACGGACTCTAATTCTGGGGTTCAACTCGCCTCAGACTGATTAATAAGCTAATATAGACATGTACTCAAAATTACATCGCCACGATAGTGACAATAGAGAGAAATTGTGACATGCAATAAATCTAAGCTTCGTGCTTCAGCGATTCATTTATTAAATAGCTCTTAAACCATGCACACTTTCCTTTTTGACTAATAACCTTAACATATATTATACAGGCAAAAAAATGGATCATAATAAAGTATAACTAGGAGGAAATACTGAAATATTCACATATGGCACATGGGTTAAATTTATATATTTCACAACGACCTAACAGCAGATAAACAGGGGTGTAATAAGCACATGGCTAGATAGGGCTTCTCATCAGGATTCTTGTGATTTCTTTTTTTATCTTTATAGTTTTTTTCCTGCACAAAGTTATAAGCCTGTTTGTTAATATGTAAATAAGACTCAAGTGCCTTAGGGGTGTTACTAACACATCTATGCCTGCTGTTTATGAAAGGGTGGTGGTGGTGGTGGTGGGGGGGGGGGGGGGTTATGAGACTGGCTAAACCTGGACTTTTTCCATGCTTGGGTATATCCCTTGAACAGTTGAGCTTCATTTACATATTAATAAATAATTTTATATCTCTGGAAAGGACTGTGGAGTTAAAAAAAAAAAAAGTCTCCAGGGACACCATGACTACAAAGGCTGCAGCACAGAAAGCAGTTTACATCCTTTTTTTTTTTTTTTTTTTACTTTGAAAATACCTCCTTTGTCTTCTTGTAGCATTAAACTTCATCTTCAATAACCAAATGGACTTCTGGGACCTTCTGAACACTATGACAAGTGCAGGCATACAAAGAGTCCACAGAACACCCTCACAATGTATTGACTCATCCGTGTTTGACCCCAAGGGTTAAACTTCCCTGAGTTTTGGCTTGGCCTGGTTGCTTGGTTTCACCCTAGCCAATCTGGGCTGTGAGCAGCTAACCAGGCTGAGCCTGCATCATGGGCTTAGCTACTTAAGTCCAGCTCACTCTGTTTGCAGTTGCCAGTGAAAGAACTTATGGTGAGTAACCAGAATTGTTTGTTCTCTGTTATCTGGATATTAATCTTGGTTCAGCTTTTGAACTTTCTTCTGCTCTTGTGTTTTGGTACTTTGCTATCTTCAGCTGCTGACCCGGCTAGTGTTACCCTGATTTCTGTGTGTGTGTGTTTAGATTTATTTTTGTTAGTTTTGTGTGCCTCCAGCTGTTTCCTGACTCCGACTGTTTTGTATTTTATTCCTTTTACTACACTGCCACAGCACTTAGCAATGAGGGTTTGTCATCGTGGTTGTCGATCCGTCACTTAGGGAGGATAGGTAATAGGTAGGGACAGTGGCTGTGGGTTAGTTAGGGCTTCACTGTTCCCTGCACATACATGACACACAAGCTCATTTTGCGCTCTTTTATACAACTGGGTGGCACCACATGGGTAAAGAATTAAGACACATGTACCCTTCTAAGCATGTGACCACCACTAGGCCTAAGTAGCCTCAGGAACTAATCATGTCCTCCAGGCACCATGACAAGGGCAGGCATATAAAGAATACATGGAACACAGCCTATATAATATGATAAAAAGGATAATTGGGTTTGAACAATACACACTCTAAAAGATGAATTGCGCAGAGTAATCAATGCAAGATGCAACAAGTGCACAGGGTTCCCACACTCCTAGAGACCTATCTACCATGGAAGCAGGTATAGCAGTAGCTGGAGGAAGCAGCAACTGGGGAGGTCTATCTCTACTCAGAGATGAGGTGTAATTAGTGATGACTATGGATGATGGAAGGGGGGGTGGATGGAAACCTGAAGCCGGTAAAACGGGACCCTGTGTTAAATTTTACTATAGCACTCCATGATTGATTGCTTCCTATGTGTGTATTATACTTCTACTACAAATTATTTCTGCACTTTAACAGAACTACTATATACACATTATTTATCTACTGTGATATTGTTGTCTGCAATGTATCTGCACTGTGATATCACAGTGTGTGCATTATCCCTATACTGTGACATCACTGTGTGCATTATTCCTGTACTGAGACTTCACTGTGTGTATTATCCCTTTACTTTGACATCACTGTGTGCATTATTCCTGTACTGAGACTTCACTGTGTGTATTATCCCTTTACTTTGACATCACTGTGTGCATTATGCCTGTACTGTGATGTCACCGTGTGCATTTTCCCTGTATTGTGACATTACTGTGTGCATTATCCCTATACTGTGACATCGCTGTGTGCATTATACCTGCACTGAGACCTCACTGTTTGTATGCTCTATCTTCATAGCTGAATAGTTGAGCTTTGCGATGTGACATCACAGTGCACAATATTCCACTACTGTAATGTTACTTATTCCTGTGCTATAATTTTATTGAATTCATTATCTCTTGTATAGTATTTTTATACTATGTTATCACTGTGTGCGTACCACATTGTGCATTATCCTTGTTACGTTAGGAAAAAACCATGGCACAGAATGGTGACCAAACTAATCGTTGATGAAAGAGATCATGTAGGAGCCGGGCCATATTCCAAGTTAGCGAGAGTGTAGCGAGCGCTCCGGGGAGGAGCGGGGACCCGGAGCGCTCGGCGTAACACATACAAAGCGCTGAACAACAATATGAAAAAGAATATATCAATTGAATGGGGTGTTTGATTTCCAAAACCCTTTCTATTGTACAGTATTATACAGTACCCTTACAAGTAGGTCAAACTGTAATAGGCTTACATGTTTAAAAATGTCTTATTGCACATGGGTAGTATGAGGTAATTGAGATACTATCCATTTCTACATACAGCACATATGACATACCTGTACAATGCAAAGTTTATATAATATTTTAAATAGTTTACAAACTATATTAATATTTATATTTAAAGGGGTATTCCAGGCAAAATCTTTTTTTATATATATCAACTGGCTCCGGAAAGTTAAACAGATTTGTAAATTAACAGGTGTAGAAAGAAAGACGGCACTCACCCAGCTACGTTGTGCTGACGAATATCTTTTATTTCATATCGTCCATAAATTCATGCAGGGAGGTGCAGTGTCAGGCAGGTATTAGCGGCCGGAACGCTGGCTCTCACAGCGTGAGAGCCAGCATTCCGTCCGCTAATACCTGCCTGACACTGCACCTCCCTGCATGAATTTATGGACGATATGAAATAAAAGATAATCGTCAGCACAACGTACCTGGGTGAGTGCCGTCTTTCTTTCTACACCTGTTGGTTTTGGATGGTCTTTGCTACATAGACTGAGCACCCCCGGTATTTGTTTGACTTGCCTCCACACCTGCGCTGAAATCAGCCAGTTTCCACCACAGCAGTGCCGGACTCTGTTTCTATTACACAAGATTTGTAAATTACTTCTATTAAAAAATCTTAATCCTTCCAATAGTTATTAGCTTCTGAAGTTTTCTGTCTAACTGCTCAATGATGATGTCACGTCCCGGGAGCTGTGCATGATGGGAGAATATCCCCATAGGAACTGCACAGCTCCCGGGACGTGAGTCATCAGAGAGCAGTTAGACAGAAAACAACAACTCGTCTTTGTCCCAGCTGAAGCATAGGCATGGACAAAGTCCAGGAAGTGAGGGAGGATTAGCACTCCTCTGTGCTCACTCCTGTCTATCAGACTCCTGTCTGAAAACAGAGAGGAGAAGGTTACAGAGCAGCCTGCAGTAACTGGATGAAGAGACCCAGCACAGCAGACTCAGGGAGGAAGTTAATGCATGGTGGGGGCAGGCTCAGTGCTTGCCTCAGATATGCCCCTTTCTGAGCACTGGATGTCGGAATGAGTGACCAGCAGATCAGAAGGATTTCCCGTGATCTCCTGTATGGGTCCTAGTTTTAGCACTGAACTTTCAGTTCAGCAGCTTGTCTCTGAGCTCTCCGGTCCACAATTGGGAGACATGCAGGAGTGATTTGCATAGCAGGCCTTTCACTGTTCAGCACAAGGAGGCCTTCTTCCATCTTGGAGGTGTTGAGTGCTCACCTGACAAAAGCTGCACCCATAGGTAAGAGATGGGGCATTGTTTAGGAGATTGCAGGTGTCCCAGTGGTTAGATTGCCTCATGATCATATCCTAGCCTCTCAATTGGGGATAAGTTTATCTAAATTGGGGTGCCCATTTTATAGCCATCCTCTCCTATGCTTTCCTAATAATGTTTCCGGGATATCCCCTCATATACAATCTCAATTCTGGAGCTTTTTCTTGAAGACCATGTTGTCTTTATTAAACCTTCTCAATCTTAACACAGACTATAAAAGGACTTCAGAAACGAACAGAATACCTGGCGCTGTTCAGATTTTAAAATGCATGGATCTGTGGATACATTAGAAGAGTAGCTTTATTGTAAAATTCATGCAACGCGTTTCGCTGCAGATGGGTAGCTTCATCAGGCTGCAGATGCCTGATGAAGCTGCCCATGCACAGCGAAACACATTGCATGAATCTTACAATAAAGCTACTCTTCTGATATATATACAGATCCATGCATTTTTAAATCTGAACAGCGCCGGGTATCCTGTTCACTTCTGAAGTCCTTTTATGGTCCATGCTACTCTAGGACAGGACGGCTGCAGTCAGAGCTTACAACATATGGGCTTCCCATTGTTGTGTATGCTAAACAACCAACTTGTGTATGCTAAACAACCAACCAACTTAAGAGGCCATTCTCCCCCGCCCCTTCCTCTCTGTGGGATTACTTGGAATCCTGCACATGAGAGCGCCTTCTCCCCTTTCTAAGAAGGGGGGGGATTCATTATTGTAGGTTTAGGTGAAGCAGTTTTGCCCATCTTTTTTTGTGTGCTGGGAATGTGTAAGTGCACCATACTTATTAAATGGTCGCAGGGAATTTAATACATTTTGTACAGGTACAAAGTTACTGAAATTTCACTCTACACACACCAAAAAGCTAAACTAAGTCTGGACTGGCGTATTTTTGCAACTTTTTGGTGTTTTTGAGCACATAAATTTGCAACTTTTTTTTATTAAGTTGCAGTTGATAAAACCCTTACCATTGCAAAAAAAAGTAAACTAAAAAGCTGTACAGCGCCAACAGTGTGACAAATATACACACAAAAACTGCTCTAATGATAATTATAAATCCCCCCACTGTGTTTGTATCTTGGGAAAGATTACTCTTATATCTCATCAACACATTGGTTGTGGTAGGATTTCTATAGCTCTTTGTTTGCAGCTCATCATTGTACCACAAAAGTGACAAATGCAAACAACACAAAAATTCTATTTTGTGGCCTCCAAATTTCTGGGTAAATTACACATTTCTAAATGATCAATAAGATAACCCACAGATTCTTAAAGCTCTTCAGTTGACCCAGACTAACGTATAAACACATCATCTTTGTAACATTGTTTTCCCTTTAAAATTCTGTAATTGACTTGTAGCAGCCTGCACACAAAGAATAAAGGCCCTCAAAGTCAATACTGGCTTGCTAAAATTATCAAAACATTTTTATACTGTAGATAAAAAAAGTTTTGATATCTGTCAAGAACACTGAAACATTTTTCAGTCTCATTTTTAGATCCACTTTAAATTAAAGGGGTATTCCAGGATTTCTTTTTTATTTGACTGTGCTAAAGGAGCTGTAAAGTTAGTGTAGTTCATAATATAGTGTCTGTTCCTGTGTTTGATGGCGGTCTCATAATTCTTCTGTGATGTTTGCCCCGATGTTCATTTTTAACAGCATAAACATCTGTCATCTCAGGTTTTCCCAGATTTCAGTGTGGCCCGAGACATTACACTGGTCAGGTGATGAAAGGGTGCCTATCTGCTTCAATGGGTGGAGCAACCGCTGGGTTTGAGGGAGATCATTCTGGAGGAAATTGCAATTTTGCAACAGCCGCAGGCACCCTGGTTAGAAAACACTGGTCTATTGTTTACAGCACAGCTTAGGTGTGCTATAATGGGTGGGGTGGCTGATGTGTGGGAGGGGAAACAGTGACCTCACACTTACAAACAAGGAATCATGGGACTTGTAGTTGGAGAGAGGGAACTTCAACAGGAAATAGCCATTTCACAAAAAGAAAGCAGCAACATTATAGTGGACTAAGAACATAGCTATTTAGCTCCAAGACAAGCACAGATTCTTCCAAAGCATGTCTATTACTGTCTGGCAGGTAAGTACTAAAATCACCTTATGGTGGATAACCCCTTTAATAAAACAATTCCTCCTTTACAGATGAATATAAAAAATAAGGACTATTACTATCAAGTTTAAAGGGGTACTCTGGTGAAAACCTTTTTTCTTTTAAATCAACTGGTGGCAGAAAGTTAAACATATTTGTAAATTACTTCTATTAAAAAATCTTAAACCTTCCAGTACTTATTAGCTGCTTAATGCTACAGAGGAAATTCCTTTCTTTTTGGAACACTGATGACATCACAAGCACAGTGCTTTCTGCTGACATCTCTGTCCATTTTAGCAACCATGCATAGCAGATGCATAGCAGATGCATAGCAGAAGTATGCTAAGGGCAGCATGTTGGCTCAGTGGTTAGCACTGCTGCCTTGCAGTGCTGGGGACTTGGGTTCAAATCTCACTAAGGACAACAATAAATAAAGCGTTATTATTATAATAACGTAAGCAGAGAGAACTGTGCTTGTGATGTCATCAGAGAGCATTCCAAAAAGAAAATAATTTCCTCTGTAGTATTCAGCAGGTAATAAGTACAGGAAGGATTAACATTTTTTAATAGAAGTTATTTACAAATATGTTTAACTTTCTGCCATCAGTTGATTTAAAAGAAAAAAGGTTTTCACCGTAGTACCCCTTTAAAGGGGTTATCCAGGAATAGAAAAACAGAGCTAGTTTTTTCCAAAAACAGCACCACACCTGTCCCAGGTGCTTAATTCACTTCAATGGATCTGAGCCGTAATACCACACACAACCTGAGGACTGGTGTGGTGCTGTTTTATTGTAAAAATTATTAATGTTTTCCTTATCCTGGATAACCCATTTAACTAATCTTACATATACATTACTCAAAAAAAAAGTCCTGATCATCCTGAAACCGAGCAATCTCTTACATATTCACAATCCACTTGGTGAACAATCACAATCTTTATATGAGCTCACGGTCAAATAAAATTTTCACTTTGTACTAAATCAGATAATGACAGAAAATGACGCAATCTTTTCTTCAAGGCTTTTGTATCCATCATCTACAATTCATCTTTAAGATTACACTGCATAAAAAACACATTCATCACGGAAACCAGTACAAACAAACTCTAGTCTCAACAGAAACTATTAGAAATGATCATCTAAAGCTCAATCCACAATAGTACAATAGTAGAAATTAAAGGGGTACTCAACTGCCCCAGCTTTCAGGACATTTTGTTGTGATCGCGGGGTGCAGGCTGCATGGGTTGTGACGTCACGACCACAGCCACGGCCCTTGTGATGTCACATCATGCCCCCTCAATGCAAGTCTATGGAAGGGGGTGTGGTGGCTATCACACTCCCTCCCATAGACTTGGATTGAGGGGGCGTGGTGAGACATCACAAGGGGTGTGGCCGTGACATCACGACCTCCGCAGCCCGCACCCAGCATTCAGAACAAAATGTTCAGAACGCTGGGGCAGTACTCCTTTGAGCTAACATACTGGTAGGGCAAAACATGAGGAATAGAGTTGAGTGAACTTTTTGGCAGGCTCCCAAATGTAACGCAAAAGTTTGGCTCATGGCAAACAGGTTCTACACTAACCGGCAATAAAATAAGCCTCAAAACACGTGTATAACACTGTCTGTAAGCTCTAAATACCTGTATAGCACTGCTAGGGTTATACGAATTCAAGTAATTTTTAAGTGGGGTTTAAGTTAACTCCAAAGTTATTGCAACATGCAGTAACCCATAGTAACTAACAGCTTGTTTAATAAAAAAAAACACTGCACTTTTGGATTTTGTATGCTTTTTAACAACAAAAAAGTGCCCTTTTTAGGTAGAAATACTGTGGGCCTCATTTACTAAGCTGAAACCGACCAGTTTTTGTCGGATTATTTTGGAGCAGTGTGTCTGCAACATGTCTGCGCCAGTGTGCGACAGTCTGCGCCTGGAAAATCCGACAAACCCGACATTGCACTGTGAAAAGCCAAAAAAGGGGCATGGTCTGTCGCAAAGGGAGCATGGCCGGTCCAAAAGGGGGCGTGGCTTCACAACCCGACTGATTAACTATTGAATTCACAGAAAATCCTGTGGATAAATGACTGAAAATTTCCACCTACAAAAAGCTGGTCAGAAAATTTTCCTGACTTTTCCCCATAGTAAATAGAGAGGAATCCTGCAAGTCTGAAACAACATTTCTCACTAGTAAAAACCTGACACTCTTAGTAAGGCTGGGTTCACACTACGGTTTGTCATTACGGTTCCCGTATACGGCTGGGAGGAGGGGTGGGCGGGGCTTAATCGCGATTAAGCAATTTTAGTCAGGCACAGGAGAGTCGGTATGGTAGAGGTGAAGTAAGGTTATCAGACTCAGGTCAATACACAGAATATCAGGAGACTAACTCACATTTGCTATGGACACAGAGAACCACAATATTACTAAGGCAAAGGTTAAGCATGTGTGACTGACTCAAATAGGGAATGACGTGTGGTAATTTTCCAGGGACAGGTTTTGGTGTGCATGCTTGTTAACGTTGTAAGAAACAAGGGGGACACACGCACACCCTACAGACAGAGCCAGGGACAGCAGATTCATTGTCTCTATTCTCATTTCTGAGTTTATTATAATAGCTCCAAGATCAACAGGTTGATAGATATCACAAGCAAGAACACAGATGTTTGAACTTCATTAAAGGGGTACTCCGGTGCTTACACATCTTATCCCCTATCACGCCCCCTCCCGTAGGCTTGCATTGAGGGGTGGAGCGTGACATCACATGGGTGCGGAGGCGTGACGTCACACGCCGCCGGCCCTGCGGTCGACCGTAATCAGACCCGGAGCGAACACACTCCGAGGACTGATTACAAACGGGGTGCCGCGTGCATGATCACGGGGGTCCCCAGCTGCGGGACTTCCGCGATCAGGTATCATATCCCCTATCCTTTGGATAGGGGATAAGATGTGTAAGCACCGGAGTATCCCTTTAAAGTTTTGGACTTGTCCCAATTTTTTATAATGGAAAACAAAGGCAATAACCTTATTTCATGGCTCATAAAAGCCTGTTGTTGTTTTTATATCACATTATGCTATTTGAATGGTTTACTTACATAAAATAAAATAGATCCAACCATCATCTGTGTTAATTTAGTAAAAAAAAAAAAATATCAATGATGGAATGATTACACCAAAAAAACTTTAATTAGAAATGATTACTAAAAAAATATTTAAACCAAGTTAAAGGAGTTCTGTAGTGAAAGATAAATTTGGATAGGGGATATGTTATAGATCGCGTGGGGTCCGACCATTGTGACCCCCCCACAATGTCCCGAAAGAGGCCCTGGCAGTCTTCTCGAAGGGGCGTGCTGACCACCGCACGGAGCCGTGGCTGACATGCCCCCTCCATGTATCCCATAGAGATCCATGGAGGGGGAACAAGAAGCTAGAAATCAGTCAAGAATTTGATGAATATGAATGCTGTATGTTGAGAAGGGAGTTGTATAGATGAGACAAAGCTTTTATATGATAAAGCAATTTAATAATATAAGTTCATAGGTTCAAGTGAGTAGAATATTCTGTCACCTATTAATAACATAAAAGGCATTATGGATCCCATATAAGACAAGTCATACAAAGTTTAAAGCTGCGGTGTCCTCAGTGGGCTGTTTGTGCATACCTAGTGG
This sequence comes from Hyla sarda, assembly GCF_029499605.1. NCBI lineage: Eukaryota > Metazoa > Chordata > Amphibia > Anura > Hylidae > Hyla > Hyla sarda. Next base: position 445,103,056 of record NC_079190.1, read on the forward strand.
GATTGATTAATACACCATAATGATGTAGAATCTGCTACAAGACATTCCTTTTTATTTATTTATTTTTGTTTTTAATTAAAATATACCAATCAAGATGTTATTTACACTAAATTCTTCCCTTGTGTAAATGGGTAATAACCCTGGAATTTTCTCATAAAAGATAAAGTACGTGATACAGTTTTTTAAATGTAACAGAGTGACAGAGAAATGGTATGTCTTTCCCCAAGGTGCATACTGTGTAAAAACACTCACGAGGGGAGTGCCTGGGTTAATATGCTACACCATGTTGTGATAATGCGGCGCATAAAAGACTTAGAAGGGGTTGGCCACTTGTTTTTGCAACCTGTACCAATAGTTTTAAGAGAAAAGTGATTATATATATATATATATATATATATATATATACGGTATATATATATATATATATATATATATATATATATATATATATATCCATAACAGTGCCTCATCTCAACAGTACAAATAGGCTGACCTCAGTGCTTGCACTCTATATGATACTATCCAAAAGTGACAATAATCCTGTGTGGGGCTGCAGTCTGCCATGGGTGATAACTAGGTAGATAATGGAGATGCCAATGAACAACGACAAACACTGCCCCCCAGCGTTTCACCAGATTAGAGGAAATGTATATTACCTCCCCCTCGCAGTCATTTGACAGTTCCCTGAGAAGTAGCCTATGGTCATGAGGACTTGGTTCAGAACCATACCTTCTTCATGATCAGCATAAAATGAATTAAAAAAAGATGCCAAAGGCATGTCTGTTCTCCTGTTGAGCTACTGCAAAAAATTTATGCCAACCACACATAATTTCGCCTAGGAGGAAATCTGAGGGAGCACAGTTGTGTCAGCCGGGGTGACCAGGCCTCCCCCTAAATTCAGCCTTTTCCCCGCCATATGGCATGACTTGGCTGCACCTGCCTCCCCTCTGCCCTAGTGACATCAGAGTGTAGAAAACAGCGCTATGCATGGCAGAGGACTTAAACTGAGCTACAGAGGTCTTGCTGCTTGTGTGTTGGCATTTAGACATGAAAGCTTTTGGACAGAATAGCGCACATGTGCTCCCGCTTAGGCTATGTTCACACGGAAGAATGTCCGCGTGGAATTCTGCATGAATCAACCGCACGGACATTCCGCAGCAGCAGAGTCCAATGATTTCAATAGGATTCTGCTGCTCTGTTCACACAACGGAATTTTAGTGGCAGCAACATCTGCTGCGTAATTCCCGATTCCATCTATAAGACGGTGGATTTCCGAGTGGTCCTAGCACCGGGCATGTTCTGCCAGCACCCCGCTGTCTGTGGAATATCTGCACAGAAATTTTTCCGTGTTGACATTCCACCATGTGAACATAGCCTTCGACTCAGCTGTCAGGAAGGAAACCATGCAGGAATAAGTTAGGGATAAGTATATGTCACTACCATATCAGGTTAGGATAGTAATATATTGCTGTTATGCCACATTTATATGATCTACATCAGTACTGCAACTTACAGTAATTCATTCATTTCGGACTCCTCTAACCCCAATATTTTCTATTACTCTTCACTACTAGAAATTACACCAAATGCCATGAGAAAACCATGACCCTATTATTGGCTATTAGACCATGTTAAAAAATAAACATATTTAAGCTCCTATGTTTTATGTGTCTTATTGTACATTATTCCTGGGTAATATTCCACATATTAAAAGAATATCATAGGTCTGTTCTTGACTAATGAAATGTACAGCTTACTAGAGGACATAAGTCATTATGGTGATGATATCTCCTAATACATGTCTATTGTCTAAGAGGACCTTTAGTGTGGTTTGAGCTTTATAAAGGGTCAGTCACCATATGGTGGTATGTCAGGAGTAGCTTATATGCTGTAGCTTATATCTAAGGGTGCAGGACTTAGGGCCAACTGTTGCTGAACCTAAAGATGGCAGAGGGCTCTAGGGGTAGACCATGAAATGGAAATATGACTTCCATGAAGCCGGAGCAGTAACTACCTATCCAGCTACTCTGATGCCATCAACCTGAATCAGCAGTGAAGGGCGAGAATTATGGAGATGTTTTGGGGAAGGGGTATATTATACCTGATATCACAAACATCTCCCAGGGGACAGTGTATCTGTATTTGCCCCATTTAAAAGTGTTACATGGTTTCAGCTACATGCTGTTCTGTCTAGACTGTCTGGCCCTGTTGGTGTTACAAGCTTTCTATTTATAATTTTTCTCATAAACCCAGACGACTTGACAAAAAGGTCAATTTCAAATAATTCCCTTCACTAACTAGTAACCACAAACTTGTCCTTAGGCATATAGGTATACTCTACAACTTTGTATTAGTGTATATTTGTACATAGCGGTCATATTTTTCCTAGCATTGTACAAAAATTCTGTGTTTGCCACAAGTTCATGAAATCACAACAAAGCCCCACAGTTTTGATGCAGTTCTGCAAACCACAATGTGTGCATAAAGCCGTAAAGTTTAACATTCCGTCTTAGAAAGGATACTTTTTAAACTTGCCTATAACTTATTATTTAGAATGACTTACATAACATTGTTACACCAAGAGTAGAATCAAAACCGAATGACCATGGATTCAGGAGTTTGTCTGGCGCAGAGAGGAACCATCAGGCAGCCAAGTAAAATCAATGGATTTATTAAATGCAACGCATTTCGCTGCGCATGCGCAGCTTCATCAGGCCACACCAAGAGTAGGGACAGCTTCTTATGGGTTGTCCCAAATAGCAATATAAAGCCTAAATAAAAATTTAAAGATTGATGAATTTGGCTTACCTGCGCCAATTACTCTTTCAATCCGGATTCTGGATGGGTCAATCTCTTTTGCAAACTCATGAACAGCCAAGGAAGGATCTTCATATGTGTCTGGATCAATGTAAGTTTTTGCTCCAGGGAACCTCACTGTAGAGGAAACAGTAGTGTAGTCATAACATGTTCACATATCATTGACAAGTAAACATACTATTAAAGAGGTCCCTTTACATGTCTTTTTTATCCCTCAATAAATAAAGGTTCTGGAGCATCCTTTCTTAGTGCTCTATATTGTGCTGTTCTATTTTTCTTGCTTTAGAAATGGAATTTGCTATGATTCCTATGATAGAAGCAATAGTCAAAACGCGTCATACCGGCGTTAATGTCTGGCCCGAGAGGGTGAGGGCTCTTTTTTTTTTTTTTTTTTTTTTTATCTACGAGAAGTCTGATAGGTCTCATTTGAAGTAAGTATATCAGGAGAGGTAATAGATCCTCTTTAGATTTTTATTTGTGTGTCTTGTCTTAATCTGCGTGTGTAAAAAAATTGAATTTACTGAACTTGTACATAACTGGAAGTGGAGGTCCCATTTTCAATGGCTTGGATAGTCTCATGATTTATGGCCGGATAAAAATTGATCTTTGATCTGGTCATAAATAACCTTAGATAAAATATTAAAAAGAGTTAAAGAGTACCTCTCATGATCTTTTTACATTTTATAATCCTCCCATCATGATAAACCATCCCTTGCCTTTATTTTTATTATTTTTTAGTTTTCTACCTTGATATTGCTCTGTATTTTCTGCTCAGTCTCAGTCAGATTCATAAAATGGGAAAGGGCATTACCCAGGAGGCATGACATCATCTGAAGTCATACGGGGGAGAACTTCCTCCCTCACTCTGCTACACACAGCCCAGAGCAGTTCAGTGTGAGATGAGCTCTGATTGGATAAGGCTGCACACCCTCCCCCCCTCCACACTCCAGACTGCATTTCCTGAGTTTGGACTTCTGCCAGGCCAGCAAGAGTCCAAAGTCTGTTCAAGAGATGGGAGGAAAAGTGCTCTGGACAAGTAGGGAGACACCTAGTGGCAGCTTTTTTAAGCACAAATAAAACATAGAAGACTTCATTTTTTTTAAACAAAGTACAATAGAAAGATTTTTTATTTACCATAAGTAGTGCAATAGCAAAAATTTGTTTTAATGAGAGTGTCCATTTAAGGGCTGGAGACTGGTTTGCAGACATGAGAATCGGGCATCACTATGTATGTGTGAAAGCAGGGTTGTAGAAGAATAACTAATTTTTTTAATAAAGACCTATGGATTTTTTTAACCATAAAAAAAACAAAAAACAAGAATAAAAAACTGTATTAATAGCATCCATAACCTTTAAGATCTTCCTCTCTTTTTTTGACTTGTTTCCTTTAACATTTTTCTACCCTGCTTACTTTCCAGTACAGCACACAAATACAGTACTGTACATCTTTTTGAAAAACAGTGGGGAAGATAAACAAAAGCTTGTGCACCAGAATTATTAGATTTCTAAACCAAATTAGACAAAAAAAAAAAAATGAAGATATGCATGGCACTCAACAAAGGGCTCAGCTTTGCGTAAAGTGGGTGTAGCCTCTAAAAAAAGGGGCACAGCTTCAATCAATGTCATGCTCCATAAAAGTTCTGCCTTAAAATTAAGCCCCCTTAAAAATAGTCTAAACTTACACAAGACAGTTAAAGAGGCACCAACTTTCTAAATAGCCCTGTTGCACTGTTAACAATTTAGTGCATTCTCTGTCTACTCTAAGTTTACATTTTCTGAGAACTAGTCAGTTTTTAGTTACCTCCCCCATTGTTGATGAATTCATATCAGACCCAAGTCTTTAAAGGTTTACACTGCCCCTAGACATCTTATCCCCTATCCAATGGATAGGGGATAAGATGTCTGATCGCAGGGGTCCTGCCGCTGGGGGGATTCATTTAGAGTGACAGGTGAAGGGCCAGAGGCTCGTGACATCATGGCTGCGCCTTGCTTGTGATATCTCAGCCACGACCCCTCAATGCAAGTCTATGGGAGGGGGCAGGATGGCCATCACACCCCCTCACATAGACTTGCATTGACCGTGACCTCACGAGCCTCCGTCCTGCATCGCCAGTTATCCGGCACAGACCGAAGTTCGCTCCGTGCACCGGATGTCTGAGGTGCCGCAGCCGAGATCAGACATCTTATCCCCTATCCTTATCCCTATCCCTGTAGGTCTTCTCCAGACACTAGTTTTGTATGTCTATGTGGCTGCTGCAGATCATATCTATGAATGCTGGTAACAGCTCAAGCAGAATGACCTCCCTCTGTTCTATGTTCAGGATTAAACTATATAATCTATGTAAAGAAAACATAATTTTAAAAATCTACGCTAGTGAAGTACAATATCATTTAGTCTAGAACAGAAAGAATACTTTTAATAACAAATGGAAGTAATGGGAGAGCTAACTTGCCTTGAGAAAAACCATAACCAGTATATACAGTGTTGTTTTCATTATAACAAGCTCATTGAATGGGGAGTGTTCTTCTACAAGTCTGAGCGCTGGTTCACAACCTCACACTCTTCGGTTACAATAATTGTCATAGTACACATATGGATGGCTTGAAGATAGTTTTACTTTACAATTCCCCCAAGCTCCCAGCCATATCCAGTAAATCTACACATTTACAATGCAGCAAAAAGATACCGTAATATACACAACAAACGTTAAGAAAAAGAACAGCGTGCAGATAATAATATAGCAAAGTGAGACACTGCCCCGAGGAGTTTACACCCTAGTGGTATAATAGGTGATTTCCAAGAGGAGGGTATGTATTATTATGGATGGAGCAGGAGGTCAAGTGCTTCTAGACTCGGTTGTGCATGTATGAATAATTTAAGCAGATTCTTCATATACAAGGTGCATCTCCAAGGCTTTAAAATGCACAGAGAGTGTGAAGCTTGTCAAAAAAATCTTTTTATTGGAGACACAAGAGAAAGAAATCTTGTAGATGATTTACTGGCAGCGTCATCGTACAAGAACTAGACGGGATGCTTTGCTGTCTGCCACCAGCCACAGTGGTCTGATTTATATGTAGAATACAACATAGGCTATTTCTAGAGTCTTTTCATTTAGATAAAAAATAAACATGTATCTGGAGTCATTTCATGATACATGTCTAGCTGGTTGTGTCCCCTTCTCAGCATATACACTGTGTGGGAGATTAGCTCTGTAGTACCAATAGGGACACAGAAGTAATGTTTAAACAGGGCTTCTCTTCTGTTTTTCAGTAACAAAACAAATATAGCCTTTAACTTCAGGTACAAACAAATACAAAATAAAACCTGTTTGTCCAGTGCAAATTGCCGAAAACCTTCCCTCTCTATACAGGTGGCTTACTACCAGCCACCAAACAAATCTGTCACCAAAATATGTGTTAATTAGACAAGGTAAATGTCCACCAAAATCCAGTGTTAATCAGCCTCGGTATCATTTGTGACTTTGGGGCCAACCTGAAAATCTAATTTGGCCCAGGAAGGGGATGAAAGACCCCACTACCAAACCTGACTTTCATCCCATACAAATCCCATAAAAACAGGACTTTCCATAGCAACCTTAGTTTTTTTTTTAACTATGCTAAGACTTTTAACTATTTTCTAGATTACCTATTTCTTACTCAGCTTTCCCTGGAAGAGATATGCACTTCCCGAAACCTGGTATCCACATATGACAGATACCTTTGGGAAATATAGCAATCCCCGCCACTATTCCTGCTACTATCTCACTACTTTCTCAGTTTCTCGGGCCTGACAAATAATAAATATCCCAACGATACAAAATCATTAAAAAAAAAGTTTTTTTTTTTTTTTTTTTTTTTTACTGACCAAAGGTCCTCTTTAAATATGGAGTTTTTCTATAAGGTATACTCCCCTGTATCTGCACTGATGCCCCCATACAAATACCTAAGTCACAGGTGACTTTTACTATACAACCCTCTAACACACGTAGAGACAGTTAATAAAGACGAAGTGTTACATAATGACAGCAAAGTAACATAATGCACAATGTTCATTAAACCTCTTCTCATCTTTAATGCTTCACTTAGCTTGAACTGAATAGATGGAATTATCTCCGTGCAATCTTTTACATTAAATGCCAAAAAAAAAGTTAAAAACTATAGAAAGCACTGAAAAAGTCAGAAGAAATTAGAAGCATAAGAAATTACTCACAGTTTCCATTTTGCAGATTTGCTCGTCTTTTCTCTTCAGATTTCATTTTAGCTTTAATATACCACTGGCACCTTCAGGAAAAATAAAGTGATCATTATGAGGAGATGCATTTTTTATATTGTTAAAAAAAACAAACACAAAAAACAAAGCATTTTCGATATCATAGTAGAATTGCAAAATATGCTAAGTATGGGATTCAAATATATATTATTACAGTAAATCTACCATTAGACAGACTTCAAGCCACATAACTTTTAAACTTTTGTGTGGTGTTTTTTTTTTTTTTTTGGGGGGGGGGGGGGGGCAGAAAAAAATGCAACAAAAAAATGAATTTTTCACTTCCAAAATGCAGTTTTTGTGGTGTTTTTATTTTTTTTAACAGTGGGGTTTAGTATAGGTGTATTATCCCCTGCATTTTTTCCATTACAAGTCATGTGATTTATTCATGTGACTCATCATGTGATTCAATTGATTTCTATTGAACTGGGAAGAGGGGTGTCAACTTGCTGTAATTATGGAAAACTAGCCCTGAGTCTAAAAATGACACAAAAGGGACAGTAAAAGAAAAAACACCATATGAGTCTGGTGATTCATACTTCCCTATTGACTTCCAGTTAACACCATACAGTGGGGGGTGTTTTCTCAAAAAATCCATGTAGAATCCCAGCCTCATACCACAGTTTTAAAGTACTCAGATTTTCTCATACTAAGGCCCATTTCACATGGTAGTATTTGGGTATTTACATCAGTATTTGCAAGCCAACATTAGGAGTACTTATATTTTCTCTATTTCCCCTAATTCCCCTAGTTTTAGGTCACAAATTCTGATGTAAAATCCTGACACAAATGCTGCCACATGAAACTGGAATAAGACTTCTAATTTAAGCCCCAGCGACACTTTTGGGGGCACCATAACTTACATTGCTGGACCTGCATTTGCATCTTTCCAGCTCTAACATATCTATCTAACATAAAAAGGAATAATTGGTCAGCACATCCTAATACACAGCTATTGTATGAAATAAGTATACATGTGCACGCTGCTGCAACTGAACTACAAATACAAGCAAAATGATAACAGCAGAACACTGCTAGCCCTAAGCAATGTGAAATATGACATATTGTACTTTGCAATAGTGCTATGGGGCAAAATAGAGGTTCTAAGCTTACCATTTGGCCAAATAGTGTGTACCATCCCACCACGATAAGGTGAACTCATTTGGGACAGACCCTACACTATGAATATGCCTCTCCCAGGCTAGCACTGAGCCTCAATATCTGGGCATATAAGGTCTAGCACAAAGATAGGCAACCTTTTGGTAGTGCTGTGACCAAAAATAAAAAAATTGAAGTCACCTGGTGTGCCGGAAATATGGGAGTGGCTTTATTATGGGTGTGGCTTACTGTGGGTAGGGTTTGTGGGGGTGGGGCTTGTCACAGGGTAAGTGTTTTTTTTTTTTCTGAATGATTCCAATATATTGTCCCTGCTGTAAGGAACTTACAGTGAGAGCAATACAAAGAGAGGGGATTGCCCACAAAAGCCAATAAAGTATTTGTTTAGCATGGATAAGCTTTATAATTCAGACCCCAGAATCAGACTCCACCATAACACAAACCCCAGAATCAGACCCCAGAATCACTGCCCTGCATAATACAGACCCCAGAATCAGACCCCGGTATCACCGCTCTCCATTATACAGACCCCAGAAACAGACCCCACCATAACACAAACCTCAGAATCAGACTCCAGTATCATCGTCTTGCATTATACAGACCCCAGAATCAGACCCCAATATCACTGTCCTGCATAATACAGACACAAGAATCCCCCCTGCATAATACAGACCCCAGAATCCCCACCCTGCATAATATGGACCCCAGAATCACCGCCCTGCATAATAAAGACCCCAGAGTCACCGCCCTGCATAATACAGTCCCCAGAATCATCACCCACAATAACACAGACCCCAGAATAAGTCCTCACCACAATACAGATCCCAGGATCACCACCCACCATAATACAGACCCCAGAATCACCACCCACCATAATACAGACCCCAGAATCACCACCCACCATAATACAAACCCCATAATTAGACCCCACCATAACACAAACCCCAGAATCACCACCCACCATAATACAGACCCCAGAATTAGACCCCTCCATAACACAAACCCCAGAATCACCACCCACCATAATACAGACCCCAGAATCAGACCCCAGTATCACCGCCCTGTATAATATAGACCCCAGAATCAGACCCCACCATAATACAGACCCCAGATTAACCACCTACCAGAATACAGACCCCAGAATCACCACCCACCATAATACAGACCCCAGAATCACCACCCACCATAATACAGACCCCAGAATCACCACCCACCATAACAAAAACCCCAGAATCACCACTCACCATAATACAGACCCCAGAATCACCACCTACCATAATAAAGACCCCAGAATCACCACCCACCATAATACAGACCCCAGAATTAGACCCCCCCCCCGTAACACAAACCCCAGAATCACCACCTACCATAATACAGACCCCAGAATCACAGCCCTGCATAATCTGTAGATGAGACACTGTTATACAAGGATCTTTGAATGAACACACTTATGGGGGAGCTGTGAATGAACACACTTATGGGGGAATCTGTAGATAACACAGTTATGGGGATCTATAGACTGACAGAGACCTGTCTCTGGGGCAGGAAAGCTGGTGTCAGAGCCAGGAGCTGAGCTGAGTCTTTTACTGAAACATAAAGGAGACTTCACCACAATACAGATCCCAGGATCACCACCCACCATAATACAGACCCCAGAATCACCACCCACCATAATACAGACCCCAGAATCACCACCCACCATAATACAAACCCCATAATTAGACCCCACCATAACACAAACCCCAGAATCACCACCCACCATAATACAGACCCCAGAATTAGACCCCTCCATAACACAAACCCCAGAATCACCACCCACCATAATACAGACCCCAGAATCAGACCCCAGTATCACCGCCCTGTATAATATAGACCCCAGAATCAGACCCCACCATAATACAGACCCCAGATTAACCACCTACCAGAATACAGACCCCAGAATCACCACCCACCATAATACAGACCCCAGAATCACCACCCACCATAATACAGACCCCAGAATCACCACCCACCATAACAAAAACCCCAGAATCACCACTCACCATAATACAGACCCCAGAATCACCACCTACCATAATAAAGACCCCAGAATCACCACCCACCATAATACAGACCCCAGAATTAGACCCCCCCCCCGTAACACAAACCCCAGAATCACCACCTACCATAATACAGACCCCAGAATCACAGCCCTGCATAATCTGTAGATGAGACACTGTTATACAAGGATCTTTGAATGAACACACTTATGGGGGAGCTGTGAATGAACACACTTATGGGGGAATCTGTAGATAACACAGTTATGGGGATCTATAGACTGACAGAGACCTGTCTCTGGGGCAGGAAAGCTGGTGTCAGAGCCAGGAGCTGAGCTGAGTCTTTTACTGAAACATAAAGGAGACTTACTGGTCTGTAGCAGTGACCCCTGACCTGACCTTCTTCAGACAACTCACTGCGGCCGGTACAGAGCTCAGAGCGATCCCCCCTCCTCACCCTCCATGCTGCCAACAGACAGCAGAGCACGGCAGCTAAAAGACAGAGGAGTTAAAGACAGAGAACTCTCTCTCTCTCTGAAGTTGTTCCCAGCGCATCACAGCAATAATCAGGCAAGGAGAGCGATGCGGAGGGATACATCTTCCGAACCTGGCCGGATCTTTTAGCAGCCGCGGCTGTTTAAAGTGATAGTGTCCCAGGATGGCCCCCAGGTTGGCACTCACTCGTGTGCCGCTCAAATGCACCCTGCGTGCCATGAGTGGTACGCATGCCAGGGGTTGCCGACCCCTGGTCTAGCACATCCCTCACCTAATGGAATGGGTGGAGTGCATGAACCAAATGGAGGCAGCAACTCCCCCCACATATGTAACATAAAAAGGAATAATTGGTCAGCACATCCTAATGCACAACTATTGTTACAAGTATACAGGTGCATGCTGCTGCGCTGCCGCGGTTGTAGTATCCTTCATTTGATACCAGACTACTGTAGCTTTTAACAATTCATTAAATAAACACATCCATATTTTATTATACTTTATTGATTGGTATATTATTTACTATAAATATTATTATTATTATATACTGTAATTAGTTCTCATTCTCTTTTCCTCTTTTGAAATACAGTTCCATCTTTATCCCTCCTACACTTAATATAACAGGAAAACTTTTCGGGCTGACATACTTACCTTTTCTAATCCAAGTGTTAGTTGGTCTATCCTACTGACCCCAGTAGATCAGCATGTAGATAGGATAGCTATTGGCATATGTGTAGTTCTTTTAGGTGGCATGTGCTTTTATAGTGTAGCTTTGACCGGTGTATCTAGGCCCTGCATGCAATAATGCATTTCATAGTCATTTGCGGTGGGGGTCTGACCCTTTATACTTGGAGGCAACAAGTAACGTAACCTTCAATACTTCTCTGTCAAAATTTAGGGCAGAAAGGACACAACAGGGTGCACCTTCCAAAGAAGTACTACAACCTACTTGGTATACAGTATCTTTGGCATTACACCTTTCAGTATGTTATTTGCAATGGTTTTGAAATGAATTCTGTTTGCTCCTGGTGGATAATCGCTCTGCGGATAAACCGGCAGGTGCTTATCTCAGCCTGCCTCTCCAATACCAATAGATTCATCACAAAACTTGCAAAGCGACAGTTCATCAAATTGCTAATTCCAAAGAGTGAAGCAAAGCACATCTGTAAGGGACCGATCCTCTTCTTCAAAGTTAAATTTGTTTTAAATTCCTCTGGTAAATGGAGTATTTATTCGCAATTTCCCTGCCTGACGTTCATTGAATGATTTTCTATGAATGCCCCTTATCACTGTGCTTAAGTGATACTTCAAAATGAATATAGATCTTATGAGCGTGTGACCGAGAATTTAACATATGCTGCATCTACACAGAACACTAGATCTGATAATGTTCAATAATTGTATTAGAAAAAAGGGAAAAGGGAAAAGCGTTCAAATCTATCATTACTGCTGTATTTATCAATGGTGGAAGCTATTGCTTAATGAGAGTGTAGGGCAGTGGTCTCTAAATTGTGGACATCCAGATGTTGCAAAACTACAACTGGGAGTTGTAGTTTGGTAACATCTGGAGGTCCACAGTTTGGACAAAGTATGGTTGTTATTTGCGGACATAAAAAAACAGAAAACATATACATTTTGCATCCATAATGGATGCAAAATGATATGACCTTAACCCCTTAACGACCACTAATGTAAATGTACGTCCTGGCTAGGCGGTACTTCGCGCACTAGGACGTGTATTTACGTCCTGTGTATGACCGCGAGCATCGGAGCGGTGCTCGTATCATACACGGCAGGTTCCGGCTGCTATCAGCAGCCAGGGACTCGCCGGTAATGGCCGACATCCGCGATCGCGCGGATGTCTGCCATTAACCCCTCAGATGCCGTGATCATTACAGATCACGGCATCTGCGGCAATGTGCACGTTAAAATAGATGATCGGATCCTCCGCAGCACTGCCGCGGCGATCCGATCATCTGTATTGGCGGCCGGAGGTCCCCTCACCTGCCTCCCTCCGTCTCCCGGCATCTCCTGCACTGGTCTGAGATCGAGCAGACCAGAGCAGGTGATAGCTGATAATACTGATCAGTGCTATGTTCTATGCATAGCACTGAACAGTATTAGCAATCAAATGATTGCTATAAATAGTCCCCTATGGGGACATAAAAAGTGTAAAAAAAAAGTTTAAAAATGTAAAAATAAAAATCACCTCCCCCAATAAAAACGAAAATTGTCAGTTTTTCCCATATTACACCCAAAATGTGTAATTTTTTTAAATAAACATATTTGGTATTGCCAGATGCATAAATGTCCGAACTATCAAAACATTATGTTAATGATCCTGTAAGGTGAACTGCGTAAACAGAAAAAATATAAAAAAAGTCCAAAATTGCTGCTTTTTTGTCACATTTTATTGCCAAAAAATATTATAAAAAATGATCTAAAAGTTTTATATATGCAAATGTGGTATCGATAAAAATTAAAGATGATGGCGCAAAAAATGAGCCCTCATACTGCCCTATATATGGAAAAATGAAAAAGTTATAGGAAGTCAAAATGGGTTGATTTTTGATTACTGGTTTTGTACAAAAGGTTTTAGATTTTTTTTAAGCGGTAAAAAAATATAAAAGTATCTAGTCATGGATATAATTTTAATTGTATCGACCCACAGAATAAAGAACACATGTCATTTTTACCATAAATTGTACAGTGTGAAAACAAAATCCTCCAAAATGTGCAAAATTGTGGTTTACATTTAAATTTCCTCCCTAAAAAAAATATGTTTTTGGGTTTGTCGTACATTTTATGGCAAAATGAGAGGTTTCATTACAAAGTAAAATTGGTCACGCAAAAAACAAGCCCTTATATGGGTCTGTTGATGGAAATATAAAAGAGTTATGGATTTTAGAAGGCAGAGAGGAAAAACAAAAAATGCAAAAATAAAATTGTCCGGGTTCTTAAGGTGAAAATGGGCTAGGTCCTTAAGGGGTTAAATAAAATATGTCCATCATTTTTTGTGTGTGAATATACCCCTAGCATGGCACGGAATCCAGCTGGAGTGGTGTGGTATATAAACTTGTCCTTCATTTAAACATCCACATGGTACACAACATAAAATGCCGACATGACCCTTAGTCATGAGTCAAGAAGAGCCAAAATGCCTTGGAATTTAATGTTGTGTACCATGTGTTCATTCTTGATGTTTAAAGAGTACCTATCATCATCTCATCTAAACTGTCCCTAATCTTCCTGCCCATCTGTCCCTGACTCTCACTGACACTAGCCCTGTGCTTATTTTCATTGAAAACACCCTCTTTCTACCTTATTTCTACTCTTCTTTCCTGCTCATTTAACTGTCCTTCTGTGAGGGAGGAAAGGGGCGTGGCCCAGCAGGCGCGACATCATGTAAAGCCTGCCTGGGCTGACTTCCGCCCCTCCTCTTCTATGCTGCAAACACAGCACGGCCGGCCAGCAGCTCTGAGTCTCCTCCTCTCTGTTTACTACTGACACGTGCAGAGAGGAGGAAGATCGGAGCTCAGAGCTGCCGTGCCGCAGCTGAAATACAGGATCATCACATCACACATGTGGCTGGTCGGCCGAGTCAGGAGCGCACCCTGCATTACTATCAGCACAGAGCTCGCTCCTGTTGCTCTGATTAACAGGCAGGGAGCTGCGCTGAGCTTGTCTGTGTCCCAGCTACATTCTGAGATTTCGGACTCATGCCAGGCCAGCAAGATTCACAAATCTAAAGGCTTGCGGTAAAAATAAATAGAAAGAAGCATATTTTTAATAACATCCAATTGGAAAGTTATTCAGTATGTATTGATCTATAATATATAAAAGTTTTTTTGATGAAAGGTACTTTTTAACTAAAGGATCAGTTTTTATATCGCCCCACTCGAGTTGGATTCTGTGTTTTTCATATTACCTGTTGTGGTTTGGAGGCTCTGTCAGCCTTTCCATGCTCAAGGGTGTGGAAGTAGACGTGAGAGCTGTTACCTGTGTTTTGGAACCTAGTATGACTTTGAACCTATTGATTTAAATTCCTGTATATTCTATGCTTAGGAGTCCCCTGGGTGGTCTCACTCACTGATTGACAATTTAAAGAGCTGTGGATAGGGGACAAGTTGACTTTCCTGTAGAATCCATACAGCCAAAAACCTATTGCAAACCGTAGAAATCTGCACATTGGTTTGCTGCCTGGCAAATAAATAGACAGCAGCATTTGGCGCATTTAAGGACTAAAGTAAATGGATGAAACTTAAAAGGGTTGTCCAGGAATTACAAAAATTTACTGATCACAGCGGGTTTGACTGCTGGGACCTCCCCCACAATTATCCTTAGAACAGGGCCTGTGCCTTACTTCTTAGCATTCCAACACCTACTTTTCGAAACAAAAAGTGTTCTCGGCAGTGATAGCCCACTTAGCCAATCACCGGCTGACGTGATGAAGTGATGGGCTGAGTGGTCACTTACTGTCAAGTTTATCTTGGAAGCCCTGTTCTGGAGATCGAGGGGGGTCAGAGTTCTAAAACTTATCCACAATCCTGTATATTATAATATAATATAATATACAGTAGAAGACCCCAATGAGTTATATATAGTCCTATAAGCTTATAAATAATAACTTTCAGATGATCTATTAAGTGCCAGAATAAAAGGAAAGGGCATCTTTCACTTCTGTGGTTCAGCATTATGGGAGAATAAATTCACTTTGCCACTGTGAAATGATGTGCAGCATTGTCTCGTGATATATGTTTTCCATTCTCAAAGGAAACCAAGCCGGAATCATGAGTGTAAAAATGCTTAATGTAGCCTGATCACATGTCATTAGCCACGACATGCTACAGGTCCACCAGCCTGGGCTTGGAGGAGAATGAAGACATATGATTTCTTTCCAGCTCACTATAAATATTGAAGGAATTATAGCTAATTGGATTCTGAGGAAATGGTAATGAAACACTAGATGTTATCTGCACCATTAAAGGTGCATTGACTCTAACAAACATCTGCTAAAAACCACTACCTACCTCATAATTACTCATTCTCTCTGCTTCATGACTATTTATTCAGCACACGGTATTAGGATGTGGATCATTTCATTCTTATAGTTAAAGTGCACCATGCATCTTGTGGAAGAAGCCATTACATGTGCTGAACCAGAATATAAGAGAAATGGAACCTACACCTTCATACCACGTAACTGAGGCAAAATAAAACACTAACTTCTCACACCAAAATAAAACAATAACTTTACACTCCAAAATAAAACACTAACTTCACACACAAAAAACCAGCACTAACTTCACACACCAAAATAGAATACTAACTTTACACACCAAAATAAAACACTAGCTTTACTCACCAACATAAAACACTAACTTTACACACCAAAAACAAACAAACAACTAACTTCACACACTAAAATAAAACACTAACTTCACATCATCAATTCATATCTTGATGCGTTTCAAGTGCATGCGCTCAAAACGCATCAAGATTTGAATTGGTGAAGTGAAGTTGTTGTTTTTTTCTATCTACAATGGTGTGAATGAAGCCACATGTATTGCCAGTGCTGGATACTTTGTTTTCATTTGAACTAAATTCACTAACACTAACCTCCCACATCAAAATAAACACTAACTTTACACATGTTCGAGGACACGGTGAGCTGGAGTGTGGATCCGTGCACAGGCATTGTTGAGAGGTAAGCTGGACTCTCTTCCATAAACTATTATTAGCATATTAGGCATTCACCTACTGTTATGATAACTAGTGTCTCTGGAAATTAAAACAGGCTACTAAAACAAAGCACTGCTCTAGGCACCAGTGTCTAAGGCACCCCTAGGTGTTCACCGGAGCCTGCTGCACGGCAGGATAGACTTTACTGATATGGACCAAGGTTATGTCTGCAGAGTCTGGTGGCGGAGTAAAGAGGCAGTATTGATGATGGCAAATTAAACCAGAAAACCTGTGTGTGAAAAATGTTTACCAGCCAGGATAAAAACAGAAGTGGCATGAAAAAACAAAATCAGCAGACAAGGGGTTAACCAAAAGACAATCCAGATTCTGTAAAACCAGGAATCTGAATTAACCAAATCATCAGGCAAGGAGTCAATGAGAAGACAATTCAAAGTTGGTGAACACAAAACAATCCAAGCAGCAAATTTAAATTTTCAGGGCACAAAAGGGGCCTAGACATAGAGAGAACCACAGGCACTTGTGGTCAGTGCTGGATTTAAACCTAGATTAGGTACTGAGCCAAAGCCCTGATTGTCTCAGCACTCCAGACTGCTGATAGGACAAGCTGCCTTGGGGTACATTCCCATGTGAATTTTGCTGTCGATTTTCAGATTTTTTTTGCTACCCAATGGGTTTTAAAGTCAGCTTCAGAAAATACACAGCAAATACATGTGACTGTACCCTTGAAAATACACAGCAAATACATGTGACTGTACCCTTGAAAAGACCCACATGATCATCCACAGGGCTGCTGTGAGGATTAGAGTGACAGCCGCTGAATGGGGAAGAAGAAGCTGCAGAAAGGCAACCAGAAATCCTTGGATGGGAACCCACAAAAAATGACTTTAGTCCTGCACAATCTACACTATGAACAGGTGGTCATGGTGCACTAGGTAAGTTCTCTCACTACAGTATCAAAAAGAAAATAATAATATTTTATATATATATATATATATATATATATATATATATATATATATATATATATATAAATACATGGTATATGCAGGATGGCGGAGGATTCTAAAATCTAAATCCCTGACAATACAAAAAATAAATCAAATAGAGTCATAATACAAGGCTGGGTCCCCATAAACTGCTGTATGCCAAATAGCATCCAATGGAGGAGAAATATGGGGTGGCCTATACTCCCTCTGTGCCATTTCTGTTATGTGATATTTTTGGATGAATGCCACAATAGTATGATAAAGGACTACTTAATGGAAACATTTTAGTATCTGTTCTTTTCAGTGTTGTGTTCTTTTTCTGTTGGGTGGGACAACTCCTGTTAGTGCCCAATAAGAGGGTTTGTAAATGCACCCCACTGCTCTTATCCCAAAAATTATATGATGTTGGATTAGCAATCATTTATTTCGTTGTACCTTTCTCCCCCATTAGTAGATAACATCATTGCCTGATATGTTTAACAAACTGTATAGAATAATCTACTTCAAAATACCCAGTATACACGTAGTCTTCCACTGATGCAGTATATTTATGTGACTATTAATAACTTTTTTACATTAAACAATTGGTAATAATTTTTATAATTGATATCATGCTTTACAAATGCTCCATGGTTATAATGTGTCCAAAGCTCCTCAAATCCTTTGGAGAATATACAGAATTTTCGAAATATTTTAAATTTACAGGATCAATATAAATGCATTCAGTCACTGTGTTGACAGAATTCGATGCCTAGAGGTAAAACCTGACAGCTGATTCCCCTTTATACATAACAAGCAGTAACTGAAGGGGTTATTAGTATGAGGAAGAAGATTAGAGTATCCAA
Source organism: Hyla sarda (assembly GCF_029499605.1). Taxonomy (NCBI): domain Eukaryota; kingdom Metazoa; phylum Chordata; class Amphibia; order Anura; family Hylidae; genus Hyla; species Hyla sarda. The sequence continues at coordinate 445,121,318 of NC_079190.1, forward strand.
AAACAATCAATCAAAGTAAACATATGGCAGTCCTGATAGACCATCACAGTCTACTGCCGGTCATCAATGCACTGTCTATAAAATCCCTGGTCTTATCCTAATTTGCGAGTTATAATTAAAATCATCTAATAGTGAAAAGCCTGAAAGCCTCTTCATGGTCTAATTGGTTATTGTCCGTACGGGTCCTTAAGGGTCCCTAAGTTACTGGCTAGCTCCATTACTTAAAAATACTTCTTCAATAGGTGGAGTCTAACAAGCAAACTTACCTCAAATGTTTTCACCATTGAAATGTATCCCCTCTCTACAAGATAGTCAAAAAGTGTCTAATCATGACCGATGAGATGCCTGCGATCTTGAGAATCAGACTGTGGAAGCCCATTGGTCAGTTATCCTCGGCACTCCCAAAGACAATGAATGGATCAGTATATGCACAATGTAGATCCATTCAGGCAAGAGTTTTTGGAGGTCTGTTCTCAAGACCACAGGTGGTCCCAGCCATCATGCACCCCCCTCCCACGTGTGACAATTATCCCCTATGCTGTGACTAGGGCTTAGGTATTAAACCAGCCCTCCAGATCAGCTTCCCAGAAGTTTAATCCATTTATAGCTATGTCCAGAAGAATCTTTCAATTATTGTCTCTCTGCATTTGAGCAGCCAAGACATTTCAAATTTATTTTATTGACGTGACTATATGAGGACCTTTTCTATCTTTTTTTTTTTTTTTCGTGTAGCTTGATGGAACATGTACATTACTGTATAATTTAGATACATTTTTGCAATGTAAACACAAATTATTATGACGAACATGTGAATACCAAATACTGTATGTGTTGGTTTTATGTAATGTATGTGCTATGAAATGTTTTTTCCTTTTTTTCTTTACATAAAATCATTTATTTTTTTAACTTTTTTCAAGACCTTTTTTACATTATAAATTTTTTTGGACATATTTTACTTTTTTCCCAATAAGGGATTACTAATTTATATATTTTTTATATTCATACTTAGAGATGAGTGAATCGAAGCTGACAAACCCGAATTCATAACGAATTTCATGAAATATTCGATTCGCAACAAATGCGAAAATCGCCACGATTCTATAGTGCAAATCGCTTCATTAAACTCCATTTACTGCAGTCCAGGCTCCAGGGCATCTAAAATGGCGGATCCACATGTCAGTACATGGGGCAGGGAATGCTGGGAAGGCGGGAAGGGAAGTAGGCGGTATGACCCTAAATCACATGCAGGATGCAGCCCATCAGCAGCCCATTCGGCAGTCATTTTTCGGCTTGTCATATCATTCATTACACTGCATAGAGATGGGACGGACATCACTGTGTGTGTTACACAGAAAAGCTAATTCCAGCAGCGGTTCACATCCTAGTCCCATCAGTGTTCTGGTGGACAGAGAGCAGTGCGTTTTTCACTGAAAAGGATTTTTACTGCAGCCATTAACCTCCCAGTCACTTTCTTCAGCATTGCATTACAGAGAGGGGCAGATAGCTGTTGGTTGCCTCCTACATTTCAACAAGCTGCCTCAACTTCATAAACCTTAGCAGAGGAGGGAGGAATAATGTTCCAGCGCAATTCTGTGTCTTTGTTCTACAACAAATAATCTGCTGGTTATACTAGTCTGTAGTATAATTCCCAGCAGTTCACAGCTGTTTGGTACACAGCTTTTCTGTGCTGCAGCACTGTTGTGTACTGCTGGTGTTGTGCAAAAATATGTTCTGTTTTTTTAGCATACTGTAGCACATTTTTCTGCCCTCATAAGTGCATACCACATACCGACATCTAAGTAGTGTACTATTTTGTACCTGTTAATCTGTCAAAGGCCTACACACTGTGAAAGGTCAGCCAAAAGTAAACACTGGCTGTTGTTTTACTCCAATATGTTTATTAAGCGTACAGTAGCGCATTTTTCTGCCCTCATAAGTGCACACCACATACCTATATCTACCTATATACTGTGAAAGGACAACCAAAATCAATCACTGGCTGTCATTTTACTAAAATACATTTTTGTAAGCGTACTGTACCGCATTTTTCTGCCCTCATAAGTGCTTACCACATACGCACATCTAAGTAGTGTACTATTTTCTACCTGTTAATCTGTCAAGGACCTAGATAATGTTAAAGTCCAGGCAATATTAATCACCGGCTGGTGTTTTACTAAAATACGTTTTTTATGCGTACTGTACCACATTTTTCTGCCCTCATAAGTGCATAACTGCATACTACTTCAAAGTAGTGTGCTATTTTGTACCTGTTAATCTGTCAAGGGCCTAGATACTGTTAAAGTCCAGACAAAAGTAATCACCAGCTGGTGCTTTACTAAAATAATTTTTTGTAAGCGTACTGTACCGCATTATTCTGCCCTCATAAGTGCATACCACATACGTACATCTAAGTAGTGTGCTATTTTGTACCTGTTAATCTGTTAAGGACCTAGATACTGTGAAAGTCCAGGCAAAAGTAATTACCGGCTGGTGTTTTACTAAAATACATTGTATTTAAGCATACTTTACTGCATTTTTCTGCCCTCATAAGTGCATACCACATACCTACATCTAAGTGGTGTAAAATGTTGTGCCTGTTAATCTGTCAAGGGCCTACATACTGTGAAAGGACAGCCAATAGTAATCACTGGCTGTTGTTTTACTCCAATAAATTTATTAAGCGTACAGTAGCTCATTTTTCTGCCTTATAAGTGCATATCACATACCTACATCCATCTAAGTAGTGTACTATTTTTTACCTGCTAATCTGTCAAGGGCCTACATACTATGAAAGGACAGGCAAAAGTAATCACCGACTGGTGTTTTACTCAAATAATTTTTGAAGCGTACAGTAGAGCATTTTTCTGCCCTTATAAGTGCATACCACATGCCTACATCTAAGTAGTGTACTATTTTGTACCTGTTAATCTGTCAAGGGCCTACATACTGTGAAAGGACAGGCAAAAGTAATCACCGACTGGTGTTTTACTCCAATACATTTATTAAGCATACTGTAGCGCATTTTTCTGCCCTCACAAGTGCATGCCACATACCTACCTCTAAGTAGTGTACTATTTTAAACCTGCTAATATGTCAAGGGCCTACATACTGGGAAAGTCCAGGCAAAAGTACACACCTGCTGCTGTTCTAGACAAATACTGTTTTAAGCGTAGTGAAGTGTATTTTACTCCCCTCATATACGCACTAAGTATGTCAGGCAGAGAAGTGCCAGGATGTGCACAGAGGAGTGGCAGAGGCCTAAATTCATCAGGCAGAGGTCGCAGACTAGGGGCGAGTGGCAGCAGGATTCGCAGCGAGAGGCCTGAGCTCCCGGTATCAGCAAGCAGTCGTATCTCGACCAGCAACCCATCTGCCGTCATCGATTGGTTAACACGGTCATCCACTTCATCACAAGTGACATCTGACACCCCCAGTCAACAGCCTTTCTGGAGCCAAACATGCCAGGGGGAGACAACCTTCTTTGTGCCAGCCTACCTTCCCGGGAGGAAGTGGAACAGGGGTTCCTGGAGACGGCGGCAGTAGCAGTCAGTTAGTGCGGACTGTTCCAGCGTCCCAATGCACGGCCCTGCATCAACATATGCTTAGCCACCATAAAGCGTCCTGGGAGAACTGCTAAAAGCCATTCGTAAAGAAGTCGGAGCATGGCTTACTCCCTGAAAACTGGAAATGGGAACCATCGCTACTGACAATGGGAAGAACATATTGCATGCGCTGCGACTGGGAAGGCTGAGCCATGTGCCCTGCATGGCACACGTGTTCAATCTGGTAGTGAAGCAATTCCTGAAGTGTTCCCCCCATTTGTAAGAAATCCTAACAAAGGGAAGGAAACTTTGCAAACTTTCAGCCACTCGTACTGTTACGCCGAGCGCTCCGGCTCCTCCTCCTCCTCTGTAGCGCTTGCAACGTCTTCTGCCCTGCAGCACTCCGGTCGGCAGCGCTGACCGGAGACGCTGCTCTGTTGTGCCCGGCGGGGATCGCATCCCGTCCCACTCACCTGTCCCGATCTCCTGCTGGGTCCAGGTGCGCGCCGGGGCTCTCAGATTTAAAGGGCCAGCGCACCACTAATTTGTGCCTGGCCCAATCACCCTAATTAGCTTCCATCTGCTCCTTGTATATATAATCCCACTTCCCCTTCCTGTCCTTGCTAGATCTTGTTGCCTTAGTGCCCTGAGAAAGCGTTTAGTGTGTTCCCAAGCCTGTGTACCCGGACCTTCTGCTGTTGCCCCTGACTACGACTCTTGCTGCCTGCACTGACCTTCTGCTACGTCCAACCTTGCTCTTGCCTTGTCCCTGTGTACCGCGCCTGTCTCAGCTGTCAGTTGGGGTTGAGTCGCTATCGGGTGGAACAACCTGGGGGTTACCTGCTGCTGCAAGTCCATCCCGCTTTGCGGTGGGCTCTGATGAAAACCAGTAACCCCTTAGATTCCGTTCCCCTGGTACGGCCCACGCCATCACCCCACTGACACAGAGGATCCACCTCCAGTGTCCTCGCTGCATACCAGTCCGGATCCTGACACGTACACCGCAAAGCACACCCTCCGTGAGCTGCAGCGTCAGAACAGTATCCCCCAACATAGTTTGATTTGTGACGTTGCCACACATTGGAATTCCACCCTCCATATGTTGGACCGACTGTACGAACAGAGAAAAGCCATCACCGATTTCTTGATGATCCAAGCGGATAGGGGTACTCCCCTGTGTAACTTGAATGTGAACCAGTGGCAGCTCATACTTGACACCTGCAGTTTGCTCAGGCCCTTTGAGGAATCCACATTATTAGTAAGTCACCAGGATTACGGGATAAACAAAGTAATTCTACTGCTTCATTTCTTACAACATGTGTTGGAAACAATGGCTGGTCAGGGCACTGGAGACGTGGCGCCTACATCTCACAGCCACATGAGCCCTATGGGGGCTGAACTGGAGGAGGAGGAGGAGGAGGGGGCGAGGGGCACAGTAGAGCACAGCATAGTCACCCCAAGGAGAGCTCGTCTGTCCACGAAAAATGTGGGAGACTGACCTTTGTGAAGAATTAATCAGGCATGGATCAGCCAGGATTTCCAACAACCAATGCCTGATGCATCAGAGTAGATTGACCATGGTGCCACACCAACACTTCACAAATATGGATAGTGCCAAACAGATTTAAGGCACTGCTCCCAAGTTACAAACATCTTCGTCACCGAGTACTAGTATTGCCACCCACCGCACCACTCTGTCACCGGGTAACTTTCAGGACTCATGATGCTGCTGCTGCCACCTCCAGGCTATCTCATTCAGCCACTCTATGGACTCCTCTCATGCTTCAGCCACCTCCAGGCTGTGCCATTCATCCAATATATGGTTTACTGATGCTTCAGCCAGCTCCAGTCTGTGTCATTCAGCAACTACATGGTTTAGTGATGCTGCTGGGCCTAGGACATTACCTATATATGTTTATGGTAGCGCTAGGAACCATACATCTTCAAAATTCATCTTTTATTTTTAGAGATTGTGAGGCCCTATTGTCTCCTCATCTGCTGCCAACTCCAGGCTGTGCCATTCAGACACTATATGGTCTCCTCATGCTTCAGCCAACTCCAGGCTGTGCCATTCATCCACTATATGGTCTCTTCTCATGCTTCAGCCAACTCCAGAAGAGGATGCACTGCGTTGCACTGTGGTCTCTTCAAAGAGCTGTTTGACTAGGTTCCAGCAGATCTAATATTGATGTCATATCCTAAGGGTTGGCCATCAATTTTTTAAGGCTAACCCTTTTAAAGGGGTACTCTGGTGGAAATTTTTATTTTTTTAAATCAACTAGTGCCAGAAAGTTAAACAGATTTGTAAATTACTTCCATTAAAAAATCCTTAATTCTTCCAGTACGTATCAGCTGCTGTATGCTCCAGAGGAAGTTATTTTCTTTTTGTTCCAGTCTGACCACAGTGCTCTCTGCTGACACCTCTGTCCATGTCAGGAACTGTACACATGTCAGGAACTGTCCAGAGCAGGAGAGGTTTGCTATGGGGATTTATTTCTACTCTGGACAGTTCCTGACACAGACAAAGGTGTCAGCAGAGAGCACTGTTGTTGGAAAGAACTAAACAACTTTCTCTGTAGTATACAGCAGCTGATAAGTACTGGAAAGATTAAGATTGTTTTAATAGAAGCAATTTACTAATCTGTTTAAAGGAGTGGTCCAGTGCTGAAAATCTTATCCCCTATCCTAAGGGCAATCTCCTGTACGGGGCCCGGCAGCCCGCAGGAATGGGGCGCGCTGACCACCGCACAAAGCGTGTGGCTGACACGCCCCCTCAATACAACTCTATAGCAAAGCCGGAGCGCTGCCTTCGGCAATCTCTGGCTCTGCCATAGCGCTGTATTGAGGGGGCGTGTCGGCCGCCGCCGCTTCGTGCGGTGGTCGACAACCGCTATCTGGCCAGCGAGCTGGGGCCCTGTACAGAAGATTGCGGGGGGGCCCAGCGGTCGGACCCCCGTGCGAACTGAAACTTATCCCCTATCCTTAGAATAGGGGATAAGTTTTTCAGCACTGGACTACTCCTTTAACTTTCTGGAACCAGTTGATATAAAAAAAAAAAAAATCCACCGGAGTACCCCTTTAATGTTACTGCTGATTATATACATGGCATGAGATGTGATTTGTGATGTACCAAATATGTTTTGTCTAGGACTCGCAATCCAATCATCTGCCATGACAAAGGCATAATGGACATCCTGACAATGACCACATCCATTCTGGAATGAAGCTGTAAAGTGAGAGATGATCTGACAGCACTGGAGCCGTGGGCAGAAAACTGGTAGGTTCTATACATAGTCCTACATATTTGCAGCTCTTTGTACTAGCAGTATAATGTGGTAGAATATAGTGACCCTGTCACCGCTTGAAATAAATGTTTAAGAATTGATCCTATTGAAATAAAGAATGCCTTAAAGCCTCCGCTACCCTTAGGCACACAACTATGCCTGATGCTCAGTTAGGATTTATTTAGATGTCCCAGCAGACTTTCCCCTGAAGCGAGTAATTTATAGATGTGCTAAAACTGCATCACAGTCAATAATATCTGCTCCTTGTCCACATCCCTCCGTTCACTTACTATTCTATCCACAGAGCGATTCCCTTTTTAATTGCACTGACCAGAGACAATGTATCCGTTGACTGCAACCGCAACTTCTCAAGTCTTTTGTATGTAGTGTGCGTTGTGACAATATAAATAAATATTAATACTTGAGACTCATTAGAAGTCATAGCGCAATATTCAGGTTAATTAGTAAGATAAAAAAAAAAAAAACAGACGGTAGGCTTTTCAACCTTAAACTTGGTGAATGCCCTTTAGCTGGAGGAAGGAAGGCGGTTGCGGGTCTGCTCTGGTCCGTTTGCAGAGAATCTGTTTTTATTTTACAATCGGCGGCTGACATTTCATAGACGAGAAATACTACTTCTTGTAAATGAGTTCCTTGCTAATCATTTCAGGCACTTATTTTTGGTAATTAGTATGCGGAGCAAGAAATAACAGTCTGCTAATGAAATCATCACGCAGGCACTTCACCTTTGACAAAAACAGAATGAAATTATAAATATGGAGGCACTGGAGTGAAGGCGGAGAAAAGCGGTAGAGAGGAAAGAAAAGTACAAGATTTGACTTTAGACAGGCCCGTCACAGTAACTGAGGATCCTCAGGCTCTGACACAATAATGGGCCCCAAATATTTTGGAGATTCCAAATAAACTATTTGACATTATTAGTGTCCTACATTTGTGATGAAAACAAAAAGTTGAGTGAATTGGTTTGTCACAAACCAGTTTTGCTCTAAATTTTGTAAGACTTGCTTTAGGCAAATGGCTAAATAGAGCATGGACGAGGAATGAAGACACACTGTACACTGAGAGGCAAACAATGTATGCCTCTCTGCTCAGTATGTGCAGCCTCCAGAAGGTAAGCAGTGATGCTTTAGGTGGCTGTATAGTTTCAATAACTGTTGGTTGGCTGAAGAGTTTTCTCTTTAGACCTTCCTATACACATAAACATTTTGCACAACCGAACATTCATGTTTCCACTATAGGCGGCTTTAGGTTAAGATGTATGGCCACCTTTTCACTCACTTTACATAACATTCACTGGACTGGACACTTTGCTGTAGCTTAGCTTAGCTGCTAAATGACTGTACAGGAGCGGGGACTCCTGTTCCAGCTCCTGTGCATACTTTCCTTAGCGCCCTACATTATGAATGCTCTTTATGCTATTGTACCAAGCATCCTCCACTCTTGTACACTGAGCAGCAAGGCATACACTGTAGCATCCAGGTCAGTGTAAGGCTGCTTGAAGGTAAGTGGTGATGCCAGCAACATCCTCTTCATCTAGCTCAGTGAATTGACCAAGTAACAAGGCATATACAGTAAGCCATGCCACTTCGTGTGCAGGAGCAAGAACTCCTGTCTTTTGACAGGAATTCTTTCTCCTGTACAAATCCCAATCGCCAATTAAACCCAATTTAAATGGCTGATTTGAGTGAATTATCCTGAAATCCATTTTGTTCATCTCTAATAACAAAGTTTATGAACAGATTCTGTATTGAGAGAGGATTAATTTAGTTTTGTCTGTCTACTACACTACCTGAGCACAGCATTCTGACAGTGTTCAAATACTAACCTCCGGTATAATTTAGTCTGCCAGACTTCATGCCACCCCAAATAGTCCAGTTTAACTCCACAGCTGAAAAGGAACTGTTACGCCGAGCGCTCCGGGTCCCCGCTCCTCCCCGGAGCGCTCGCTACACTTCCCTCACTGCAGCGCCCCGGTCGGTTCCACGGACCCGGGGCGCTGCGTTACTACCTCCGGCCGGGATGCGATTCGCGATGCGGGTAGCGCCCGCTCGCGATGCGCACCCCGGCTCCCGTACCTTACTCGCTCCCCGTCAGTTCTGTCCCGGCGCGCGCGGCCCCGCTCCCTAGGGCGCGCGCGCGCCGGGTCTTTGCGATTTAAAGGGCCACTGCACCGCTGATTGGTGCAGTGGTTCCAATTAGTGGTTACACCTGTGCACTTCCCTATATCACCTCACTTCCCCTTCACTCCCTCGCCGGATCTTGTTGCCCTAGTGCCAGTGAAAGCGTTCCTTGTGTGTTCCTTGCCTGTGATTCCAGACCTTCTGCCGTTGCCCCTGACTACGATCCTTGCTGCCTGCCCCGACCTTCTGCTACGTCCGACCTTGCTTCTGTCTACTCCCTTGTACCGCGCCTATCTTCAGCAGCCAGAGAGGTTGAGCCGTTGCTAGGGGATACGACCTGGTCACTACCGCCGCAGCAAGACCATCCCGCTTTGCGGCGGGCTCTGGTGAAAACCAGTAGTGACTTAGAACCGATCCTCTAGCACGGTCCACGCCAATCCCTCTCTGGCACAGAGGATCCACTACCTGCCAGCCGGCATCGTGACAGTAGATCCGGCCATGGATCCCGCTGAAGTTCCTCTGCCAGTTGTCGCTGACCTCACCACGGTGGTCGCCCAGCAGTCACAACAGATTGCGCAACAAGGCCAACAGCTGTCTCAACTGACTGTTATGCTACAACAGTTACTACCACAGCTCCAGCAATCATCTCCTCCGCCAGCTCCTGTACCTCCTCCGCAGCGAGTGGCCGCTTCTGGAATACGACTATCCTTGCCGGATAAATTTGATGGGGACTCTAAGTTTTGCCGTGGCTTTCTTTCCCAATGTTCATTACACTTGGAGATGATGTCGGACCAGTTCCCCACTGAAAGGTCTAAGGTGGCTTTCGTAGTCAGCCTGCTGTCTGGAAAAGCCCTGGCTTGGGCCACACCGCTCTGGGACCGCAATGACCCCGTCACTGCCTCTGTACACTCCTTCTTCTCGGAAATTCGAAGTGTCTTTGAGGAACCTGCCCGAGCCTCTTCTGCTGAGACTGCCCTGTTGAACCTGGTCCAGGGTAATTCTTCCGTTGGCGAGTATGCCGTACAGTTCCGTACCCTTGCTTCAGAATTATCCTGGAATAATGAGGCACTCTGCGCGACCTTTAAAAAAGGCCTATCCAGCAACATTAAAGATGTTCTGGCCGCACGAGAAATCCCTGCTAACCTACATGAACTCATCCATCTTGCCACTCGCATTGACATGCGTTTTTCCGAACGGCGTCAGGAGCTCCGCCAGGATATGGACTCTGTTCGCACGAGGCGTTTCTTCTCCCCGGCTCCTCTCTCCTCTGGTCCCCTGCAATCTGTTCCTGTGCCTCCCGCCGTGGAGGCTATGCAGGTCGACCGGTCTCGCCTGACACCCCAAGAGAGGACACGACGCCGCATGGAGAATCTCTGCCTGTACTGTGCTAGTACCGAACACTTCCTGAAGGATTGTCCTATCCGTCCTCCCCGCCTGGAAAGACGTCCGCTGACTCCGCACAAAGGTGAGACAGTCCTTGATGTCTACTCTGCTTCTCCACGTCTTACTGTGCCTGTGCGGATGTCTGCCTCTGCCTTCTCCTTCTCTGCTGTGGCCTTCCTGGACTCTGGATCTGCAGGAAATTTCATCTTAGCCTCTCTCGTCAACAGGTTCAACATCCCGGTGACCAGTCTCGCCAGACCCCTCTACATCAATTGTGTAAACAATGAAAGATTGGACTGTACTATACGTTTCCGCACGGAGCCCCTTCTAATGTGCATCGGATCTCATCACGAGAGGATTGAACTGTTGGTCCTCCCCAATTGCACTTCTGAAATCCTTCTTGGACTTCCCTGGCTTCAACTCCATTCCCCAATCCTGGATTGGTCCACTGGGGAGATCAAGAGTTGGGGGTCCTCTTGTTCCAAGGACTGCTTAAAACCGGTTCCCAGTAAACCTTGCCGTGTCCCTGTGCTTCCTCATGTAACCGGTCTCCCTAAGGCCTATATGGACTTTGCGGACGTTTTTTGCAAAAAACAAGCTGAGACTCTACCTCCTCACAGGCCTTATGATTGTCCCATTGACCTCCTCCCGGGCACTACTCCACCCCGGGGCAGAATCTATCCTCTGTCCGTCCCAGAGACTCTTGCCATGTCTGAATACGTCCAAGAAAATTTAAAAAAGGGCTTTATCCGTAAATCCTCCTCTCCTGCCGGAGCCGGATTTTTCTTTGTGTCCAAAAAAGATGGCTCTCTACGTCCTTGCATTGACTACCGCGGTCTTAATAAAATCACGGTTAAGAACCGCTACCCCCTACCCCTCATCTCTGAACTCTTTGATCGTCTCCAAGGTGCCCATATTTTTACCAAACTGGACTTAAGAGGTGCTTATAATCTCATCCGCATCAGAGAGGGGGATGAATGGAAAACGGCATTTAACACCAGAGATGGACACTTTGAGTATCTGGTCATGCCCTTTGGTCTATGCAACGCCCCTGCCGTCTTCCAAGACTTTGTTAATGAAATTTTTCGTGATCTACTATACTCCTGTGTTGTTGTATATCTGGACGATATCCTGATTTTTTCTGCCAATCTTGAAGAACACCGCCAGCATGTCCGTATGGTTCTTCAGAGACTTCGTGATAATCAACTCTATGCCAAAATAGAGAAATGTCTGTTTGAATGCCAATCTCTTCCTTTTCTAGGATACTTGGTCTCTGGCCAGGGACTACAAATGGACCCAGATAAACTCTCTGCCGTCTTAGATTGGCCACGCCCCTCCGGACTCCGTGCCATCCAACGTTTTTTGGGGTTCGCCAATTATTACAGGCAATTTATTCCACATTTTTCTACCATTGTGGCTCCTATTGTGGCTTTAACAAAAAAAAATGCCGATCCCAAGTCTTGGCCTCCTCAAGCGGAAGACGCCTTTAAACGACTCAAGTCTGCCTTTTCTTCGGCTCCCGTGCTCTCCAGACCTGACCCATCTAAACCCTTCCTATTGGAGGTTGATGCCTCCTCAGTGGGAGCTGGAGCTGTCCTTCTACAAAAAAACTCTTCCGGGCATGCTGTTACTTGTGGTTTTTTTTCCAGGACCTTCTCTCCGGCGGAGAGGAACTACTCCATCGGGGATCGAGAGCTTCTAGCCATTAAATTAGCACTTGAGGAATGGAGGCATCTGCTGGAGGGATCAAGATTTCCAGTTATTATTTACACCGATCACAAGAACCTCTCCTACCTCCAGTCTGCCCAACGGCTGAATCCTCGTCAGGCCAGGTGGTCTCTGTTCTTTGCCCGATTTAATTTTGAAATTCACTTTCGGCCTGCTGATAAAAACATTAGGGCCGATGCTCTCTCTCGTTCCTCAGATGCCTCTGAAATTGAACTCTCTCCTCAACACATCATTCCTCCTGACTGCCTGATTTCCACTTCTCCAGCCTCCATCAGGCAAACTCCTCCAGGAAAGACCTTTGTTTCTCCACGCCAACGCCTTGGGATCCTCAAATGGGGTCACTCCTCCCATCTCGCAGGTCATGCGGGCATCAAGAAATCTGTGCAACTCATCTCTCGCTTCTATTGGTGGCCGACTCTAGAGACTGATGTGGTGGACTTTGTGCGAGCCTGCACTATCTGTGCCCGGGATAAGACTCCTCGCCAGAAGCCCGCTGGTTTTCTTCATCCTCTACCTGTCCCCGAACAACCTTGGTCTCTGATTGGTATGGATTTTATTACTGACTTACCCCCATCCCATGGCAACACTGTTATTTGGGTGGTCGTTGATCGATTCTCCAAAATGGCACATTTCATCCCTCTTCCTGGTCTTCCTTCAGCGCCTCAGTTGGCTAAACAATTTTTTGTACACATTTTTCGTCTTCACGGGTTGCCTACACAGATCGTCTCGGATAGAGGCGTCCAATTTGTGTCTAAATTTTGGAGGGCTCTCTGTAAACAACTCAAGATTAAATTAAATTTTTCTTCTGCATACCATCCTCAATCCAATGGACAAGTAGAGAGAATTAACCAGATCTTGGGTGACTATTTACGACATTTTGTTTCCTCCCGCCAGGATGACTGGGCAGATCTTCTACCTTGGGCCGAATTCTCGTATAATTTCAGAATCTCTGAATCTTCCTCCAAATCTCCGTTTTTCGTGGTGTACGGCCGTCACCCTCTTCCCCCCCTCCCTACCCCCTTGCCCTCTGGTCTGCCCGCTGTGGATGAAATTTCTCGTGATCTTTCCACCATATGGAAAGAGACCCAAAATTCTCTCTTACAGGCTTCTTCTCGCATGAAGAGATTCGCAGATAAGAAAAGAAGAGCTCCTCCCATTTTTTCCCCTGGAGACAAGGTATGGCTCTCCGCTAAATATGTCCGTTTCCGTGTCCCGAGCTATAAGTTGGGACCACGCTATCTTGGTCCTTTTAAAGTTTTGTGTCAAATTAATCCTGTCTCTTACAAACTTCTTCTTCCTCCTTCTCTTCGTATCCCTAATGCCTTTCACGTCTCTCTTCTTAAACCTCTCATCCTCAACCGTTTTTCTCCTAAATCTGTTCCTCCCACTCCTGTTTCCGGCTCCTCGGACATCTTCTCTGTCAAAGAGATTTTGGCCTCTAAAAAGGTCAGGGGAAGAACTTTTTTTTTAGTGGATTGGGAGGGTTGTGGTCCAGAAGAGAGGTCCTGGGAACCTGAGGACAATATCCTGGACAAAAGTCTGATCCTCAGGTTCTCAGGCCCCAAGAAGAGGGGGAGACCCAAGGGGGGGGGTACTGTTACGCCGAGCGCTCCGGGTCCCCGCTCCTCCCCGGAGCGCTCGCTACACTTCCCTCACTGCAGCGCCCCGGTCGGTTCCACGGACCCGGGGCGCTGCGTTACTACCTCCGGCCGGGATGCGATTCGCGATGCGGGTAGCGCCCGCTCGCGATGCGCACCCCGGCTCCCGTACCTTACTCGCTCCCCGTCAGTTCTGTCCCGGCGCGCGCGGCCCCGCTCCCTAGGGCGCGCGCGCGCCGGGTCTTTGCGATTTAAAGGGCCACTGCACCGCTGATTGGTGCAGTGGTTCCAATTAGTGGTTACACCTGTGCACTTCCCTATATCACCTCACTTCCCCTTCACTCCCTCGCCGGATCTTGTTGCCCTAGTGCCAGTGAAAGCGTTCCTTGTGTGTTCCTTGCCTGTGATTCCAGACCTTCTGCCGTTGCCCCTGACTACGATCCTTGCTGCCTGCCCCGACCTTCTGCTACGTCCGACCTTGCTTCTGTCTACTCCCTTGTACCGCGCCTATCTTCAGCAGCCAGAGAGGTTGAGCCGTTGCTAGGGGATACGACCTGGTCACTACCGCCGCAGCAAGACCATCCCGCTTTGCGGCGGGCTCTGGTGAAAACCAGTAGTGACTTAGAACCGATCCTCTAGCACGGTCCACGCCAATCCCTCTCTGGCACAGAGGATCCACTACCTGCCAGCCGGCATCGTGACAGGAACCTTACACTCAACATACTGAGTGAGTAGTAGGCATAAGGTTATAGAGGAGGGGGAGCTGAACAGGTTGATATATAATTTTGTGGGAACATTTTCACTACAACTTTTTTAATATACTAGTAATATATTCATTTACTATCCGTTTCATTCAGGGTTTAGGAGTCCAGGGATTGCCCTCCCCTGTATAAGTGTACAGAAATAACTGTCAATCAATGATTAGGACCACCCACTGGACTCCTAAACTCAGAATAGGCAAAAATGTTAATTAAAAGAGTACAGATTTTACTGAATCTTTACACACAAAACTATTTATTAATCTGATAAACTCTTTATGCTCTATAACAAGATGTATGCAGACCAGGCTACATATTTAACCACTTAAGGACCCAGGGTGTACCTGTATGCCCTGAGCCCTCTCCCTTTCTATAATGCGGGGCCACAGCCTCTAACAACGGCACTGATCGCGGTCCCGTGTGCTATTAACCCCTTAACAACGCAGGACGTATATTTACGTCCTGCGCCGGCTCCCGCGATATGAAGCAGGATCGCGGCGCGATCCCGCATCATATCGCGTCGGTTCCGGCGCTCATCAACGGCCGGGACCCGCGGCTAATACCAACATCGCCGATCGCGGCGATGTGTGGTATTAACCCTTTAGAAGCGGCGGTCAAAGCTGACCGCCGCTTCTAAAGCGAAACTGAAAGTGACCCGGCTGCTCAGTCGGGCTGTTCGGGACGGCCGCGGTGAAATTTCACCGCGGCGTCCCGAACAGCTGACCGGACACCGGAAGGGCCCTTACCTGCCTCCTTGGTGTCCGATCGGCGAATGACTGCTCCGTGCCGGAGATCCAGGCAGGAGCAGTCAAGCGTCGATAACACTGATCACAGGCGTGTTAATACACGCCTGTGATCTGTGTAGAAGATCAGTGTGTGCAGTGTTATAGGTCCCTATGGGACCTATAACACTGCAAATTTTTTTTTTTTTAAAGTGTTAATAAAGGTCATTTAACCCCTTCCCTAATAAAAGTTTGAATCACCCCCCTTTTCCCATAAAAAAAAGAAAACAGTGTAAAAAAAATAAAATAAACATATGTGGTATCGCCGCGTGCGTAAATGTCCGAAATATAAAAATATATCATTAAATAAACCGCACGGTCAATGGCGTGCGCGCAAAAAAATTCCAAAGTCCAAAAAAGCGTATTTTGGTCACTTTTTATACCATTAAAAAATGAATAAAAAGTTATCAAAAAGTCCGATCAAAACAAAAATCATACCGATAAAAACTTCAGATCACGGCGCAAAAAATGAGTCCACATACCGCCCTGTATGTGGAATAATAAAAAAGTTATAGGGGTCAGAATATTACATTTTTAAACGTATAAATTTTCCTGCATGTAGTTATGATTTTTTCCAGAAGTGCGACAAAATCAAACCTATATAAGTAGGGTATCATTTTTACCATATGGACCTACAGAATAATGATAAGGCGTAATTTTTACCGAAATATGCACTGCGTAGAAACGGAAGCCCCCAAAAGTTACAAAATGGCGTTTTTTCTTCGATTTTGTCGCACAATAATTTTTTTTCCGTTTCGCCGTGCATTTTTGGGTAAAATGACTTATGTCACTGCAAAGTAGAATTGGCGACGCAAAAAATAGCCATAATAATTTTTAGGTGGAAAATTGAAAGGGTTATGATTTTTAAAAGGTAAGGAGGAAAAAACGAAAGTGAAAAACTGAAAAACCCAGAGTCCTTAAGGGGTTAACCCTTTAGACGCGTCGTTCAAAGTTGATCGCCGCGTCTAAAGTGAAAGTAAACTACTCCCGGATAGCTCAGTGGGCTGTTCAGGACCACCACAATTTCGAACAACTGGAGGACATGAGGAGGGTACCCTACCTTCCTCCTGTGTGTCCGATCGCCGAATGACTGCTCCGTGCCTGAGAACCAGGCATGATCAGTCAAGCGGCAGAATCATTGATCAATGTTATCCTATGGGATGACAATGATCAATGTAAAAGATCAGTGTGTGCAGTGTTATAGCTCCCTATGGGGGCTATAACACTGCAAAAAAAAAAGTAAAAAAAAAAAAAAAGTTAATAAAGATAATTTAACCCCTTTCCTAATAAAAGTAAGAATCGCCCCCATTTTCCCATAAAAAAAAGTGTGCAAGTAAAAAAAAAACATATGTGGTATCACCGCGTGCAGATATGTCCAACTCATAAAAATATATCATTAATTAAACTGCACGGTCAATGGCGTACGCACAAAAAAATTCCAAAGCCCAAAATAGCGTATTTTTTGTCACTTATTACATAATGAAAAAATATATAAAAAGCTATCAAAAAGGCCAATCAATACAAAAATGGTACCCCGAAAAACTTCAGATCACGGCAGAAAAAATGAGCCATTACACCGCCCTGTACGTGGACAAATTAAAAAGTTAAAGGGGTCAGAAGATGACAATTTTAAACGTATACATTTTCCCGCATGTAATTATGATTTTTCCAGAAGTCAAAATCAAACCTATAAAAGTAGGGTATCATTTTAATCATATGGATCTACAGAATAAAGAGAAGGTGTCATTTTTAGCAAAAAATGTACTGCGTAGAAACAGAAGCCCCAAAAGTTACAAAATGGTGTTTTTTTTCTTCAATTGTTTCGCGCAATGATTTTTTCCCCGTTTCGCCGCAGATTTTTGGGTACAATTACTGATGTCATTACAAACTAGAATTGGTGGCACAAAACATAAGCCTTCATATGGATTTTAGGTGCAAAATTGAAAGAGTTATGATTTTTTAAATGTAAGGAGGAAAAAACGAAAGTGCAAAAACGGAAAAACGCTATGTCCTTAAGGGGTTAAACTGACAGATTCCCTTTATAGCAGACCCTAAAATGAAGTCTTTTTAGACAAGTCTTTTTTTAAATCCAACTCTTCCTTACCATTTACCTTCTATATTATTCCTCAGAACCAGATGCCATCATTTTACAATGTACTTCACACTCAATGCTCTTTTACGCTTTATTTTGATTTGGATGACTGACTCATGCAGCTTTCTATGTATGGATATCTGGGCCACTGTACAAGCAAGCACTTTAACCTTTTGTTTCAGCCCTATTTTCTCTTAGAATGTAGGTCCATGTGAGCAGGAATTATAGGGTCCCCATTGTGGCCTCTGATTGTTTCTGTACACATGCCTGTGTGATGAAGGACCAGGCTCCTTCAGGACAACAACTGTGGGGGAGCGGGGGCAGGTGAGTAAATTTTTGTAAAAATAGTTTTTACTTAATCCTGGCCACATTGAATATTAAAATTTATTCCCGAGCCAGCCTTTTTAATCAGTGGGTAAGACATACCGTATTTTTCGCCGTATAAGACGCACTTTTTCACTGGGGGGAAAAAGTCGGTGCGTCTTATATTGCGAATACACCCCTATCGCGGCGGTCCCTGCGGCCATCAACAGCCGGGACCCGCGGCTAATACAGGACATCACCGATCGCGGTGATGCCCTGTATTAACCCTTCAGACGCGGCGATCAAAGCTGACCGCCCCATCTGAGGGGAAAGTGACACTAACCCGGCTGTTCAGTCGGGCTGTTCGGGACCGCCGCAATTTCACCGCGGCGGTCCCGAACAGCCCGACTGAATAGCCGGGTTAGTGCTTACAGGAAACCGGGAGGGACCTTACCTGCCTCCTTGGTGTCTTCTCCGTTCAGGGATCCCCTGTATGGCCGGCGCTCTCCTTCCTCGTCATCAGTACGTGTGTCGGCGTGCGTAATGACGTGATGGCGGCGACGGAGAGCGAGGATACCCGGCCGGCAGCAGAGACGTTCCAGACGGACGGGGACACGGCCACAGCGATGGAGCGACATCCAGGGCAGCGGTGATGGGTCTGGAGCGGCGGGGACTCGTGAGTATTACCTCCTCCTGCAGTGGTCTTCAATCTGCGGACCTACAGATGTTGCAAAACTACAACTCCCAGCATGCCCGGACAGCCAACGGCTGTCCGGGCATGCTGGGAATTGTAGTTTTGCAACATCTGGGGGTCCGCAGGTTGAAGACCACTATTGGGTTCAAAATCTTTATTTTTTTTAGATTTTGCCCCTAAAAATTGGGTGCGTCTTATACGCCGGTGCGTCCTATAGGACGAAAAATACGGTAGTTTGTCATCTTTCCAATATACTGTGTACTTCATTTCTCAATTTCTCATAATTTTTTAAATCTTGCTATACTGTATGAAAACCCTTTTTTTAAATTAAATTTTTAGAGCCAAAAACACACAGAAATTATCCTATCACTTTCCCCAATCTGAGTTTGCTAAACCTGCATACACTGCACACAAACAACATGCACTAGCATACACATACAAACCTACATATTCTCCTACACATAATCCACACAATTCTATTACCTGTGTAACACACACGTCCACAACCCTACACATGCTCCAGACCTCTATATACACCATCATACAGTATACACAATATACACAACTCTATCATCAACTCTCAACACCCAAACAACGAACCTACACATGCTCATTAGTGTTGTTCGCGAATATTCGCAATGCAAATTTTATTCGCGAATATCGCATATTCGCGAATTCACGAATATTCGCGAATATAGCGCTATATATTCGTAATTACAAATATTCGGTTTTTTTTTCCACAGTACACATCACAGTGATCATCCCTCTCTGCTTCCAGCTTGAGTGGTGTAAAGAATGCTTTAATACTACTGTGTGAGACTGGTGTGCGAATTTTCGCATATGCGAATTTCCGTTTACGCTAATTTTCGCATGCGCGAATTTTCGTATACGGGAAAATAAAACGAGAATATTACGAATATGCGAATATTCGCAAATATATGATGAACACTCCACACACATTCCCCACACCTACAAATACATGCCATACACATTTTAAATGCTTTCATTGTCCTTAGGATTACCTATGTTAAATTCCCGCCCTACTGCAGTCAATTTTAAGGATAGCCCCGTGAAAAAATAGATAAATGACTAAACTGTTGAGACCCATACACTGCACACACTTAATATACCTTCTTTTACCTGTAAAAATTGTGAATACTTATGTGAATAAAGCAAATAAACGTATTAATAAATTATAATGAGTTCAGTCGTAAATTGTGAAACTGTATGGACATTGGACTTACCGGCCGGTGATGAGGAAGAACAGAGTAAGTATGACCAAGAGAGTAAATCCTCCTACAGCAGCGGTGGCAATAACCAGAATTTGGCCCTGTTCTGCTGCCATATCAGAAGCTGAAAAAAGCAAAACACAAGTATTTTACAATCATGATGTCATAATATCAAAAAGAGCACCACAGAAACAGAACAGAAACAGGAATAATGTATCTATTACCTTGTATATTACTCAGTCAGCAGATGATCTTCTAAAACTGAACATGACCCACAGGATATGAGCTGCTGCCAGAGGAGGCTATTGCTACAATTCTGCCTCAATAACTAGAGTCATCTCTTTTTGTTAACCTACCAATGTTTAAAAAAATTGCTATTAATCTACTGTATGGCCTATTGCCCTTATTTATCTATCTTTGTCTATCCATTCTCATCTCCAAAACTTCTCTTGTGCTGCACATTCATCCTAGAATTCACTTCACTGGTCAAGCATGTTAAACGAGTTATGCAGTATCAAAAAACATATCCCCTATCTGCAGGATAGAGGATACGTGCCAAATCATGGGGGTCCAACTGCTGGGAACCCCAGCATTCTAACACTTATCCCCTATCTGCAGGATGGGGGATATGTGCCAAATCGCGGGGGGCCAACTGCTGGGAACCCCCAGCATTCTAACACTTATCCCCTATCTGCAGGATGGGGGATATGTGCCAAATCGCGGGGGGCCAACTGCTGGGAACCCCAGCATTCTAACACTTATCCTATATCCTTTGGATAGGGGATAAGTATTTTGATACTGGTCTACCTCTTTAAACTTGCTCAAATGTACAAGCATACTCTGAAAAATGCTCCTTATAAAGAATCATAAACAGATACTCTAACTGCAAAACACTGGGATGATAACATCAATGAACAATAACTTCACATCATGTCTATAAATGCAAGGAAACCACCTGAATGTAGTCACTAGTAGACTAGATTTTGTCCATTGATGTGAATAGATCTGCATCAAGGAATTTTCCTTCTTTGGTGTTGCAATTTCGATATTGAGGATTGTATATACTGTATATATATATATATATATATATATATATATATATATATATATATATATATAGACAACGGTATTGGGACATCTAGAGGAGGTTTTGGGAAAACCAATTCTTAACCCATATATATTCCCCTTTGCGCTTTTCACCCTTTTTGCTACAAGATTTTGGAGGTGTGTCACGATGCCGGCTGGCAGGAGGTGGATCCTCTGTGCCAGAGAGGGATTGGCGTGGACCGTGCTAGTGGATCGGTTCTAAGTCACTACTGGTATTCACCAGAGCCCGCCGCAAAGCGGGATGGTCTTGCTGCGGCGGTAGTGACCAGGTCGTATCCACTAGCAACGGCTCAACCTCTCTGACTGCTGAAGATAGGCGCGGTACAAGGGAGTAGACAGAAGCAAGGTCGGACGTAGCAGAAGGTCGGGGCAGGCAGCAAGGATCGTAGTCAGGGGCAACGGCAGGAGGTCTGGAACACAGGCTAGGAACACACAAGGGAACGCTTTCACTAGGCACAAGGGCAACAAGATCCGGCGAGGGAGTGCAGGGGAAGTGAGGTATATATATGGAGTGCACAGGTGAACACACTAATTAGAACCACTGCGCCAATCAGCGGCGCAGTGGCCCTTTAAATCGCAGAGACCCGGCGCGCGCGCGCCCTAGGGAGCGGGGCCGCGCGCGCCGGGACAGGACCGACGGAGAGCGAGTCAGGTACGGGAGCCGGGGTGCGCATCGCGAGCGGGCGCCACCCACATCGCGAATCGCATCCCGGCTGGAGGCGGTATCGCAGCGCACCCGGTCAGTGGATCTGACCGGGGCGCTGCAGTAACGAGAGTGTAGCGAGCGCTCCGGGGAGGAGCGGGGACCCGGAGCGCTCGGCGTAACAGTACCCCCCCCTTGGGTCTCCCCCTCTTCTTTGAGCCTGAGAACCTGAGGACCAGACTTTTATCCAGGATATTGTCCTCAGGTTCCCAGGATCTCTCTTCAGGACCACAGCCCTCCCAGTCAACCAAAAAAAAGGTTTTCCCTCTGACCTTTTTGGAGGCCAGTATCTCCTTTACAGAAAAGATGTCCGAAGAACCGGAGACAGGAGTGGGAGAAATAAGTTTAGGAGAGAAACGGTTGAGGATGAGTGGTTTAAGAAGAGAGACATGAAAGGCATTAGGAATACGAAGAGAAGGAGGAAGAAGAAGTTTGTAAGAGACAGGATTAATCTGGCACAAAACTTTGAAAGGACCAAGATAGCGTGGTCCCAATTTGTAGCTGGGAACACGGAAGCGGACATATTTAGTGGAGAGCCATACCTTGTCTCCGGGAGAAAAAATGGGGGGAGCTCTTCTTTTCTTATCAGCAAACTTCTTCATGCGTGATGAAGCCTGTAAGAGAGAATTTTGGGTCTCTTTCCATATGGTGGAAAGATCACGAGTTATTTCATCCACAGCGGGCAAACCAGAGGGCAAGGGAGTAGGGAGGGGGGGAAGAGGGTGACGGCCGTACACCACGAAAAATGGGGATTTGGAAGAAGATTCAGAGACTCTGAAGTTATACGAGAATTCGGCCCATGGAAGAAGATCTGCCCAGTCATCCTGGTGGGAGGAAACAAAATGCCGTAAATAATCACCCAGGACCTGGTTAATTCTTTCTACTTGCCCATTGGATTGAGGATGATAAGCAGAAGAGAAATTTAATTTAATCTTGAGTTGTTTACAGAGAGCCCTCCAGAATTTTTACACGAATTGGACGCCTCTATCCGAGACGATCTGCGTGGGCAACCCGTGAAGACGAAAAATGTGTACAAAAAATTGTTTTGCCAACTGAGGCGCAGAAGGAAGACCAGGAAGAGGAATAAAATGTGCCATCTTGGAAAATCGATCAACGACCATCCAAACAACAGTGTTGCCACGGGATGGGGGTAAGTCAGTAATAAAGTCCATACCAATCAGAGACCAAGGCTGTTCGGGGACAGGCAGAGGGTGAAGGAGACCAGCAGGCTTCTGGCGAGGAGTCTTGTCCCGGGCACAGACAGTGCAGGCCCGCACAAAATCAACAACATCCGTCTCCAGAGTCGGCCACCAATAGAAACGAGAGATGAGTTGCACGGATTTCTTGATGCCCGCATGGCCTGCGAGATGGGAGGAGTGACCCCATTTGAGGATTCCGAGGCGTTGGCGTGGAGGGACGAAGGTCTTCCCTGGAGGAGTTTGCCTGATGGAGGCTGGAGAAGTGGAGATCAGGCAGTCAGGAGGAATGATGTGTTGCGGAGAGAGCTCTACTTCCGAGGCATCCGAGGAACGAGAGAGAGCATCGGCCCTGATGTTCTTATCGGCAGGGCGAAAGTGAATTTCAAAATTAAACCGGGCAAAGAACAGAGACCACCTGGCCTGGCGAGGATTCAGCCGTTGGGCAGACTGGAGATAGGAGAGATTCTTGTGATCGGTGTAAATAATAACTGGAAATTTAGATCCCTCCAGCAGATGCCTCCATTCCTCAAGTGCTAATTTAATGGCCAGTAGCTCTCGATCCCCGATGGAGTAGTTCCTCTCCGCCGGAGAGAAGGTCCTACAAAAAAAACCACAGGTAACAGCATGCCCGGAAGAATTTTTTTGTTGAAGAACCGCTCCAGCTCCTACTGAGGAGGCATCAACCTCCAATAGGAAGGGTTTAGATGGGTCAGGTCTGGAGAGCACGGGAGCAGAAGAAAAGGCCGACTTGAGCCGTTTAAAGGCGTCTTCCGCTTGAGGAGGCCAGGACTTAGGATTGGCATTCTTTTTGGTTAAAGCCACGATAGGAGCCACAATGGTGGAAAAATGTGGAATAAATTGTCTGTAATAATTGGCGAACCCCAAGAAACGTTGGATAGCACGGAGTCCGGAGGGGCGTGGCCAATCTAAGACGGCAGAGAGTTTGTCTGGATCCATTTGTAGTCCCTGGCCAGAGACCAAGTATCCTAGGAAAGGAAGAGATTGACATTCAAACAGACATTTCTCCATTTTGGCATAAAGTTGATTGTCACGAAGTCTCTGAAGAACCATGCGGACATGCTGGCGGTGTTCTTCTAGGTTGGCAGAAAAATCAGAATATCGTCCAGATACACAACAACACAGGAATATAAGAGATCACGAAAAATTTCATTAACAAAGTCTTGGAAGACGGCAGGGGCGTTGCACAGGCCAAAGGGCATGACCAGATACTCAAAGTGTCCATCTCTAGTGTTAAATGCCGTTTTCCATTCATCCCCCTCCCTGATGCGGATGAGATTATAAGCACCTCTTAAGTCCAGTTTGGTAAAGATGTGGGCACCTTGGAGGCGATCAAAGAGTTCTGAGATAAGAGGTAGAGGGTAGCGGTTCTTTACCGTGATTTTATTAAGACCGCGGTAGTCAATGCAAGGACGTAGGGAGCCATCTTTTTTGGACACAAAGAAAAATCCAGCTCCGGCAGGAGAGGAGGATTTGCGGATAAACCCCTTTTCTAAATTTTCCTGGATGTACTCAGACATAGCAAGAGTCTCTGGGGCGGACAGAGGATAAATTCTGCCCCGGGGTGGAGTAGTGCCCGGGAGGAGGTCAATAGGACAGTCATAAGGCCTGTGAGGGGGTAGAGTCTCAGCTTGTTTTTTGCAAAACACATCAGCAAAGTCCATATAGGCCTTAGGGAGGCCGGTTACAGGGGGAACCACAGGGTCACGACAGGGAGTACTGGGAACCGGTTTAAGGCAGTCCTTGAAACAAGAGATTCCCCAGCTCTTGATCTCCCCCGTGGACCAATCCAGGGTTGGGGAATGGCGTTGGAGCCACGGTAGTCCAAGGAGAATTTCGGAAGTGCAATTGGGGAGGACCAAGAACTCAATTTTTTCTTGATGAGGTCCGATGCACATTAGAAGGGGCTCCGTGCGGTAACGTATGGTGCAGTCCAATCTTTCATTATTAACACAATTGATGTAGAGGGGCCTGGCGAGACTGGTTACCGGGATGTTGAACTTGTTGATGAGAGAGGCCAAAATAAAGTTTCCTGCAGATCCGGAATCCAAGAAGGCCATAGTAGAGAAGGAGAAGGTAGATGCAGATATCCGCACAGGCACAGTAAGGCGTGGAGAAGCAGAGTAGACATCAAGAACTGTCTCACCTTTGTGCGGAGTCAGCGTGCGTCTTTCCAGGCGGGGAGGACGGATAGGACAATCCTTCAGGAAGTGTTCGGTACCGGCACAGTACAGGCAGAGATTCTCCATGCGGCGTCGTGTCCTCTCTTGAGGTGTCAGGCGAGACCGGTCAACTTGCATAGCCTCCACGGCGGGAGGCACAGGAACGGATTGCAGAGGACCAGAGGAGAGAGGAGCCGGGGAGAAAAAACGCCTCGTGCGAACAAAGTCCATATCCTGGCGGAGCTCCTGACGCCTTTCGGAAAAACGCATGTCAATGCGAGTGGCAAGATGAATGAGTTCATGTAGATTAGCAGGAATTTCTCGTGCGGCCAGAACATCTTTAATGTTGCTGGATAGGCCTTTTTTAAAGGTCGCGCAGAGGGCCTCATTATTCCAGGATAGTTCAGAAGCAAGAGTACGGAATTGTATGGCGTACTCGCCAACGGAAGAATTACCCTGGACCAGGTTCAGCAGGGCAGTCTCAGCAGAGGAGGCTCGGGCAGGTTCCTCAAAGACACTACGAATTTCCGAGAAGAAGGAGTGTACAGAGGCAGTGACGGGGTCATTGCGGTCCCAGAGCGGTGTGGCCCATGACAGAGCTTTTCCAGACAGAAGGCTGACTACGAAAGCCACCTTAGACCTTTCAGTAGGAAACTGGTCCGACATCATCTCCAAGTGCAGGGAACATTGTGAAAGAAAGCCACGGCAAAACTTAGAGTCCCCATCAAATTTGTCCGGCAAGGATAGTCGTAGGCCTGAAGCGGCCACTCGCTGCGGAGGAGGTGCAGGAGCTGGCGGAGGAGATGATTGCTGAAGCTGTGGTAGTAGCTGCTGTAGCATCACGGTCAGTTGAGACAGCTGGTGGCCTTGTTGCGCTATCTGTTGTGACTGCTGGGCGACCACCGTGGTGAGGTCAGCGACAACTGGCAGAGGTACTTCAGCGGGATCCATGGCCGGATCTACTGTCACGATGCCGGCTGGCAGGAGGTGGATCCTCTGTGCCAGAGAGGGATTGGCGTGGACCGTGCTAGTGGATCGGTTCTAAGTCACTACTGGTATTCACCAGAGCCCGCCGCAAAGCGGGATGATCTTGCTGCGGCGGTAGTGACCAGGTCGTATCCACTAGCAACGGCTCAACCTCTCTGACTGCTGAAGATAGGCGCGGTACAAGGGAGTAGACAGAAGCAAGGTCGGACGTAGCAGAAGGTCGGGGCAGGCAGCAAGGATCGTAGTCAGGGGCAACGGCAGGAGGTCTGGAACACAGGCTAGGAACACACAAGGGAACGCTTTCACTAGGCACAAGGGCAACAAGATCCGGCGAGGGAGTGCAGGGGAAGTGAGGTATATATATGGAGTGCACAGGTGAACACACTAATTAGAACCACTGCGCCAATCAGCGGCGCAGTGGCCCTTTAAATCGCAGAGACCCGGCGCGCGCGCGCCCTAGGGAGCGGGGCCGCGCGCGCCGGGACAGGACCGACGGAGAGTGAGTCAGGTACGGGAGCCGGGGTGCGCATCGCGAGCGGGCGCCACCCGCATCGCGAATCGCATCCCGGCTGGAGGCGGTATCGCAGCGCACCCGGTCAGTGGATCTGACCGGGGCGCTGCAGTAACGAGAGTGTAGCGAGCGCTCCGGGGAGGAGCAGGGACCCGGAGCGCTCGGCGTAACAAGGTGTTTGTGGAGGTGTATGTAAGCATTTGGGAGATCAGACACTGGTGTTGGACAAGAGGGCTTGGTTTGCAATCTCTGTCCTAGTCATCCCTAAGATTTTGGATGTGGTTGAGGTCTGGACTCTGGGTGACCATTTAAGTTCTTCCACATCAGACTCCACCTCCATGACTTTATAGACTTTAGTTTGTTCACTTGGGCACAGTCATACTGGAACGGAAAAGCACAGAACCCAAATTGTTCCTACAAAGTGGGAAGCATACAGTGGATTTCCCTTCACTCTAACTAAGGGGCCTAGGCCAACCCCCGAAACCCTTCAGCTTTCAATAACACCACTCACAGGTGATGGTGGAAGATCTAGGAGGGAAGAAATATCATGAACTGACTGCAGCGGTGCCTCCTATTACAGTACACACTGGTATCACTGAGCTCTACCGATAGACCCATTCAATCACAGGTGACAGCATTGGTAGTGGCTTTAGTGTATATACCTGAATTCAATAATTCAATCATTAAAGGGACATTGGTGCGGCCAGTAATTGGCTGAGGGGCAGTGCTGACGCAAACGCACTCTGAGCCCCAATGTCACCCCAGGCCTAGGCATCATGATTTCTGAGAGTAAGAGGATCACAGCCGGGGACTGGAGCAGGACACCAGGGGCACAGCGGGAATGCTGGAGGTAAGTGAAGGTTTGGTTTTTTTATAAGCTGTAAAGTGATAAAAGTTATACCCCACCCCACCCCTGCTGGATAGCAACTTTAGGAGTTGGGACCAAATACATTTGTCCACATAGTCTATAATTATATGAAAAGAGGAAATACAGTTGTATTCGTAATGACATGTATATAATATCTAATATTCTATTTTAAATTGTATACAAGCCTCATCTACAGAGTGAAACAACGTGAAATAAATTCTACAAAAATGTAAATACAGCTTTTCTTGCTGGAACATGTTTGCAATCAGGGAAACAGATAGCGTTAGATATTTTTGTAGAAATTGGGTTACATGAGATTATCCAATTATATGCTCAGCTAGAAATAGTAATAATCCGTGCATGTTTGATGCAATGCTGTGCAGCCGTTATTTATGAGACCTGGACGGAACAGTTATTTTGCCCCTATAGAGCCATTAGGTATTTGCATACATGCTTTATGAGGTGCTTTATCTAGCAGAATTAAAACTTTACAGCAAAATGTATATATAGCATGACTGATTTAGAATAACTCGGTGTTCATGCAGGGTCAGCCATTTCTGCCTCTGCATTGTAACTAACTATTAATAATCACTTAAATATGAAAATCTCCATATCTGGCTGCTTCTTGTAATGATGCATTCGATTCTATTGTGAGTTATCGATGCGGCACAAATTGTGTTTCACAAAAAAGAGAGAAAAAAAAGCTTTTTAGTAACCACTTTACATTGTTCCTTTCTTCTGGGCTGCTCTGCTTTTAAAGGAACCTCTATTTTACAAAGGAAGTTTGATCTACTGCTCAGCAACATTCACACAACAAATTTGTTCACCAAATATACGGCTATGTGTATATATGTATATCAAGGGCCACCCAGTAATATTCACCAAAAAAGAGGCCAAAGGATATTGTAGGGTAAAAAGCCAGACTTCAAGAAAATCAGGAATTCAACGGCGCTGACCGGGATGGACACAACTCAGGTGCCATGACTTCAGGCAGAACACTTTTTATTAACCAAGATGCAACGCGTTTCGTTCCGCCTGAAGCGCCATTGAATTCCTTATTTTCTTGAAGCCTATGTTACAACAGGAAGGCTGCAGACGGGTTACCTATATTGTCCATTGTTGTGTATGTCGATACACAACCGGAGGGGGTAAGCGACTGCATACTCCCCTATCCCCTATTTATTTCAGCACAGGTAAATTAAGATAGCGAAGGAAAATGGCAGAGCAGAGATACAAGCAGAAATTGGAGGGCTAAACTCATAGTTATAACCACAATATACAAGATGAATAAACTCGGCACTCATATGCATTTGAATAATGTGAATTTTATTCCGCACACAAAGCAATCCAGACAGAATTTGACTTTTCGACCCATACAAGGGTCTTCATCAGATATCTGGGATTGCTGCGGAGGCTGGTGCAGGGAAGAACGGCCTTTCGCCGGGAGAATTAGAAGTCTGCGTTGCGGTCTGTGACCGCGATGTGAATAGACCTATTCTAGACCCATTCTAAACAATAGAACTTCTTCAGCAAATCTGCCACATGTG
This sequence comes from Hyla sarda, assembly GCF_029499605.1. NCBI lineage: Eukaryota > Metazoa > Chordata > Amphibia > Anura > Hylidae > Hyla > Hyla sarda. The sequence continues at coordinate 445,149,951 of NC_079190.1, forward strand.
AATATGACCTAACAAACATGAATCAGTAATTACAATCAGTTAATTTTCTGCATGTGTTTACTTCAGGGGCTCAGTATAACATTAATGCACCAGGGATTAAGATGAGACCGACTACATCTGTATACAAGTGGAAGATAGGTCAAATATAGTCACTAGTTGCTTATATTTGCCCCATTAAACTCATTTGCCTCACATCTCTATACTTCAGCATCCCTCTTTCAGGATGCTGGCATATACTCCGAATGCACGATTAAATTGTAATGTGAACAGTCCCTTATTTCATGAACAGCAGTTAAAGTGTACTTGTCACGAAAAAAAAGTTTTAATCGGTCAGGATCTGACTGCTCAGACCCTGACCAATCACGAGTACGAGCAGGGAGAGATCCCACAGACTCACATTATCGGACCGTCTCGGTCAGGTGGCACAGAGTCGGGAAAGAATGTGCTAAGCATTCTTCTCTTGGCTTGTTTTCGCGATCATTCAGGTTCAGTCTCAGGTTCAACACTTCAGTCTGATGAACCCTGGTTGTTAAAGGGGTTTCCCTACCATCCACATTGAGGGTTTATTGCTAGAGTATGCCATTATGAGACTGAAGCAGGAGATATATCTGACTCTGCAATACAGACCAACTCAAATGAATGGAGTTTTTGGCATATCCTACATTAGTAGTCATTATGTGCAGAAGAGCATTTTAAGGGGGTCCTCACTGTATCTAGTACTATGGCCTCTTCATTGTAGGGATTAATGCAGGTTCCAGCAGCTGGAAAATGTTTATGTTGGAAACTTAGTCCAAAAAGTAATGTCAGCTGTCATCCTGTGGGTATGTTGCGGAAATAATTTGTATGACCTGACCTGATCACACTCATGTGCAATTTTCCGCAGACACAAACGCTGTCTTATTGACAAACGCCACTTCTGTTGTGAAAACTTCTGACGTGAACAGTGCAGCAGAACTCTCCGCTATAAGAGGCGGCTGAAGGCGGACTCTCTGGAATGTGAATAGGGCCTTAGTCTTTTTTGCCAATATATTATTATGGGTTAGGTCCCATTCGCAAAACACGTTTTAGCGTTTATATTGGGCCCCACATGCCTATAGACTTTAATGGGATGAATGTTCTCTACCTTTTTTTTAAGCCCAGCACAAATAAAGGATATGATTGGGAAATGGATTGAGCATAGTTACAAATTGACTATGTTCAATCCATTACAATGGTCTCATCAGACTATATGTAAGCTTTCCATTGTGACAGGTTGCCAACCAGTAGCTGATGTGTAGCCTCACGAAAACACTTTAACATGGTATGAATGTGGCCTTACTTTATCATATAGACTTAAATGGTAAAAATAACTCCTGTCCATAGAAAAAGAATGGTCGAAAAATGTGCTCTGTGTGAAGGGAAGCAGGTTGCATGGTGCTTATTATTCTTTTAACTTCCTGGAGTTTCGGCATGTGATTAGTTGCATTTTTTTGGCTGATGAAATTATGTAAAAGATCTCATCTCCAATTACATAAGTGTTTTTTTCCTCCTAACTATAATCAATTACGTTCCATTTGCTAAGTAGGTGCGAATTCCCCCACCTGTCAGGTTGAAGTGAAAGTACTGCCTACTTCATTGAGTACTAATTCTATGACACCCCCCAATGTAAAATATTAGCAGAACACAATTGTGTATGCAAATGTGGCAGTGAGAGGATTCACACAACATCTACATAATCAGTGCATAATTAAGACCTGATTATGTAAATGAGCCCACCACGACATCACTTATTTATGTAAGTAATCTCTAGTTTTGACAAAACATGTATTTTCTCCTGTACTTAAGATCAGATTGCCTCATAAGCAAGTGAGGCGCTTGTCTATAGTTGGCATCAAACTTGGAAGATGCTCTGTCCCGAGATACATGGGTACAAAGATGGCAGAGGTAGCAACTGCTATGGGGCCTCATTTACTTAGGAGGCCCATCTCCACACAGCTAGGTGCGCTTAGTGATGAAACTATGGAGGGTGCAATAGGGTAGTGTTATAGTGTTATAAATTACATGTGGCCCCCTTATGGTAGCATTATTGCTGTTTTGTGACATCACTAAGTGCATTATCCTTGTAAATTATTGATTTACTTATTTTTTGCATTATTCCTGTGCTCTCAAACCTTTGCTTGCCTTATGTCTATACTGTGACATCACTGTGTGCATAATCCCTGTGCTGTGGTATTATTTGTCTTATTCCTGTATTATAGCATGACAATTTGAATTAACCTTGTGCTATGACATTACAGTGTGCTCTCATTCTGTGCTTTGGTATCACTGTGTGTGTTATTTCTGTGTTAAAACACCACTTTGTGCATTATCCTTGAGCTGTGACAGGACTATGTGTGTTTTTCCTGAGCTATAACATCACTGTGTGCATTCTCCATGTGCTGTGACATTAATATGTCTTTTATTTTTATAGTATAATATTACTGTTTGCCAATCTTGGTGTTCTCTGGCAAATACCAAACGTTCTCCACAGTGTTGGGCTGTAAGCACAACCCCCACTTGTGGACATCGGGACCTCATACCACTCTCATGGAATCTGTTTCTGATCGTTTGAGTGGACACATGCACATTTGTGGCCTGCTGGAGGTCATTTTGCAGCTCTGGCAGTGCTCCTCCACATCTCCTGATGTACTGGCCTGTCTCCTGGTAGTGTCTCCATGCTCTGGACACTATGCTGACAGACACAGCGAACCTTCTTGCCACAGCTCGCATTGATGTGCCATCCTGGATGAGCTGCACTACCTGAGCCACTAGTGTGGGATGTAGACTCCGTCTCATGCTACCACTAGAGTGAAAGCACCGTTAGCATTCTAAAGTGACCAAAACATCAGCCAGGAAGAATAGGAACTGAGAAGTGGTCTGTGGTCACCACCTGCAGAACCACTCCTTTATTGGGGGTGCCTTGCTCATTTCCTATAATTTCCACCTGTTGTCTGTTCCATTTGCACAACAGCATGTGAAATTGATTGTCAATCAGTGTTGCTTCCTGAGTGGACAATGTGATTTCACAGAAGTGGGTGTCACGATGCCGACTGGCAGGTAGTGGATCCTCTGTGCCAGAGAGGGATTGGCGAGGACCGTGCTAGTGGACCGGTTCTAAGTCACTACAGGTTTTCACCAGAGCCCGCCGCAAAGCGGGATGATCTTGCTGCGGTGGTAGTGACCAGGTCATATCCACTAGCAACGGCTCACCTCTCTGACTGCTGAAGATAGGCGCGGTACAAGGGAGTAGACAGAAGCAAGGTCGGACGTAGCAGAAGGTCGGGGGCAGGCGGCAAGGATCGTAGTCAGGGGCAACGGCAGGAGGTCAGGAACACGGGCTAGGAACAAACAAGGGAACGCTTTCACTAGGCACAAGTGCAACAAGATCCGGCAAGGGAGTGCAGGGGAAGTGAGGTATAAGTAGGGAGTGCACAGGTGGAAACTAATTAAGCTAATTGGGAAGATTGGGCCAGGCACCAACATTGGTGCACTGGCCCTTTAAATCGCAGAGACCCGGCGCGCGCGCGCGCCCTAGGGAGCGGGGCCGCGCGCGCCGGGACAGGACCGACGGAGAGCGAGTCAGGTATGGGGACCGGGGTGCGCATCGCGAGCGGGCGCCACCCGCATCGCGAATCGCATCCCGGCTGGAGGCGGTACCGCAGCGCACCCGGTCAGTGGATCTGACCGGGGCGCTGCAGCAACGAGGATGAGGCGAGCGCTCCGGGGAGGAACGGGGACCCGGAGCGCTCGGCGTAACAGTACCCCCCCCCCTTGGGTCTCCCCCTCTTCTTGGGGCCAAAGAACCTGAGGAAAAAAAACTCAATTTTTCCGTGATGAGGTCCGATGCACATTAGGAGGGGTTCTGTGCGGAAACGCACGAGACAGTCCAATCTTTTATTGTTAAAACAATAGATGTAGAGGGGTCTGGCGAGACTGGTCACAGGGACGTAGAACCTGTTGATAAGAGAGACCAAAAAAAATTTTCCTGCAGATCCGGAATCCAAGAAGACCATAGTAGAGAAGGAGAAGGTAGAGGCAGATATCCGCACAGGCACAGTAAGGCGTGGAGAAGCAGAGTTGACATCAAGAACTGTGTCACCTTTGTGCGGAGTCAGCGTACGTCTTTCCAGGCGGGGAGGACGGATAGGACAATCCTTCAGGAAGTGTTCGGTACCGGCATAGTACAGGCAAAGATTCTCCATGCGGCGTCGTGTCCTCTCTTGAGGTGTCAAGCGAGACCGGTCAACTTGCATAGCCTCCGCGGCGGGAAGCACAGGAACGGATTGCAGAGGACCAGAGGAGAGAGGAGCCGGGGAGAAAAAACGCTTCGTGCGAACAAAGTCCATATCCAGGCGGAGCTCCAGACGCCATCCGGAAGAACGCATGTCAATGCGAGTGGCAAGATGAATGAGTTCATGTAGGTCAGCAGGAGTCTCTCGTGCGGCCAGAACATCTTTAATGTTGCTGGATAGGCCTTTTTTAAAGGTCGCGCAGAGAACCTCACTATTCCAGGACAACTCGTAAGCAAGAGCACGGAACTGAATGGCGTACTCGCCAACGGAAGAAACACCCTGGGCCAGGTTCAGCAGGGCAATCTCGGCAGAAGAAGCTCGGGCAGGCTCCTCGAAGACACCACGGACCTCATCGAAGAAGGACTGGACTGTGGCTGTGGCAGGATCATTGCGGTCCCCATCAAATTTGTCCGGCAGGGACAAGCAGGGGTTAAGAACGGCCGGTTGCTGCGGAGGAGTTGCAGGAGCCGGCGGAGGAGATGGTTGTTGCAGCTGTAGCTGTGACTGAAGTTGCTGTATCTGCGGCTGCAGCTGCTGTATCTGTGACTGAAGACGCAGTGTCTCGGAGGTCAAGTATGCCAGCTGTTGATCTCGTTGGGCGATCTTTACGCCAAATTTGTCCGGCAGGGACAAGCAGGGGTTAGGAACGGCCGGTTGCTGCGGAGGAGTTGCAGGAGCCGGCGGAGGAGATGGTTGTTGCAGCTGTAGCTGTGACTGAAGTTGCTGTATCTGCGGCTGCAGCTGCTGTATCTGTGGCTGCAGCTGCTGTATCTGTGACTGAAGACGCAGTGTCTCGGAGGTCAAGTATGCCAGCTGTTGATCTCGTTGGGCGATCTTTAGGGCTAGCTGGGCGACCAGTGTAGGATCTTCAGCGGGATCCATGGCCGGATCTACTGTCACGATGCCGGCTGGCAGGTAGTGGATCCTCTGTGCCAGAGAGGGATTGGCGAGGACCGTGCTAGTGGACCGGTTCTAAGTCACTACAGGTTTTCACCAGAGCCCGCCGCAAAGCGGGATGGTCTTGCTGCGGTGGTAGTGACCAGGTCGTATCCACTAGCAACGGCTCACCTCTCTGACTGCTGAAGATAGGCGCGGTACAAGGGAGTAGACAGAAGCAAGGTCGGACGTAGCAGAAGGTCGGGGGCAGGCGGCAAGGATCGTAGTCAGGGGCAACGGCAGGAGGTCAGGAACACGGGCTAGGAACAAACAAGGGAACGCTTTCACTAGGCACAAGTGCAACAAGATCCGGCAAGGGAGTGCAGGGGAAGTGAGGTATAAGTAGGGAGTGCACAGGTGGAAACTAATTAAGCAAATTGGGAAGATTGGGCCAGGCACCAACATTGGTGCACTGGCCCTTTAAATCGCAGAGACCCGGCGCGCGCGCGCCCTAGGGAGCGGGGCCGCGCGCGCCGGGACAGGACCGACGGAGAGCGAGTCAGGTACGGGGACCGGGGTGCGCATCGCGAGCGGGCGCCACCCGCATCGCGAATCGCATCCCGGCTGGAGGCGGTACCGCAGCGCACCCGGTCAGTGGATCTGACCGGGGCGCTGCAGCAACGAGGATGAGGCGAGCGCTCCGGGGAGGAACGGGGACCCGGAGCGCTCGGCGTAACAGTGGGATTGACTTGGAGTTACATTGTGTTGTTTAAGTGTTCCCTTTATTTTTTTGAGAAGTGTAGTATATCATCAGCTTTAATTTTCACTTTGCGTACTGGGATATGACTGTGGGCCTGATTATTCATTCCTTTACATATATATATATATATATATATATATATATATATATATATATATATAACCACAAATGACTGCGCTCTAGCCATCATACATCATGTTCCTATCACTGACTGATATAAAGTTTCACAGTATAAAATAAAAAGATCAAACATTTGCATATTGAATTAGCATGAAAAAAAAAAAGAAATGTCAGCATCAGATTCTGGATGTTTTTGGCGCGCTCGGCGGTTAATTAAACTTACTTTCATCTCCGGTTTCAAATTCGAACTTATGACTGTAGCCGCTGTATCCCGCAGCGGTCCTGACTCGAATGTGAAATATGTACTTGGTGGATGGCTTGAGGCCTGTGATAATGACACTGGGAGCTTTGGATCTTGTGGAGGAATAACTGAGCTGTTCGTGTTCCTGCGGACAAAAGGAAAAACAGTCATAATAAAGAAAAGAAAAAAAAAAAAAGATTTCCCGTAACGTTATCTCATTGGTAATGCAGTCGCCAGCTTGGAACCTTTGTGAAATGCACAATGTGTTTATGTTTTTTCGTCGCCATTTAATTTTTTTTTTAGCCTTTAAAAGCTGCGCCTTTGATTTGCTGCATGAAATGACAGGTTTTGGAGCGGCGTCGAGGTTATCTTTATGATAAACTCAGCTCTGGCGTTCACACGGAAAGCTTGCTTCATAGTGTCAAGTGAAATGAAATACAACATTGCTTTTTTTTTTTTTTCGGATGGAGCGCTGCACCCATGATAATGAGTCAGGATTAAAGGGGAACTCCAATGTTTTCTTAAAATGATGAAAGAATTTTAGGGATGTTGCTACATATACGGCTTAATCCAATCTGATTTAAAAAAAATGTTATTAAAGGGGTATTCCAGGCCAAAACTTTTTTTTATATATATATCAACTGGCTCCGGAAAGTTAAACAGATTTGTAAATTACTTCTATTAAAAAATCTTAATTCTTCCAATAGTTATTAGCTTCTGAAGTTTTCTGTCTAACTGCTCAATGATGATGTCACGTCCCAGGAGCTGTGCATGATGGGAGAATATCCCCAGAGGAACTGCACAGCTCCCGGGACGTGAGTCATCAGAGAGCAGATAGACAGAAAACAACAACTCAACTTCAGAAGTTAATAACTATTGGAAGGATTAAGATTTTTTAATAGAAGTAATTTACAAATCTGTTTAACTTTCCGGAGCCAGTTGATATATAAAAAAACGTTTTGGGCTGGAATACCCCTTTAATAAAATACGTACTGTAAAGGGGTGAAGCTGTGCAATCCCTCACTGTGATGTGGAAAAAACTAGGACTATATACTAGGGCAGTGTTTACCAACCAGTGGGCCTCCAGCTGCTGCAAAACTACAACTCCCAGCATGCCTGGACAGTCAAAGGCTGTCCGGGCATGCTAGGAGTTGAAGGTTTGCAACAGCTGGACGTACGCTGGTTGAGAAACACTGTATTAGGGAATTGCATTATATGAGGTCCACACAGTACATTTCTGCAATTTTTAAAAGGGTTATCCAGGATTAGAAAAACAGTGCTAGTTTCTTCATCAAACAGCGCCGCACCTGTCCCCAGGTTGTGTGCGGTATTACAACTTGGCACCACTTACTTCTATGGAACTCTGCTGCAATACCACACACAACCAGGACATGGGTGGTTCTATTTTTAGTAGAAACCAGCTCTCTTTTTTTTCTAATGCTGTATAACTCTGTGATAGGATTTTATATTCTTTGCAACCAAAGCATTTAAAATTAAACAATTAAAGGGGTACTGAGGCACTTCTTTTCTATCTACAAACTGCTCAGGGAGGAGATAAGTAAAGAAAAAAAAAAACCTCTGTTAAAGGGGTATTCCAGGAAAAAACTTTATATATATATATATATATATATATATATATATATATATATATATATATGTATATCAACTGGCTCCACAAAGTTAAAGATTTGTAAGATTTGTAAATTACTTCTATTAAAAAATCTTAATCCTTTCAATAATTATCAGCTGCTAAAGTTGATTTGTTGTTTTCTGTCTGGCAACAGTGCTCTCTGCTGACATCTTTGCTTGTCTCGGGAACTGCACAGAGTAGAAGAGGTTTGCTATGGGGATTAGCTTCCAAATTGGGCGGTTCCCGAGACAGGTGTCATCAGAGAGCACTTAGACAGAAAAGAACAACTCAACTTCAGCAGCTCATAAGTACTGAAAGGGTTAAGATTTTTTAATACAAGTAATTTACAAATCTGTTTAACTTTCTGGAGCCAGTTGATATATATATATATATATATATATATATATATATATATATATCTAAAAGTTTTTTCCTGGATAACCCCTTTAACTTCCTAGCTCCTGACCCGCCGCCAGAATTACAAAACTCTGGTACCCACTGTCCTGTGCCTCTAAATTTGGTGATGTGATGTCACACGGCTGCTCATTCAATGATGTCCTGTCTCATTTGCTGATTGGATAAGTGGCCGTGTGATCCTGGTCACAAAACCAGAAAGAGCTGACAGCGGGAATATGAGTTTCACAATTCTGGCGGCGGGTCGGGAGTGAGAAAGGTAAGAGAGGATCTTCTTTCCACTTACCCTCTCCTTTAGCGAATTGTTATAGAAAAGAATCAGGAGTACCCCTTTAAGACAATCTAAAAACAATCTTGCTTTAAAATGTTTTGTGTATACAGTTTCTACGCAGTTATGTGTTTTTATGGGTACAGACTGTAAACAAGCCCTATAAAGTCTAATTCTGCAATCTACGCAACAGCAAATATGCAGCAAAATACAGCACACGTGACCCTACCCTTTGGATTTGACAACATTTAGACTTTTGCTAGTTTGTTTGTAGTCTGTAACCACAAAGACGCAAAGGTCTCCATGGGCGCTGCAGACACAAAACAGTGGATTTTTTAAATGCCTTGGAAGCGTATACAAATCATATACAAAGCTTTTAAATTATTTATATATTTATGCAACCCCATTGGCGATAGGATGGCTAGGATGCCCATGGGTGACAAATATCCCAGACGCCACTTTGATGTCACAATTTTTTAAGGGGTTAAACTATAGTTTAAAGGGTTAAACTATTAGGATTTGAGGTTTCTCTGTTTTTGGCAGTTTGAGCAGGAGCCTGGCTTTTATAAGACAGCTGAGCCCCAGACAGAAGGATTGGAGTTAAGCGGAGAACAAAATATTGCATGTTCTGTGGGGGAGATTTATCAAAATCTGCAGAGAGGAAAAGTTGCCAAGTTGCCCATTGCAACCAATCAGATCGCTTCTTTCATTTTTTACAAGGTCTCTGCAAAATGAAAGAAGCAATCTGATATGTGCAACTGGGCAACTTTTCGTTTGCACAGGTTTTGACAAATCTCCCCCCATGTTTATACACCCGACAGACCCCATTCAAATTAATGGGCCCAGTGGTGTCAGTTGTGCTGGAGCACAACTGACACCACTGGGTCCCATTAACTTGAATGGGGTCTGTCGGGTGTATAAACATGGGGGGAGATCAGGGTCCATAAAGCTTTTTTTTTGTTTTTGTTTTTTTGTGTGGCAAACAGCTTTATGGACCCTGATCGGGTCGGAGAACAACAGAAGCATGAACGCTTAGCACCTGTCCACTCTGGGTTTATTTGCCCAGATGAACAAATCTGTAAGCCCGCACCATTCATGTCTCTGGAGAGCTGTGTGTAACTTGTCACCACATATGGTTGCACTGTGAGTCCACAAGGAAGTAAGATAAGGAGGATTGGTAGAGCATTCATGTACAGTTCATTGCATCTGAATATTTCATAAATGGAATGAACACAAATGCATTAAAGCTTCGCTTGTAATCATAACTTATTATCATGTATGCAGAGCTCATTGTACGAAAGAACGGAGTCCTCACAAGGATGAAGAACATAAGCGTGAGCTTTAAATGCTAATCATTACTCACATCTACCCGCAGGTAGTGCCAAAATGCCGGCGCTATCCGGGGGTAGTCCTGTTAACGAGAGAAAAAAAATGCATGTAACTTATAGGGATTCTATCCCTTGGCGGATCTACTCTTCACATACAAAATAACAAGAGAATAATTCATTGACATACTGATCATACATTTTCCATAAAGTCAGGTAAGAGAAAAAAAAATGTGATATATAACAATACTCAAGCGACTTAAGCGATAACCTCTGAACCATAGTAGATGTTCCATAGTAGTGTCTGTTTTAACCTAGTAAATCACATCTCTAAAGTTGAAAACTACTAGTATAGACTATAGTCACATTGATGAAGGTCTAGCAAACTGAGATTTGGAAAGCTGTTTAGGGGGTTCCACACATTAAAAAATGGTGCCTATGTAACTTATAACATGGATAGAACATTGTGGTTATTGGTAGATTTCTTTTTTTTTAACACCAAACTAGCAGAACTACAGGGTAAAGAAAAATACTTCTAACTACTTCTTCCCACAAAGATGATATTTTATTGGCAGAAAATGCCCACTTAGCCAATCACTAGTGGTGACTAGTGTTGGGCGCGAATATTTGCATTTCAAATTTTTATCGCAAATATTGCAAATTCGCAAATATTGAGAATATATTCGCTATATATTTGAAATTACGAATATTCACTTTTTTCCGCATATGCTCATATTCGCATATTCCTTCTTTTCACTTGTGGGCCAACTAAAATGATCCAAATACACTTGTCAGAGGTTACCACCAACATCCCTAGCAACCAATAGTAAAGTTGCCCACCCCCTCACTGTTTTCTTCTTCGACTATGCGAATATGACGAATACACGAAATTTGAGAATATAGGACGAATATTCGTCTATATATTCAGAAAATATCGCGAATTCGAATATGGGCAATGCCGCTCATCACTAGTGGTGACCTGCCTCAGCCAGTGGATTCCAGAACAGACATTTCCTGTGTGTCGAGATGAAAGCAGGAAGTGTTGACGAGTGGGGACTGGACACCATCAGGACAGCAGCAGGGATCAGGCAGGTGGGCATAACTTGTGGATTTGCCAAATTCCCATTTAAGTCTATGGGACTTCTGTCAAATCCTTCTCCTGATCATTGTAATCCTGGGCTACAAAGTTCCTAAAGATTTAAACAGATATCCTGCCATCGCACCATCATAGCGGTTATGCTTTAAGCCAGCCTGATCACCCTTAGGCTACCTTCCTTTCTACCACTATCCAAAGTATATTGTTAACCGGGATCTTGGTAAAAAGGTATCGCAACATATACTGTTGCAAAATATCGGTGGGCTGATTACATTTAAAGAAGGCCTGTGGTTTTATTTACATTAGCTTTTAGGTTCCCTGCCTTCTCTATGTGCAGCACTATAACTGCCCATGATATAAATATTCTAATTTCTTCACTCTCTAGTTCTAGTGACCCCCTCAGCTTGCGGCACTGAACTCTATAGTGCGTCAGCTCTGCCCAGCAAATTACAATGGGGGCCGAAATATTCAGCACTATGCCCTTAGTGCATCAGGACTTAAAGGGATATTTCAGGCCAAAACTTTTTTTTATATATATATATCAACTGACTTCGGAAAGTTAAACAGATTTGTAAATTACTTCTGTTAAAAAATCTTAATCCTTCCAATAGTTATTAGCTTCTGAAGTTGAGTTGTTGTTTTCTGTCTAACTGCTTTCTGATGACTCATGTCCCGGGAGCTGTGCAGTTCCTATGGGGATATTCTCCCATCATGCACAGCTCCCGGGACGTGACATCATCATTGAGCAGTTAGACAGAAAATTTCAGAAGCTAATAACTATTGGAAAGATTAAGATTTTTTAATAGAAGTAATTTACAAATCTGTTTAACTTTCTGGAGCCAGTTGATATATATAAAAAAAGTTTTTTCCTGGATAACCCCTTAAACAGTTTAGCGCAACTCAAAGGGAAAGGGAGCTGAAATATTTAGCTCTATACACTCTATACACTGTGCCGAGCTGAGGTCCCACCTGTATTTCCTGACACTTTTGTCTTTGCCAGGATGCTGCAGGAGACAATCTGCAAGCAGGACTGCAGGCAGGATCAGAAGGAGGACCCCTGGTCGCCAAACTTTTAGGGGTTAATTTAACAGATTTTTACAAATTTTATTAAGCATATTAGAAAAATATTCATTCAAATCTATATTACATTCATTTGTATTACAAATGACAGATACCATTTAAATATAGGTGGTTGATCAATCTACTAGCATAAACAACTAAATCTGAGTGGTTCTTCTAGCATATTGATGCTAGATACAGCATATGTACATGTTGCCGGTCTGCATAAAGAAATTGTGATGTATAGCCCCCAGTCTCGAGGACATGACAAGTTTTTTGCAAGGAAAAGCAACAGGAGGAAAAGGAAAAAAAAAAAAAAAGCAAAATTCTGGAAATGCAACAATGACTCTCTTGTCCTCCCATCTCGTCACCATATCCCATCCTCATTTCCCATCCTAATATCCGGTCTTAGTATCCCAACCCCATATCCTGTCCTCATATTCCCACCCTCAGGTGGGGCTGAGCTGGGATGAAGAGAGGACATGGCTTTGTGGTGATGTGGCTTTGTGGTAATGTGGCTGGCAAGCCAGACCAACACATTTACCCAGAAATGTGGAGCCTGTGGAGTAAGGTGGAGCTGTGATGAAGAGATTGTGATTGAAGGACCTGTGATGTGGGTATAACAGGCTAAAATTGTGTTTTTTGGCCTTGCAAAAAAGAAGGGGTGTGGCTAGCGGGAGGGGTGTGACTTATAAGCTGGACCAACACACTCACCAGAAGATTCAGAGAAGAGCTTGTGGAGTAAGTAAATGGAAATCCCATAGACTTTCATGGGACATTAGACAAAAACCTCGACCCTCACAAATGGGGGTGTTACGCCGAGCGCTCCGGGTCCCCGCTCCTCCCCGGAGCGCTCGCAACTTCCTCGCAATCGCAGCGCCCCGGTCAGACCTGCTGACCGGGTGCGCTGCGATACCTCTCCCAGCCGGGATGCGATTCGCGATGCGGGTGGCGCCAGCTCGCGATGCGCACCCCGGCTCCCGTACCTGACTCGCTCTCCGTCAGTTCTGTCCCGGCGCGCGCGGCCCCGCTCCTTAGGGCGCGCGCGCGCCGGGTCTCTACGATTTAAAGGGCCACTGCGCCGCTGATTGGCGCAGTTAGCTTAATTAGTTTATTCACCTGTGCACTTCCCTATATAACCTCACTTCCCCTTTCCTTCCTTGCCGGATCTTGTTGCCATCGTGCCAGTGAAAGCGTTTCCCAGTGTGTTCCTAGCCTGTGTTCCAGACCTCCTGCCGTTGCCCCTGACTACGATCCTTGCTGCCTGCCCCGACCTTCTGCTACGTCCGACCTTGCTCTTGTCTACTCCCTTGTACCGCGCCTATCTTCAGCAGTCTGAGAGGTTGAGCCGTTGCTAGTGGATACGACCTGGTTGCTACCGCCGCTGCAAGACCATCCCGCTTTGCGGCGGGCTCTGGTGAAAACCAGTAGCAGCTTAGAACCGGTCCACTAGCACGGTCCACGCCAATCTCTCTCTGGCACAGAGGATCCACCTCCTGCCAGCCGAATCGTGACAGTAGATCCGGCCATGGATCCCGCTGAAGTTCCACTGCCAGTTGTCGCCGACCTCACCACAGTGGTCGCCCAGCAGTCGCAACAGATAGAGCAACAAGGCCACCAGCTGTCTCAACTGACCGTGATGCTACAGCAGCTACTACCACAGCTTCAGCAATCATCTCCTCCGCCAGCTCCTGCACCTCCTCCACAGCGAGTGGCCGCTTCCGGCCTACGACTTTCCTTGCCGGATAAATTTGATGGGGACTCTAAGTTTTGCCGTGGCTTTCTTTCACAATGTTCCCTGCACTTGGAGATGATGTCGGACCAGTTTCCTACTGAAAGGTCTAAGGTGGCTTTCGTAGTCAGCCTTCTGTCTGGGAAAGCTCTGTCATGGGCCACACCGCTCTGGGACCGCAATGACCCCGTCACTGCCTCTGTACACTCCTTCTTCTCGGAAATTCGAAGTGTCTTTGAGGAACCTGCCCGAGCCTCTTCTGCTGAGACTGCCCTGCTGAACCTGGTCCAGGGTAATTCTTCCGTTGGCGAGTACGCCATCCAATTCCGTACTCTTGCTTCCGAATTATCCTGGAATAATGAGGCCCTCTGCGCGACCTTTAAAAAAGGCCTATCCAGCAACATTAAAGATGTTCTGGCCGCACGAGAAATTCCTGCTAACCTGCATGAACTCATTCATCTTGCCACTCGCATTGACATGCGTTTTTCCGAAAGGCGTCAGGAGCTCCGCCAGGATATGGACTTTGTTCGCACGAGGCGTTTTTTCTCCCCGGCTCCTCTCTCCTCTGGTCCTCTGCAATCCGTTCCTGTGCCTCCCGCCGTGGAGGCTATGCAAGTTGACCGGTCTCGCTTGACACCTCAAGAGAGGACACGACGCCGCATGGAGAATCTTTGCCTGTACTGTGCCGGTACCGAACACTTCCTGAAGGATTGTCCTATCCGTCCTCCCCGCCTGGAAAGACGTACGCTGACTCCGCACAAAGGTGAGACAGTTCTTGATGTCAACTCTGCTTCTCCACGCCTTACTGTGCCTGTGCGGATATCTGCCTCTACCTTCTCCTTCTCTACTAAGGCCTTCTTGGATTCCGGATCTGCAGGAAATTTTATTTTGGCCTCTCTCATCAACAGGTTCAACATCCCAGTGACCAGTCTCGCCAGACCCCTCTACATCAATTGTGTTAACAATGAAAGATTGGACTGTGCCGTGCGTTACCGCACGGAACCCCTCCTAATGTGCATCGGACCTCATCACGAAAAAATTGAGTTTTTGGTCCTCTCCAATTGCACTTCCGAAATTCTCCTTGGACTACCGTGGCTTCAACGCCATTCCCCAACCCTTGATTGGTCCACAGGAGAGATCAAGAGCTGGGGTACTTCTTGTTTCAAGGACTGTCTTAAACCGGTTCCCAGTACTCCCTGCCGTGACCCTGTGGTTCCCCCTGTAACCGGTCTTCCTAAGGCTTATATGGACTATGCTGACGTATTTTGCAAAAAGCAAGCTGAGACTCTACCTCCTCACAGGCCTTTTGACTGTCCTATTGACCTCCTCCCGGGCACTACTCCACCCCGGGGCAGAATTTATCCTCTGTCCGCCCCAGAGACGCTTGCTATGTCTGAATACATCCAGGAAAATTTAAAAAAGGGGTTTATCCGCAAATCCTCCTCTCCTGCCGGAGCTGGATTTTTCTTTGTGTCCAAAAAAGATGGCTCCCTACGTCCTTGCATTGATTACCGCGGACTTAATAAAATCACGGTAAAAAACCGCAACCCCCTACCTCTTATCTCTGAACTCTTTGATCGCCTTCAAGGTGCTCACATCTTTACCAAACTGGACTTAAGAGGTGCATATAATCTCATCCGCATCAGGGAGGGGGACGAATGGAAAACTGCATTTAACACCAGAGATGGACACTTTGAGTATCTGGTCATGCCCTTTGGCCTGTGCAACGCCCCTGCCGTCTTCCAAGACTTTGTTAATGAAATTTTTCGTGATCTCTTATATTCCTGTGTTGTTGTGTATCTGGACGATATTCTGATTTTTTCTGCCAACTTAGAAGAACATCGCCAGCATGTCCGCATGGTTCTTCAGAGACTTCGAGACAATCAACTCTATGCCAAAATGGAGAAATGTCTGTTTGAATGTCAATCTCTTCCTTTCCTAGGATACTTGGTCTCTGGCCAGGGACTACAAATGGACCCAGATAAACTCTCTGCCGTCTTAGATTGGCCACGCCCCTCCGGACTACGTGCTATCCAACGTTTTTTGGGGTTCGTCAATTATTACAGACAATTCATTCCACATTTTTCCACTATTGTGGCTCCTATCGTGGCTTTAACCAAGAAGAATGCCAATCCTAAGTCCTGGTCTCCCCAAGCGGAAGATGCATTTAAACGGCTCAAGTCTGCCTTTTCTTCTGCTCCCGTGCTCTCCAGACCTGACCCATCTAAACCCTTCCTATTGGAGGTTGATGCCTCCTCAGTGGGAGCTGGAGCGGTCCTTCTACAAAAAAATTCTTCCGGGCATGCTGTCACTTGTGGGTTTTTTTCTAGGACCTTCTCTCTGGCAGAGAGGAACTACTCCATCGGGGATCGAGAACTACTGGCCATTAAATTGGCACTTGAGGAATGGAGGCATCTGCTGGAGGGATCAAAATTTCCAGTTATCATTTTCACCGATCACAAGAATCTCTCCTATCTCCAGTCTGCCCAACGGCTGAATCCTCGCCAGGCCAGGTGGTCGTTGTTCTTTGCCCGTTTTAACTTTGAAATTCATTTTCGCCCTGCCGACAAGAACATTAGGGCCGATGCTCTCTCTCGTTCCTCGGATGCCTCGGAAGTAGAGGTCTCTCCGCAACACATCATTCCTCCTGACTGTCTGATCTCCTCTTCTCCAGCCTCCATCAGGCAAACTCCTCCAGGGAAGACCTTCGTTTCTCCACGCCAACGTCTCGGGATTCTCAAATGGGGTCACTCCTCCCACCTCGCAGGCCATGCGGGCATCAAAAAGTCCTTGCAACTCATCTCTCGTTTCTATTGGTGGCCGACTCTGGAAACAGATGTTGTTGATTTTGTGCGGGCCTGTACTGTCTGTGCCCGGGATAAGACTCCTCGCCAGAAGCCTGCTGGTCTCCTTCACCCTCTGCCTGTCCCCGAACAGCCTTGGTCTCTGATTGGTATGGACTTTATTACAGACCTACCCCCATCCCGTGGCAACACTGTTGTTTGGGTGGTCGTTGATCGATTTTCCAAGATGGCACATTTTATTCCTCTTCCTGGTCTTCCTTCAGCGCCTCAGTTGGCAAAACAATTTTTTGTACACATTTTTTGTCTTCACGGTTTGCCCACGCAGATTGTCTCGGATAGAGGTGTCCAATTCGTGTCAAAATTCTGGAGGGCTCTCTGTAAACAACTCAAGATTAAATTAAACTTCTCTTCTGCTTATCATCCTCAATCCAATGGGCAAGTAGAAAGAATTAACCAGGTCCTGGGTGACTATTTACGGCATTTTGTTTCCTCCCGCCAGGATGACTGGGCAGATCTTCTACCTTGGGCCGAATTCTCGTACAACTTTAGAGTCTCTGAATCTTCTGCTAAATCCCCATTTTTCGTGGTGTACGGCCATCACCCTCTTCCCCCCCTCCCTATTCCCTTGTCCTCTGGTTTGCCCGCTGTAGATGAAGTGACTCGTGATCTTTCCACCATATGGAAAGAGACCCAAAATTCTCTTTTACAGGCTTCATCTCGCATGAAAAAGTTTGCCGATAAGAAAAGAAGAGCTCCCCCCATCTTTGCTCCCGGAGACAAGGTATGGCTCTCCGCTAAATATGTCCGCTTTCGTGTCCCCAGTTACAAACTGGGACCACGCTATCTTGGTCCTTTCAAAGTCTTGTGCCAGATTAATCCTGTCTCTTACAAACTCCTTCTTCCTCCTTCTCTTCGTATTCCCAATGCCTTCCATGTCTCTCTCCTTAAACCACTCATCATCAACCGTTTCTCTCCCAAACTTGTTTCTCCCACTCCTGTTTCCGGTTCTTCTGACATCTTCTCCGTAAAGGAGATACTGGCCTCCAAGACGGTCAGAGGAAAAATACTTTTTTTGGTAGATTGGGAGGGCTGTGGTCCTGAAGAGAGATCCTGGGAACCTGAGGACAACATCCTAGACAAAAGTCTGGTCCTCAGGTTCTCAGGCTCCAAGAAGAGGGGGAGACCCAAGGGGGGGGTACTGTTACGCCGAGCGCTCCGGGTCCCCGCTCCTCCCCGGAGCGCTCGCAACTTCCTCGCAATCGCAGCGCCCCGGTCAGACCTGCTGACCGGGTGCGCTGCGATACCTCTCCCAGCCGGGATGCGATTCGCGATGCGCGTGGCGCCCGCTCGCGATGCGCACCCCGGCTCCCGTACCTGACTCGCTCTCCGTCAGTCCTGTCCCAGCGCGCGCGGCCCCGCTCCTTAGGGCGCGCGCGCGCCGGGTCTCTACGATTTAAAGGGCCACTGCGCCGCTGATTGGCGCAGTTGGCTTAATTAGTTTATTCACCTGTGCACTTCCCTATATAACCTCACTTCCCCTTTCCTTCCTTGCCGGATCTTGTTGCCATTGTGCCAGTGAAAGCGTTTCCCAGTGTGTTCCTAGCCTGTGTTCCAGACCTCCTGCCGTTGCCCCTGACTACGATCCTTGCTGCCTGCCCCGACCTTCTGCTACGTCCGACCTTGCTCTTGTCTACTCCCTTGTACCGCGCCTATCTTCAGCAGTCTGAGAGGTTGAGCCGTTGCTAGTGGATATGACCTGGTTGCTACCGCCGCTGCAAGACCATCCCGCTTTGCGGCGGGCTCTGGTGAAAACTAGTAGCAGCTTAGAACCGGTCCACTAGCACGGTCCACGCCAATCCCTCTCTGGCACAGAGGATCCACCTCCTGCCAGCCGAATCGTGACAGGGGGTGGGTTGGGGTTAATTTAACTATCCTATATTTTTAGTTGCCATATGTACCAAGTTTACTTGAAATATCTCCAGCCATTTGGAAGTGATACTGGAATCAGGGACGGTTTTAGACTAAGTGTGGCCCTGGGCAAAATTAAATATGGGGCCCCCAAATTGCATGACCAAAGATTTTCCTGGTTTCCTCTGTTTTGTGATACAGAATACATAGCACTAGGTTACTGATTACACACCATATGAATACGGCCTGAGATCCCAATGAGGGGAAAAGCATCTAACCATAACACAAACGTATCAGGGTCCAAATCTAAGATCTATAGTACATATTTTCTGTGTGTAAGAGAAAGTTCACACAATCATAACTAGCAGTAGGTTTCCACTGCAAGTTACGCTACCATGCACTTGTTTGGGCACATGGACAGTCCGCAGTGGCAGGTTTGCAGACCCGTTAAAATGAACGGTAGTGTTACCCGCACAGGTTTTTCTGCAGTGGGAAACCGGCTGCTAGTTACGAGCGTGTGAATGTACCCTGAAGGGGAACTTCAGTAAAAAAAATGTATCCACCATGTCCGGGCTGCCAGAATAAAAATAATAAACTTTAACTAACCTTTCACCGCTCCCCTGTTGCCGCCAATATCGCAGTTCCCTCCTCCGGCCCTGGTATTCTTCTGGCTTTTGGTGCCCGATTAAAATAATATATAATGTTATTGATCCCATACAGTGAACTGTGTATGCGTAAAAAGAAACAACCTCAAATTGCCGCTTTTTGGTCACATCATTTATTTCAGAAAATAAAATAAAAAGTGATCAAAAAGTCACATATACGCAAAAGTGAAACCAATAACAACTACAGATAACAGGGGTCAGAATAGGGCAATTTAACATACTGATTGTTACGCCGAGCGCTCCGGGTCCCTGCTCCTCCCCGGAGCGCTCGCGGCGTTCTCCTCTCTGCAGCGCCCCGATCAGACCCGCTGACCGGGAGCGCTGCACTGACATTCACGATGGGGATGTGATTCGCATAGCGGGACGCGCCCGCTCGCGAATCGCATCCCAAGCCCCTTACCCGTCCCGGTCCTCGGATGTCACGTTCTGGCGCGCGCGTCTCCGCTCCGCTGGGCGCGCGCGCGCCAGCTCTCTAAGATTTAAAGGGCCAGTGCACCAATGAGTGGTGCCTGGCCCAATCAGCCTAATTAGCTTCCACCCGCTCCCTGTCCATATAACCTCACTTCCCCTTCACTTCCTAGCCGGATCTTGTTGCCTTGTGCCAGAGAAAGCGTTTAGTGTATGTCCATAGCCTGTGTTCCAGACCTTCTGCTGTTGCCCCTGACTACGACCCTTGCTGTCTGCCCTGACCTTCTGCTACGTCCGACCTTGCTTTTGCCTTGTCCTTTTGTACCGCGCCTATCTCAGCAGTCAGAGAGGTTGAGCCGTTGCCGGTGGATACGAACTGGTTGCTACCGCCGCTGCAAGACCATCCTGCTTTGCGGCGGGCTCTGGTGAATACCAGTAGCAACTTAGAACCGGTCCGCCGGCACGGTCCACGCCAATCCCTCTCTGACACAGAGGATCCACCTCCAGCTTGCCGAATCCTAACAGTAGATCCGGCCATGGATCCCGCTGAGGTGCCGCTGCCAAGTCTCGCTGACCTTCCCACGGTGGTCGCCCAGCAATCTCAGCAGATTGCCCAACAAGGACAGCAGCTGTCGCAGTTGACCGCCATGTTACAGCAACTTCTGCCACTGCTACAGCAGCAACCATCTCCACCGCCAGCTCCTGCACCTCCTCCGCAGCGAGTGGCCGCTCCTAGCCTCCGCTTGTCCCTGCCAGACAAATTTGATGGGGACTCTAGACTCTGCCGTGGTTTCCTGTCTCAATGTTCCCTACATATGGAGATGTTGTCGGACCAATTTCCTACAGAACGGTCTAAGGTGGCTTTCGTAGTTAGTCTTCTGTCTGGAAAGGCCTTGTCTTGGGCCACACCGCTCTGGGACCGCAATGATCCTGCCACAGCCTCAGTCCAGTCCTTCTTCGCTGAAGTCCGTAGTGTCTTCGAGGAACCAGCCCGAGCTTCTTCTGCCGAAACTGCCTTGCTGAACCTGGTCCAGGGAAATTCTTCTGTAGGCGAATACGCCATCAAATTTCGTCCCTCTGCGCGACCTTTAAAAAAGGCCTATCCAGCAACATCAAAGATGTACTGGCCGCACGAGAAATTCCAGCTAACCTGTCAGAACTTATCCTTTTGGCCACCCGCATTGACAAGCGTTTTTCTGAAAGACACCAGGAGCTCCGCCAGGAAAAGGACCTTGATCTCTGGGCACCTCTCTCCCAGTATCCTTTGCAATCCACACCTGTGCCTCCCGACGAGTAGGCTATGCAAGTGGATCGGTCTCGCCTGACCCATGAAGAGAGGACTCACCGCAGAGATAAAAATTTATGTCTGTACTGCGCTAGCACCGAACATTTCTTGGTGGATTGCCCTATTCGTCCTCCACGTCTGGGAAACGCATGCACGCACCCTGTTCAAATAGGAGTGACGTCCCTTGGTGTGAATTCTGCTTCTCCACGTCTCACTGTGCCCTTGTGGATTGCTCCTTCTGTCAACTCCTCCTTCTCAGCTGTGGCCTTTTTGGACTCTGGTTCTGCTGGAAATTTTATT
Source organism: Hyla sarda (assembly GCF_029499605.1). NCBI lineage: Eukaryota > Metazoa > Chordata > Amphibia > Anura > Hylidae > Hyla > Hyla sarda. Next base: position 445,171,152 of record NC_079190.1, read on the forward strand.
CTGGCCTCTTTGGTTAACAGGTTCTGCATCCCGGTGACCCGTCTCGTCAAGCCGCTCTATATTTCTTCGGTCAACGGAGTGAAGTTGGACTGCACTGTGCGTTACCGCACAGAGCCCTTGCTTATGAGCATTGGACTGCATCACGAGAAAATAGAATTTCTTGTTTTGCCCAACTGCACCGCTGAAGTTCTCCCACCCTTGACTGGACCACTGGGGAGATCAAGAATTGGGGTCCTGCTTGTCACAAACGATGCCTCACATCTGCTCCTCATAGCCCCCTTCCTGGTGACACTCTGCCCCGTGACAAGCTTCACCCAATGAGTGGTGCCTAGCCCAATCAGCCTAATTAGCTTCCACCTGCTCCCTGTCCATATTACCTCACTTCCCCTTCACTTCCTGGCCGGATCTTGTTGCCTTGTGCCAGAGAAAGCGTTTAGTGTATGTCCATAGCCTGTGTTCCAGACCTTCTGCTGTTGCCCCTGACTACGACCCTTGCTGCCTGCCCTGACCTTCTGCTACGTCCGACCTTGCTTTTGCCTTGTCCTTTTGTACCGCGCCTATCTCAGCAGTCAGAGAGGTTGAGCCGTTGCCGGTGGATACGACCTGGTTGCCACCGCCGCTGCAAGACCATCCTGCTTTGCGGCGGGCTCTGGTGAATACCAGTAGCAACTTAGAATCGGTCCGCCGGCACGGTCCACGCCAATCCCGCTCTGACACAGAGGATCCACCTCCAGCTTGCCGAATCCTAACAGTAGATCCGGCCATGTATCCCGCTGAGGTGCCGCTGTCAAGTCTCGCTGACCTACCCACGGTGGTCGCCCAGCAATCTCAGCAGATTGCCCAACAAGGACAGCAGCTGTCGCAGTTGACCGCCATGTTACAGCAACTTCTGCCACTGCTACAGCAGCAACCATCTCCACCGCCAGCTCCTGCACCTCCTCCGCAGCGAGTGGCCGCTCCTAGCCTCTGCTTGTCCCTGCCGGACAAATTTGATGGGGACTCTAGACTCTGCCGTGGTTTCCTGTCTCAATGTTCCCTACATATGGAGATGTTGTCGGACCAATTTCCTACAGAACGGTCTAAGGTGGCTTTCATAGTTAGTCTTCTGTCTGGAAAGGCCTTGTCTTGGGCCACATCGCTCTGGGACCGCAATGATCCTGCCACAGCCTCAGTCCAGTCCTTCTTCGCTGAAGTCCGTAGTGTCTTCGAGGAACCAGCCCGAGCTTCTTCTGCCGAAACTGCCTTGCTGAACCTGGTCCAGGGAAATTCTTCTGTAGGCGAATATGCCATCTAATTTCGTCCCTCTGCGCGACCTTTAAAAAAGGCCTATCCAGCAACATCAAAGATGTACTGGCCGCACGAGAAATTCCAGCTAACCTGTCAGAACTTATCCTTTTGGCCACCCGCATTGACAAGCGTTTTTTCTGAAAGACACCAGGAGCTCCGTCAGGAAAAGGACCTTGATCTCTGGGCACCTCTCTCCCAGTATCCTTTGCAATCCACCCCTGTGCCTCCCGCCGAGTAGGCTATGCAAGTGGATCGGTCTCGCCTGACCCATGAAGAGAGGACTCACCGCAGAGATAAAAATTTATGTCTGTACTGCGTTAGTACCGAACATTTCTTGGTGGATTGCCCTATTCGTCCTCCACGTCTGGGAAACGCATGCACGCACCCTGTTCAAATAGGAGTGACGTCCCTTGGTGTGAATTCTGCTTCTCCACGTCTCACTGTGCCCTTGCGGATTGCTCCTTCTGTCAACTCCTCCTTCTCAGCTGTGGCCTTTTTGGACTCTGGTTCTGCTGGAAATTTTATTCTGGCCTCTTTGGTTAACAGGTTTTGCATCCCGGTGACCCGTCTCGTCAAGCCGCTCTATATTTCTTCGGTCAACGGAGTGAAGTTGGACTGCACTGTGCGTTACCGCACAGAGCCCTTGCTTATGAGCATTGGACTGCATCACGAGAAAATTGAATTTTTTGTTTTGCCCAACTGCACCTCTGAAGTTCTCCCACCCTTGACTGGACCACTGGGGAGATCAAGAATTGGGGTCCTGCTTGTCACAAACGATGCCTCACATCTGCTCCTCATAGCCCCCTTCCTGGTGACACTCTGCCCCGTGACAAGCTTCACCCAATGAGTGGTGCCTAGCCCAATCAGCCTAATTAGCTTCCACCTGCTCCCTGTCCATATTACCTCACTTCCCCTTCACTTCCTGGCCGGATCTTGTTGCCTTGTGCCAGAGAAAGCGTTTAGTGTATGTCCATAGCCTGTGTTCCAGACCTTCTGCTGTTGCCCCTGACTACGACCCTTGCTGCCTGCCCTGACCTTCTGCTACGTCCGACCTTGCTCTTGCCTTGTCCTTTTGTACTGCGCCTATCTCAGCAGTCAGAGAGGTTGAGTCGTTGCCAGTGGATACGACCTGGTTGCTACCGCCGCTGCAAGACCATTCTGCTTTGCGGCGGGCTCTGGTGAATACCAGTAGTAACTTAGAACCGGTCCGCCGGCACTGTCCACGCCAATCCCTCTCTGACACAGAGGATCCACCTCCAGCTTGCCGAATCCTAACACTGATATTTAAAAAAAATTATGAGTTTTTATTTAAAACCAATATAATAATAGTAAAGCATGTAACCACGGGTATCATTTTAATCATATTGACCTACAGAATAAAGAAAATATGGACTTTTTAATGTAAAGTGTACTGCTTAAAAATCATACCCCCCAAAAGCTGCAAAATTGTGGTATTCTTTTAAATTTCCCCACAAAATAAAAAAACTTTTGGGTTCGCTGTCCATTTTATGGTCAAATGAGTGATGTCATTACAAAGTACAATTTGGTCATGCAAAAAAAAAAAAAAAGCCTCATATGGCTCTGTGGATGGAAATATGAGAGTCATGACTCTCAAGGAGATGAGGAGGAAAACCGAAAATGCAAAAATAAAACCCAGCTGTGTCCGGAGTGGTTAAAATATTAAATCACACCCCCACTCCCCATTTCTCAGGTGTAACAACACACTGCTCCCCATGGCACCCCCCCCCCCATCCTTTCCCCTTACCTTCTACTCTCCTCTCTTATGTTTGTTAAACCCATACACAGCATACACAGACTTACTATGTATTATCTTCCAAGACCTGGGATGACTCCTATTGGCTTAGAGTCCTGATGACATCACCAAAGGTCCTAGAAGATCCAAATTAAGTGTGTGTGCTGTCTATGGGCTCTGTGCAGCCCGGACAGCTTTGGGGCTATGTTGTCACTGCTGTATTCAGGGATGGACTGGGAATAAAAACCAGCCCTGGACATATTTGCAAACCAGCCCTACAGCCACTGGCATCTGGATTTATTCCTCTTTCTTTTTTTTTTTTTTTTGTGTGTGGAGATATATATATATATATATATATATATATATATATATATATATATGTATATATATATATATATATATATATATATATATACCGCATTTATCGGGGTATACCACGCACCGGCCTATAACATTCACCCTCGTTTTACCAAGGATATTTGGGTAAAAAAAGTTTTTACCCAAATACCGGTATCCATGGTAAAATGAGGGTGCGTGTGTGTGCGTGTATACCCCGATACACCCCCAGGAAAGGCAGGGGGAGAGAGGCCGTCGTTGCCCGCTTCTCTCCCCCTGCCTTTCCTGGGGTCTAGAGCCCTGCTGCCGCCGCTTCTCTCCCCCTGGCTATCTGCGGCGCTGCCCGTTCTCTCCCCCTGACTATCGGTGCCCCATTGCCGGCGCCGATAGCCAGGGGGAGAGAAGCGGCGCCGGCAATTGGGCAGCGGTGCCGACAGCCAGGGGGAGAGAAGGGGCAGCGGCACCCATTGCCAGCGCAGCTGCCCTGTTGCCTCCCCCCATCCCCAGTTGCATAATTATCTGTTGCTGGGGTCGGGTCCGCGCTGCTTCAGGCATCCGGTGTGTGTTCCCTGCGTCGTTGCTATGCACTGCACGGCGCGGCGCACTGACTTCATGCGCCGCGCCATGCAGCGCATAGCAACGACGCAGGGGACGCACACCGGAGGCCTGAAGCAGCGCGGACCCGACCCCGGCAACAGGTAATTATGCAACCGGGGATGGGGGGAGGCAACGGGGCAGCGGCGCCTGCCATGGGTGCCGCTGCCCCTTCTCTCCCCCTGTCTGTCGGCGCCGCTTCTCTCCCCCTGGCTATCGGCGCCGGCAATGGGGCGCCGGCACCGATAGTCAGGGGGAGAGAACGGGCAGCGGCGCCGATAGCCAGGGGGAGAGAAGGGCCGGCAGCATGGCTCTAGACCCCAGGGCAGGCAGGGGCAGAGAAGCCGGCAGCTGGCTGGCTGTCTCTGCACCTGCAAAGCCGCTGCAGTTCATTGATTTAAAGCGCCCGCTTTAAATCTTTGAACTGCAGCGGCTTATCGGCGTATAACACGCACATAGACTTTAGGCTAAATATTTTAGCCTAAAAAGTGAGTGTTATACGCCGATAAATACGGTATATAGATGCAAATCAAAAAATGTTGCAGTATCTTGTAATACCTTTTTTTATTGGACTAACAGAATTTTATAGAGACAAGATTTCGGGATTCCTCCCTTTATCAAGTCCAAAGCAAATCTAAGCTCACAAGCAGAAGACACAGGTTACATCTCACAAATATGCAGGGGCTGCATATTTGTGGGAAGTAACCTGTGTTACACACTTCAATACAGCCAGGGAACCTCTATACCAGAGAACACGGGAACCTCTATACCAGAGAACATCCATAAAAGTCAGCCAGGGAACCTCTATACCAGAGAGCACCCATAAAAGACAGCCAGGGAACCTCTATACCAGAGAGCACCCATAAAAGTCAGCCAGGGAACCTCTATACCAGAGAGCACCCATAAAAGTCAGCCAGGGAACCTCTATACCAGAGAGCACCCATAAAAGTAAGCCAGCTGGCACTAACTTGGTATTGCACTTAATTCTTACAGAAGCCAAGTGGGTAATGCTGAGTCTTTTAATCCCACAGAAGTTAGAGCGCAGCAGAGCCACAAGTTAACTTTGCAATTCAGAGTGTTAAAATGTATCTCTAGAGTTCTTTTCACATATGACGCAGCCCTGTGCATCATACTCATTTGTCTAAATATGATTTATTTTAAAATCAGCACCTAAAAAGCCAAAGAGTAAGATTTCTCCTGGATGTTTTCAGCTGTATATTGCTGTGCGGTGTAAGAAGAGGTTACCACTGCGTCTCTAGAGGACCCATCTCCAGTGATGAGAAACAGCATAATGTAATTCTACGGCACTGGGTCTCATCATTTGAGATGGGTCCTATAGAGACGCAGTGGTGACTTCTTCTAACACGGCACAGCGATATACAGCTGAAAACATCTAGGATTAAAGCTTACCGTTTGGCTTTTTAGGCGCTGATTTTAAAAGAAATCATATTAAACAAATGCGAATGGAGACGAAAAAGCACTGGGCACACTGGTTCAGGTCAAGCGGTTTATTTGCAGGTGGAAATGCTCAGGAACAATTGTTTCGCTACTAGCAGGTAGCTTTCTCACAGCCTGTAAGAAAGCTACCTGCGAGTAGCGAAACAATTGTTGCTGAGCATTTCCACCTGCAAATAAACTGCTTGACCGGAACCAGTGTGCCCAGCCCTGAGAGCACCGGTGGTCAGTACCGCAGATGCCTGGAGGTTCGTTGTGTGTTAACTTGTACTTGTGGGATAAAGTGCCAAGCAGTGCTGGCTGCTTTCCTTATTCGAGAATATATTAAACAAATGAATATCATGCACAGTGCTGCGTCATAGTCATATGTTAAAAAGAACTCTAGAGGTACAATTTATTATACAACATAGGACTACAACTCCCTGTGGTCTCCCTGTCTGTGCCTCCTCCCCCAGCCTTAAAGGGATGTGGTGAGTAATTACATAGGCCACAAAGAAAGACCACACTGGGAGTTGTAGTTTATATATTGTACATTTACAGTCTGACAAGCAACTTTAACATTAGGCTCTGCTGTACTGTAGCTCATGATGGACTAATAGACTCAGCCTGATGCAGCAGGCTGCTGGGAGTAGTAGTGCTAGAAGGGCTGTCAGTGTGTCCTCCCCTCCCCATAAGGACAATTTTCTTACATTTAATCACAGGCAGACAGTGGCAAGTACTTACATCCATCACTGTCACTGCCTGCAGTCAGGCTCCTCGGAGTGGGGGCAGTCCTTACACCTCCTTCCTCCTCAGCGGTGCCTGTGTTAGCTGACAGGATGATAGCACTGGGTAACTTGTAAAGGGCAGAGGGAGAAGAGTTGTCATATCCCTCTTCTTCTTCAGGCTCTCCTCAGCACTCCTGTCTTCTTCATGTCTCCCCACGGACTGAACAGGCTGGTTTAGACTTGCAGTCTATGAGACATTGGGAACACGCTGGTGACCTCTGAGATCTGTCACAGAGGGTGCAATGAAGAGATTACATACTGCTGCCTGTGTCGGACCTGTGATGTCCTCAACGCACTCCTGCAGGTCTAAACCAGCCTGTGGCCGTAGAGCATAGGGATGTAAGTGCGGCCATGGGTCCCATAGCTGCTGCCAGTCAGGGTTGTAATTGGCTTTGCCAGTGCCTGAAAAATGACAAATCTGGCCCTGACTGTATTTTACCATGATTTGTGCAAAATCGTAATAAAAACGCGGCGATATTACTGTGATTTTGCACTAATTGTTACAAAATACAGTATTATGAGTATGGATGTAAATATGTTCAGAGGGCCGTATTTTGGATGGGGGCCCTGGGCAACTGCCCAGGTTGCCCCGCCCTAACGCCAGCCCTCGGGCCCTGGGTAACTGCCCAGATTGCCCCGCCCTAACACCGGCCCTGACTGGAATATACATACATGTACACACCCACAATGGGGGAAATTTACCAATACCTAAGAAAAGGAAAAGGTGATCAGTTACCCATAGCAACCAATCAGATTTTTTTTCAGAGGCCTTTTTAAAAATGACAGAAGCAATCTGATTGGCTGCTATGGACAACTGGTCAACTTTTCTTCAGCACAGCTTTTGATAAATCTGCTCAATTGCAGTTTATATTCATATTGTATGCTTTGAAATAAATCAGAGCCTCTAATCCAGTGGTCTCCAAACTGTTGCCATTTGAATGTTGCAAAGCCAATGGCTGTCCTGGCATGCTGGGAGTTGTAGTTTTGCAACAGGTAGAGAGTTACAGTTTGGAGACCACTTCTCTAATTCAACGATGGAGCCAAGCCTTTTGTAATAATGTAGCTTTTCTGTGCTTATCCATAAGGGGCAGTAGTGCACCTCCTTCTCTGCCACACCAGTACCTGGACATGTGAACAGATCTTTAGGCTATGTTCACACGGCAGAAATTCTGCATAGGTGCGCAAATTCCGTGGCTGAATTAATTCGGCCGGAATTCCTAATCCTTTCAGTCATATGCGGAATTCCTGCTTGAATTCCACATGAATACACAGTGGCCCACATTTATCAATGTGTTTACACCGTTTTTTCCTTCTATATTTGGAGCTAATTTGGCGCAAAGTATGTTTTTGCTCCTTTTTTTGCGCTACACATGATATGGATGTGTTTTATCAATTGCGCCTTTTATAAAAAGGCGCATAAAATGGCGCAAAGACAAGAAATACGGCAAAAATTTACACCAAGCAAGGTGGTGTAGGAAATCCTTCTACGTGTCCACTGCACTATCACATAAACCAGTGTAAGAGAAAGGTGTAAGATAGAGGTTTGAGGGTATTACCGTGCTTGCGCCAAAATCATCAAGATGCGTGCGCCTTTTTAATAAAAAAGGCGCAAGGACGGGAAATATACAGGGTTTAAAAAGACGCAACAAAAACACGGAGGTAGACAGCTAATGATAAATGTGGGCCAGTGTATGTAAAAAAAAACATGCCTGTATTCATTGGAAATGTTAAATATCACACGCAATCGCACCAAATCCAAATTTAGCAGAGATAAAAAAAAGCCCCATTAACTTCAATGGGTTTCTGTAGCCGAATTCTGCAAAAATATAAGACGACTTATATTTTTGTGAAATGTAGAAATTTAGCTGCGGAACATCGGCAAAGAAAATTCTGCTGTGTGAATGGGCTTGAAACACATGCAGAATTTTCATGCAGATTTTAATGCAGAAATTTTGCCGTGTGAACATAGCTTCTACACAGTACATAGATGTCCAGCCATTGGCCCATAGTGCAAATGTAAAAATTAATAAAGTCACTGAAAAGATGCATACTTTAGCAAGTTAAAACTTTTTTAACGTGGAAAACACCTAATAAATTACATTTGTCACCGACAAGTTTTCATGAAGAGTAACAACATGTAAGTTATGATTCGGACAATATCCTTTGTAAATTGATGGATTCTTTATACTGTCCTAGGTCCTATCATGGTGCTTCTGCTGTGTTTGTAATGTTTTTACCCGAAATAAATATTTATCCAGATTTTCTACCAACTTCGCAAATAACAGGTAGCGCCACAGTGGAAGCCCAGGGACCAGATGGCGGGCATAAGAAAAGCACAAAATCAGTTTCTCATATATATATAGAAATGAAACTTGTTCCTCAATCCGAAATATTGATGTTGTGATCGCTGCATTCATAACTCCTCACCGCCTCTGTTGGCAATGTTCTATTCCTCTGAGTTTGTCAGGCTTGTTTATTAAAGTGGACCTGGTGCCTACATACAGAGGAGATTGGTCATAGGCAGCGTGAAACACCGCTTGTGAAATAACAGCGTATGAAGTCACTAGAGGGACAATGCTACCATCATTTTCAAATATGACTATTATTAGAAGAAGAATCATAATCTGCTAGATAACAGCGATTTGAGCTCCTGTATATGGCTTAGAGCAGTGTTCCCCAACCAGGGTGCATCCAGCTGTTGCAAAACTACAACTCCCAGCATGTCCCGACAGCCTTTGGCTGTCCGGGCATGTTGTGATTGGAGTTTTGCCACAGCTGGAGGCACACAGGTTAAGAAACACTGACTTATATCATCTAGATAAAGAGCTTGTTTCATAAAGACCACCTCTGAACTTATGCCCCAATGAAGCACTTGGATGTCATCAAGGGGGGCTTATCCTTTGGGACCACTTACTTTTACTGTAGCTTAAGCCACCGCTCCGAAGCCAACCCAAATATGCATTACATGGTTGGCCATTGATTTAAAGGAGAAGTTTCATACCTGAAAGTACAGAAAAACGTACCCCTATCCGCAGGATAGAGGATATGTTTTCAATCGTTGGGGGGGGGGGGGGGATGGGGGGGTACAACCACTGGGCCCCCCTGCAATCTCCTGTAAAGAGCCCTGGCTCTCTTCTGGACCGGTGCATCTATGGAAGAAACGTTTGGCTATCTTTGGCTCTTCCATTTAGATATATGGAGGAGGTGTGGTGACACCCGCTCCGGGCGGGGGTCGTGATGCGCTGCTCTGGGGGAGAGCAGAGGCTCCATACAGGAGATTGTGGGGGGCCCCAGCGGTCAGACCCCTTGCATTCTAAAACTTAACTTAGGGGATAAGTTTTTCTGTACTTCCAGGTATGAGACTTCTCCTTTAAATGAGTGGTGAGCTTGACCCCATGACCCATGATAGCGGCCAATGGTCAAGGATTAGAGATGCTGGACCACCCTGGCTTAGTTGATAAGTAAATTACTTAAATGGAAGTAAATGTTGAAGTGTTACTGTCAAAGTAACTTTTAACATGAGTCTCTGTATGTGACAAGTTAAAAGTCAATGTAAATGACAGTTACGCTTTAGGGTAGGGTCACTCATAGTGTATACACAGCGTATTTCGAAATCTGCTGCACAGCAGGAAATACGCTTTCTATTCTCCTATGAGCAGACACATATGGCTACCCTGCCGCAGCCCTGCGTGTGCAGTAAGATTTGGTGGCATAAGGCTTCTTTCACACTGCCGCTGCGCCCCTTCAAGAACAGCCGTCAAACTCTATTTTTTTCCCCCGAGTTTGATGGACGTCATTTTGATGTCAATGGGGTCCGTCAGGCGCCACTGTTTTTCAGCCTCGGCGCAAGCTGCATTTTTTCTCCCGCTATTTTTCGCGGCACCCATCACACTACCGACTGATAACAGTAGTGTGAAAGGGGCCTGACTGTGACACATTGGCTGGCGCAAAGCCTCACTGCACACACACTTGTAGCCCTGTGTGTTTGCTCATAGGTGAATATGCAGTGGATTTCCCACTACACAGCAGATTTCGCACAGCGTAAAATAGGCTGCTTATATATCCCTTATCCCTTTGGATAGGGGATAAGATGTGTAAGCACCGGAGTACCCCTTTAAGGGGCGGGATGCATGCGTCCCTTTCTACTCCATAAACATTTTTTATTTGAGGAGCCTGTTTTTGATATAGCAGGGGCCCCATTGGTCGGAACTCCCCTCTTTCCGCGATATGACACTTATGCTCTATACTTTCGATAGAGGATGAATGTCTTCACTAGGAAAACCCCTTGTAGTAAAGGGACATATATACATCAGTCCTCAGTAATTCAATTTCCCCTATTCTGAAATAATAATAATAATAATAATAAATCACCAAATACTAAAAAAAAGTTTGTCCGACTAAAGTTGTCAGTTTCTAAAGTACAGCCTATAAAATGAGTTTCTGATACCATTCACTCCTGTGTATGTCATCCAGAGATAAACTGGTGATCATGGGGGCCGACATTGTTCTCTGCTTCCTTTCAGCAAACCCAATGAATAAGCATTTCCCCAGCTTGAAATGGGTGATAACAGGGAACAATAGACTGCATTCAACAGCACAGAAAATGAAGAAAAGATAGAGTCCTTTTTAAATGTTATATATGCCAAAAGAAAGCGAGATTTAGCTCTTCGGCACATCAAGCTGTTACAGAAAACATGAAGGAAAGCAATGCATTCAGAGCAGCTATTGCCCCCATACGCTGTATATTCCCAGGTAGTAAACAAACAGAATGATATTTTTTTCTCTTGTTCCACTATGAATATTTTATATTACATTTTCAAAATAAAAATAGCTGTGTAAAAATATGAGGGCACAAAACTTTCCAAAAGAAAATAATGTGATACTGTAAGATCCAGGCTCCTGGAATAAAAAAATAAAATAAAAAATCTATTTTTTTCATGTAAGGTAAAGGCTGAAATCATATACAATCTACTTGTTCTTAACAGGAAACAAAATTTGCTAGAGCTGGAAATTTCAAGATGGAGTGTGGGACGCCTGGCAGAGCATAAATTGTGGAGGTAATAAAAAGAGAAACTGTTCCCTCAGGACCGAAGTCACAGTCCCTGAAAGCGTTAGTAAATTTTCACATGGTTAAAACAGCGCCGTGTCCCTGCTCCACTGCCTAATAATGTTTCTTTGCTTTGGATAGTATATTCAACCCTTGACTGGTCTGCTTATTATTGAATTATGGTTTCTGATACAAAGGGATGATCCACAATGCACAATACATAGTTTAGTATATACAGCGGTAATAGGCTCCGCCGCTGAGCAGATCACCAATTTATCACAATTGTAATTGCGTTTAGTTATTTGTTCACGTAAAAAAGTCGGGATCTGGGAATTGCAAATCTGTTTTCCTTCTCTGAATGCCTGAAAAACACATTATAAGCCCCATTCGGACATTATATTATATCGGTGTATGTATAATACCAGTGTTTGTCTGCCCACCACATTTACCTATATACCTACTACCGTATTTTTCCGCCATATAAGACGCACTTTTTCTTCCCCAAAACTGGGGGGAGAAAAGTTGGTGCGTCTTATACGGCAAATATACATTAAAACCCTGTCATATTGTGGCGGTCCCTGCGGCCATCAATGGCCCGGACCCGCGGCAATTCAGGACATCACCGATCACGGTGATGCCCTGTATTAACCCTTCAGATGCGGCGATCAAATCTGACTGCCGTGTCTGAAGTGAAACTAACCCGGCTGCTCAGTCGGGCTGCTCAGGACCGCCGCGGTGAAATCGCGGCATCCCGAACAGCTTACAGGACACCGGGAGGGACCTTACCTGCCTCCTCGGTGTCTGCTCCGTCCCGGGATCCCCTGCATGGCCGGCGCTCTCCTTCGTCGTCATCACGTCGTCGTGCACACCGTCCCGTCATCCAATAGGAGCGGCGTGCATAGCCATGTGATGGCGGCGACGGAGAGCGAGGATACCGGGCAGCAGAGACTTTCCGGAGCAACGGGGACACCCTGGGGATGCGGCGACAGTGATGGAGGGCAACATCCAGGGCAGCGGTGATGAGCGGTGACGGATCCGGAGCGGCGGGGACACGTGAGTATTACCTCCTATACCAGTGGTCTTCAACCTGCGCACCTCCAGATTTTGCAAAACTACAACTCCTGGAATGCCCGGACAGCCAACGGCTGTCCGGGCATGCTGGGAATTGAAGTTTTGCAACATCTGGAGGTCCGCAGCTTGAAGATCACTGTCCTATACTTTACATTGTATTTGGTTCAGAATCTTTTTTTTTCTAGATTTTCCTCCTTTAAAATTGGGTGTGTCTTATATACCGGAGCGTCTTATATGGCGCAAAATACAGTATATGGGGCTGTAAGTTTGTAGTGACACTTTGTTATGTACACAATGGACTGTCATGGCCCTTTCTCACTAAATACAACCTACATCAATAAGGCCACAAATACACAATTGTATGTACATAACTAGGGGAGGCACAACATCAACCACAACAACCTAATAAACAACCCCAATAGTGTCCAAAAAAATATCTAATCAAACAAATCTAATGCAAAATGTATCAAATTTTGTTAAACACACTTCCAAAAAACACAAACACTTCCTTGCTCACTAAACACTTCCAAAGAATACATTCTGAGTGAAATTTACTTGCAGCAACCTCCTATGGGATTCTTCCTCTATGCATACGTCAGAAGGTCCATAGCGGAACTACCACTAAATGCATTAAAGTATGAAAAAAATCTGTGTTTAACATGATTCATATACAAAAATAATATACACAGAATAATAAGGCAGACACTATAAAAACTATTAAAATATGCCGAAAAGTCGTCAAACACATATGGGGTGTTAAGGCTCATTGTACACCTTGATACTTTCCTTGAGGGGTGTAGTATAGTGTGCCATGTGGTTTGTTTTTTGCTGTTCTAGCACCATAAGGGCTTCCTAAATGTGACATGCCCCCCAAAAACCATTTCAGCAAAATTTGCTTTCCAAAAGCCAAATGTGACACCTTCTCTTCTGAGCATTCTAGTGCGCCCGCAGTACACTTGACATCCACACATGAGGTATTTCCATACTCAGAAGAGATGGGGTTTCAAATTTTGGGGGACATTTCCTCCTATTACCCCTTGCAAAAATGTAAAATTTGGGGCAAAAACTGCATTTTAGTGAAAAAAAAAATTCATTTACACATCCAACATCCGAAAAGTCGTCAAACACCTGTTGGGTGTTAAGGGTCACTGGACCTCTTGTTATGTTCCTTTAGGGGTGTCATTTCCAAAATAGTATGACTTGGGGGGGGGTAGGAGTTTGCTGTTCTGGCACCATAGATGGGACATGCCCCCAAAAAAACATTTCAGAAAAATTCACTCTGCAAAATCCCATTGTCGCTCCTTCCCCTCTAAACCCTCTAGTGTACCCACATAGCACTGGACATACACATATGAGATATTTCCTTAGTCGAGAGAAATTGGGTTACAAATTTTAGGGTGATTTCTCTTTTACCCCTTGTAAAAATTCAAAAATTGGGTCTACACGAATATGCGAGTGTAAAAAATGAAGGTTTTGAATTTTCTGCTTCACTTTGCTGCTATTCCTGTGAAACTCCTAAAGGGTTAACGCACTTACTAAATGTCATTTTGAAAACTTTGAGGGGTGCAGTTTTTATAATGGGGTCATTTATGGGGTATTTCTAATATGAAGGCCCCTCAAATCCACTTCACAACTGAATTGGTCTGTGAAAAATTCAGATTTAGAAAATTTTGTGAAAAATTGGAAAATTGCTGCTGAACTTTGAAGCCCTCTGGTGTCTTCCAAGTAAAAAATAAAAAACTTTAAAGTAAAACAAATGCTAAATTTTCAAATTTTTCATAACATTTTGGAATTTTTCACCAAGAAATGATGCGAGTATTGACGAAATTTTACCACTAACATAAAGTAGAATATGTCACGAAAAAACTATTTCGGAATCAGAATGAAAAGTAAAAGTATCCCAGAGTTATTAATACTTAAAGTGACAGTGGTCAGATGTGCAAAAAATGCCTGGGTCCTTAATCTCCCTGGCGGTATGATTCTGTCTGGAAATTTGTACCAAAAGCGGTACAATTTTTTGCATTGAATTTCACATCTCCCCCGGCCCATTTCACATCTCCCCCGTCACATTCCCCCTCCCTTTTCACATCCCCCCCTCTTATCACATTCTCCTCCCCCTTGTCACATTCCCCCCTTATCACATTCTCCCCCCTCCTAGTCACATTCTTCCCCCTTGTCACATTCTCCCCCCTCCTAGTCACATTCTTCCCCCTTGTCACATCCCCCCTTGCCACATTCCCCCCCCTTGTCACATCCCCCCCATTGTCACATTCCCCCCCCTTGTTACATTCTCCCCCCTCCATATTACATTCCCCTCCCCCTGTCACATTCTTCCCCCCTTGTCACATCCCCCCCTTCATGTCACATCCCCCCCTTCATGTCACATTGCCCTCCCCCCCTGTCACATCCCCCCTGTCATTCTTCCCTCTTGTCACATTCCCCCCTCTGTCACATTCTTCCTCCCCCCCCCCCCCCCCGTCACTTTCATCCCCCCTTCTCACCTTGTCTTGTCCTGCAGTAACACACACTGGGTTTGCCGGGCAGATTTCAAACCTAGTGTATTTCCTGCAGAACAAGTCTTTCCCCTCCAGCCAATCACAGGCTTGACACCACTGCGGCCTGTGATTGGCTAAAAAGGGAAAGGTCCTAGAAGTTGAATAGTGAAGAGAGCAGGGACCAGAGCGCACGGAGG